>NC_058133.1:64161190-64236479 GCF_016433145.1 Gracilinanus agilis
GAGAGAGAGAGAGAGAGAGAGAGAGAGAGAGACATGCACACAGAGAGACAAAGAGACAGACAGACAGAAAGAGAAAGAGACAGAGACAGAGACAGAGAGAGATAAAGAGAGAGAGATAAAGAGACACACACAGAGAGACAGAGAGAGAGACAGAAAGAGAAAGAGAGAGACACACGCACACAGAGAGACAGAGAGACAGAGAGACAGAGATGGACAGAAAGAGAGAGACAGAGAGACAGAGACAGAGAGATAAAGAGAGAGAGAGAAAGAGAGAAAGACACACACACAGAGACAGAGAGACAGAAAGAGAAAGAGAGACAGAGACAGAGAGAGATAAAGAGAGGCAGAAAGAGAGACACACACACAGAGACAGAGAGACAGAAAGAGAAAGAGAGAGACAGAGACAGAGAGAGACAGAGACAGAGAGAGTGAGAGAGAGTGAGAGAGAGAGAGAGACAGAGAGAGAGAGAGAGAGAGAGAGACAGAGAGACAGAGAGACAGAGAGAGAGAGAGAGTGAGTGAAAGAGAGAGAGAGAGAGACTGGCATCACAGTAAAACGTACTTCGGAGAAGAAGGGATGATCTTATATAAAGGTGAATAATGTGAAGGATCCATCTGGGGTATTTATTCAGCCTTGGTTCACCCTTCTGGAAACTTCTGGGTTCTGGTGGTATCATAAACCAATGATTGCTATCCACTAAATACTGCTTTGAGTCAGACAAATCTTTTTGTTGACACCCTCTGGCAGCTACAAGATGCTAAGTGTCTCTGTGTCAGGAACTTAGATGTGAAAATCTGGGCATTCCCCTTGGCCTGGTCTCATTAGTTCACCCCACCCCTCTGGTGTTAAGATTTTATAAATAACCAACATGTAACTGATTAGTTCCACGTCAACAAATTACAGAAAGGAAACCGAGCACAACTCCACCTTCCCATTTGAGTGCCCTCCCCGGTGAAGTGAAAGATGATCTCAATTAAGAAGATCAAAATATGTTGGGATTGCTCTTGGTGCCTCTGTGTAAACATAACCAAATAGTTGAATGTAGGATTTGGGAAGAATCTTGTTTTATTTCTCTTGGGCTAAAAAAGAGACTTAAATTCTAGATACTGATGGCCAAGCACCCTGACGTCTTGTAGCGTTGAGACGGGCGTCTTTTTTTAAAACATTTGTCTCGTTTTTGTCTAGCCTTCTATCTTCCCCCCCCATTGATCACCTCCAATTTGTCTTGTTTATATCTCATTTGGACATGTTTGCATATTATCTTCCCCATTAAACTAAAAAACTCCTCTAAGAAGAGAATATCTTTTACCTTTTTTTGTATGTAGGCACAACATCTGGCACACAGTAGGTGCTTAATAAATGCTTATTGACTGGTTAGAGTCTTAGAGAGTTGCCTGGGGTATGTAGGGTTGAAATGACTTTTCCAGGGATGCATAACCAGGTATATCAGAGGATTTGAATCTAGGTCTTCCCTTTATCCATTATCATATAAACATGCTTCTCGTGTTTCTTTTTCTCCTCCTTTTTTTTAAAAAAAGAATCCTTACCTTTCTTAGTATTAATACTTAATTAATTAATTAATGTTTTCCTAGCATTAATTCTAAGACAGAAGAGTGGCAAAGGCTGGGCAATGGGGGTTAAATGACTTGCCCAGTGCCACACACAGCTAGGAAGCATCTGAGGCGAGCTTTGAACCCAGATCCTCCAGATTCCAGGTCTCTCTATCCACTGTGCTATCTAGCTGCCCCTCTCACATTTCTTCTTAAAGGGGAGCACCTATTAAACATGTACTGGAACAGACACAGAGGTGTGTATTTAAATGTCAAATGAAGGCATGGATTTATCATTTGTTTTTGATGTGGTGAAATAAAGTTTATTCTACAGCTACTATATGTAAAAACAGCTTAGACACTCATTTTACTCAAAAGCACGTAAAATCTCCCCCTCTGATACAGGGTGGTGTGTGTGTATGTGTGTGTGTGTGTGTGTGTGTGTGTGTGTGTGTGTGTATTTCTGAAAATAGGAAAACATTCACATCAGGATTGATTTAATTTTTTCTCCCTTTTAAATCATAAACAGTCCTGGTACAAGAAACAGTAGCTGTTATTGATTAAGAGTACATTTGCCTTGCCTGTATTGTTGATGGATACTTGGAGGGCAAGAGGGCTGTTGGATTTGGGTAAGGGGGATGGAAAGCGGTGGAGTTTTGTCATATTACCTGGACTATAATTGTAATATTAGTTTTGGAAGAAATTTCACTTTGGAAAAAGAGTCATTGTTCGCCGTTTAGAGATGTTGGCCCATTTGGTGGTGGAGGTGGTGGTGGGGTTGTTGTTTCTTAAAAGCTAGGCACACCCACTCTGAATAACTGTAGCTCGCATGAGAAGTAAATGGCATTTGGAAATGAGTTTTTAACGACCTGTGGAAGAGAGCAACTCCTCTTGGGGGAAATGCCAAAGTTTTCTAGGTGCCTCTTTTCAAAGCTTTTAGTCCCGAGTTCTGGTTTAACCTTTTCCCTTAGATAAGTCATAATGACAAAGGAATCAGATTAAATATGAGTAGCACAGAATAAATTGATTAATTGGTAAAATCATTTTCATTTTAGTTTTCAAGTGTATTCATTGAATGGAGGCAGTTTGTAGCTTTCCGAGTGGCATTTTCTGATAATAATAATAATAACAACACTAATAATGACAATAACAAATGTTTATATAGTGCCTATTATATGCCAGGGACTGTGCTAAGTGTTTTACATTCATTTTCTCATTTCACCCTCACAATAACCCCCAGAAGTAGAATATGGTGAGGAAAGAAAGAAAACACACATTTAAGTCTTTCTTAGATACCAGTCATTATACGAGGTGCTTTACTGATATTATAAAATCTTCGCAACGACCCAGAGAGGTTTAATTAATTTATTCATACTTTCTTAGCCTTAATTCTAATTATTATTCCCATTTTACAGATGAGAAAATTGAGGCAAACAGGAGTTAAGTAACTTGCCTTGACACCCAAAGAGAGTAAGAATCTGAGGTCACATTTGAACTCAGGTCTTCTTGACTCCAAGTTAAATATTCTATCCACTGTACCATGTAATTGCCCCAAAATAGCTTCCAACACACTAACAACTTTGTAAGTATGTCTGCATTTTACATACTTGTCATTTCTTAGAGAAGATGCAGGCTCGGGCAATATTTGTTATATAATGATAAATATCAGTTTACATGAGAATTTATGCCTTGACTATAGTGACTAGGCATTGTTGTTCAGGATTTTTTTATTTTTATTTTTGGGAGGCATAGGGTCTGATCTGTGATTCCACTGGTCTTGGGAATCCTTAAATGAGAGATGCTGGCTTGTCTAATGCAGATTTTTATTTGCTCTGCAAGTATTAATTTTAGAGACTTTGAGAGGTTAAGTTCCTAGGATCCCTTAGACAGTACGTCAGAGATAGAATTTGAACGCAGGTCTTCTTGACTTCAGAATCATGTCTCTATCTACTACAGCAAATAATTTATTATTAAACTTAATTTTAATTAATTTAATTAATATTCAATTATTCAATAGTAGAAGTTATATCTCACTACATTCTGCTGTGATATATAAGCTCTCTAAATTGAATGGAATTGAAATTAACTTGCTTTTATAATAGATCTCCAGGGGTTATGGATTTTTTATTATCCTTTCTTGCTCTAGATATTAACTATTGATTGGTTTTTAACTAATATACCCAGTCCATTATATATGATTCTTTTGAGACTGAATTAGTTTTGGGAATGTCTTAGACTTAATTTTTTAAAAAGGAATAAGGTCTTGTCTTTGGGAATCTATCAAGGTGAGCAGGTCTAGTTTGAAATAATTTCTACCTTATTCAAATTGCTATTTTCCTACATATTGACTGAATAATCTGACATGCTATAAAAATATGATATAATAAAAATAACACTGACCTGGGTTTCAACCCCAGTTCTTCCCTTGCCCCTTGTGGGGCTTGGGTCAAAATCCCTTTAGTTCTGTGAGCCTCAGTTTCCTCAATAGGGAAGGTAGGAGAAAGGAAAGGAATGACTATTTATTTTTACAAATATTAATTTGATAAGACAAGAAAATGTCTAAGTGCCTTCCCAGCTTTGAAGTCTATATTTTTCCTTGGCAGCAGCAAAATGACAGAGTGAATATAGAGCTCTAGACTTGGAGATGATAATGCCTGCATTTGAGTCCTCCCTTAGACACTTACCAGAGTAGCTAGGTCACACAGTAGATGGAGCATTGGGACTGAAGTCAGGAAAGCTTATCTTCCAGAGTTCAAATCTGACCTCAGATATTTACTAACTGTGTGACCCTGGGTGAGTCACTTAACCCTGTTTGTCAGTTTCCTCATCTATGAAATGAGCTAGAGAAGAAAATGGCAGAGTCCTCCAATATCTTTGCCAAGAAAACCCCAAATGGGATTGGACTGAATACGACTGAATGAGACATTTATTGGGTGTGTTCCTGGGCAAGTCACTTAAATTTGCTCAATTTCAGTTTTCTCCTTTATAAAATGGGAATAATATTAGCACTTGGCTCACAGGGTATTATTGAAGATCAAATGAGATAATATGTGAAAAACCATTGCAAACTTTAAAGTATATAATTGCCAGCTATCTTTTTTTCATTATTATTGCAGGTAGAAGTGGGAGCAAAGGAAAAAAAAAAACTTTTCCAGAGCATTTTTGGACCACCATGGAAAAACCAGCCCTAACAGTAGCTGGATTTTTAATCTTTGCTTTGCCATTCCCAGCCCTGGACAAAAATCTCTGAAAATATGGCAGTAAGCGAAACCACTAGGAATGCCTGCAGAGTAGTCTTGGCCCTATGGACAAATAATTCTCTAAGATCTGGTCTTTCCTTTAGGCCTCCCATTGTCCTGCTTGGCTTTGACCCATTTCACTTTATCTCAGGTCATGATGGTCTTCTATATTTCTTCAACTAGCAGCATGAAATTCTAAACTTCAACTGGTTACTATGCGATAATGTCCCTAGTCACCAATTTTGAAGTTGCAGTACAGTAAATTATGATTTCAGGAAGGAAAATGTGAGACAGCTCTGAAAGGCCTGAGTCGAATTATGTAATTTTTATTTGCAAAGACAGACTTTTGGTATTTGTCTGTCTCCCAGAAACCATTAGCATGGATGGCCAGGCAGTCAGTGTCCATGAAATCTATGTCTTTGGGATGAAGGTTTCAATTTTTTAAAAGTATATTTTATATCTTTTATTTTTACATTGCCAGAATTTTTCCCAATATCTCTCCCTTCTCCCTTTTAGAATCATTCCATATAACAAATATATTTTAAAGGGAAAAAAGAAAAAAAGAGGAACAGAAAAAAATTAGCAAAATCAATCAGTACATTGAAAATTTGAAATTACATGTGGTGTTCCATAATCTGTGAACCTTCTAACTCTGCAAAGACATGCAATGGGGAATATCTTCTCACATCTCTTCTCTGTGGTTGTGGTTTCTAGTTTTTAATTTTTGTAATTTTGCAACATTTACTTTTTATGGTTTTGTACTTGTTCTTCATTAACATTGCTGTGATTTGTATATTGTTTTCTTGGCTTTGCTTACTAGACTTTGTATCAGTTCATTTACATCTTTTCATGCTTCTCTAAATTCATCATACACATTTTTTTTACATTTTTAAACCCTTAACTTCTGTGTATTAGTTCCTTGGTGGAAGAGTGGTAAGGGTAGGCAATGGGGGTCAAGTGACTTGCCCAGGGTCACACAGCTGGGAAGTGTCTGAAGCCAGTTTTGAACCTAGGACCTCCCATCTCTAGGCCTGGCTCTCAATCCACTGAGCTACCCAACTGCCCCCCATACACATTATTTTTTATTGTACAGTAATATTCCATTCATTAATGTACCACAATTTGTTTAGACATTCCCCAATGGATAGTCATCAGTTTTGTTTCTAATTTATTTGCTATTATAAAAAATATGCCACATATCGTATATATTATATTATAAAATATATATTATAAATTCTTTCTTGTATATGAGGATTTTCATCTTATCAATAACTTGCTTGAAGTATAGGTCTAGTAGTAGATTCCATAGGTTAAGAGATATGGATATTTTAAATACTTTATTTGTATAATTCCCTATTCCTTTCTGAAATGGTTGTATCAATTCATAGCTCCATCAATGATGCACTAATATACATATCTTCCAATATCCCTTCAATATTGTCCATTCTCATCTTTTGTCAATTTGAAAGTTTGTTGGGCATGAGGTAAAATAAAACTTTAGAGTTGTTTTGATTTTGTTTTCTATTATTATTAATGATATAGAACATTCTTTCACAAGGTTATTAATGGCTTACTATTAATATCCTTTTACCATTTATCCATTGGGGAATAGCCTTGAACTTAAATGTATATTTTGGACAGATTGCATTTAATTTGATTATTAGTATGGACTATTGATTCAATGGGATTCAACAAGCTAGGAGAAGGTGTATGGCCCAGGACTTTCTAGCTTCATTTATAAGCTAGTCTAGGCACACAGTCAAGCCTGCCTCTTCTCTTCAATCCCTATTAGTTTCCCAATGGTTTTACTCAAGAACATTACTTAAGATCACTTATTTATAGCTAGAAGGGCATCTAGTCCAATTCCTTCATTAGCCATACTATATAAAAAAGCCCTAAACTAGACATTCTTAATATCAATGGACCGTGAACTGGTAGATAAAGAGACACCAGTAAATATGGTTCCATGAAAGGCTGATTCTGATTGCCCAGCATAGATCCTTACCAAGGACTGTTGATTTTGTGGTGCTGCTGGACTATAACTAGGGTACTAGTGAAAGTGTTTTGTACATCCCTGTAGACTCTGTAAGATAGGGCAAAGGGAGGGAAACCATAGAGTTGTGTCAGTGAGTGACTTGTCTAATATAGTGGTACTATTCCTAGGTCCTCATGGAGATAACTAGAAGGGGACTACAGGACAAGAAACAGAGTTACTCCCTCAGAAGAGGATGAATTTGGGCAAGATGAAGTTGTAGAAGGAAAAAAGGAAATATTCCCAGACTGAGACACAAAAGGGGAAGAGTAATTGACATATCAGGGAACTATGATGTGGAAGATGAATTCTCTTCAATGATACTATGAGCCTTGTTGCCACAGGGATTTGTTCTTATTCTTGAGCTGTTTAACACTTTTACCAACAACTGTATAAAGGTATCAATGGCATGCTCATCAAGTTTTTACATAGAACAGAGCTTGAAGAGATAGGCATCATAATATAACAACAGACTAAAGCACTGGGCTGTGCCATTTACTACTGTGCAACCGTGGCAAGTCATTCATCCTCTAAGAACACCAATTTCTTCATTTGCTGGCAAAAGCTAGACCCAGTGAAATCATGAGTAGGCAAAAATTTATTATGTGAAAGTCTTCTGAAGAAGCCAGAACTCCTTACGTTCAAGGAGTTCATAATTTAGTACTTTCTTTCATATTTGTTGGAGTAAGCTAGTTAGGTAATAATAGCCAGGAATGAGATAGAGTGGGAAAATATTTATTAAGTATTTACCAGGTGCCAAGCAACGAGTAAGCCCTGATGATTCAAACAGAAAAGTTAGTATGTTCCCTACTCTCAAGGAGATCACATTCTAGAGGACACAACACATAAATGGGTTCAATTCAGGGCAGATAGAAATGCCCAGGTGTCAAGAGGGTAAAACAGCTTATGAGAAGTGCTAAGATTTGGTGTGAGAGGGGACTCTGGGTTCCCTAAAGGAAGAATAGAGATGGGGACTTAGCATATAGTCAAGAGAAAGGGTGACCAGTAGGAAATGGGTAAGAAATCTAACAGGAAATGTTTTTAAATGCATACAGCATATAAAATCACAAAAGAAAGGAATTACGTTGAAATTCAGATTTTTGTATTCTTTTTATAAATTCCCAAGAGGAAGAAACATATCTATTCATGCCTTCCTGCAAGTCACATCTAGACAGATCCATGTGGACACACATAATCTACATTAGTAATAATACATATATCTCTTACACTTTATCAGTGGTTTAGGTTCTGTGATCTAGTGAATTGTGAATCTAGAATCCTGAATTTCCAAGAAACCAAAAACTCATAGAACAGGAAGTTTTCTTGCTCCACAATAGCTGCCCATACTCATATCCAGATCTCTGTCCACTCTCACCCCTCCAGAAGCCAACAAGCTAAGAAACACTGGAAAATCTAGCAGGAGTGGAAACAGTAGCACAAAAACTCCTAAAACTTTCCAACTACAGGTGAGTAAAGCCCAACATAAAATGTTACAATGGTGGCAAGGAAGACCAAGACAAAAAATCAGAAAAAAGACAATAACATGAAAATGGTTAGAAGCAAAGCCTCAAAGAAAAATGCCAAGTGAACCCAAGCCCAACAAGAGTTCCTGGAAGAGTTAAAGAAAGAAAGAAGAGTAAGAGAGTGGAATAAATGAGAATGATGCAAAAAAATTATGAAAAGAGAATTAACAGCTTGGTAAAAGGCACACACATTCACTGAAGGAAAGCATTCCTTAAAATTGGAGGCTGGAAAAGAGACACAAAAGCTCACTGAAGAAAATAATTTCTCAAAAATTTAAATCAATCAAGTGGAAGCTAATAACTCCATGAGACATCAAAAAATGCAATAAAATCCAAAGAACAACAAAAAAGAAAATTTGACATATCAACCTAGAAGATAGATCAAGAAGAGATAATTTAAGAATTATTGAATTACTCAAAAGCTATTATCAAAAAAAGAGCCTTGCCATCATATTTCAAGAAATTATCAAGGAAAACTTAGATCCAGAGGGTAAAATAGAACTTGAAAAAATCTACTTATCAACGCCTGAAATAAATCTTAAAGTGAATATTCCCAAGAGTGCTATAGTCAAATTCCAGGGCTGCAATATATTCTAATATTGTGGAACCACAGTTAGAATAACATAAAATTTAGCACCTTCTATTTTATTATTGTTTATTTTTTTAAAAAACCTTATCTTCCATTTTAGAATCAATACTGTGTATTGGTTCTAAGGCAGAGCAGGGGTAAGGGCTAGGCAATGGGGGTTAAGTGACTTGCTCAGGGTCATATAGATAGGAGGTATCTGAGGCTAGATTTGAACACAAGACCTCCCATCTCTGGGCCTGTCTCTTAATCCCCTGAATCTCCTAGCTGCCCCCAGCAGCTTCTATTTTAAAGTAGCTAAGTGTTTGGAATATGATACTACAGAAGGCAAAGTAGCTAGGATAACAACCAACAATAATTTATTCAGCAAAACTGAGTATAATCCTTCAGGAGGACAAATGGATATTTAATGCAATCAAAGACTTTCAAGCACTTCTGATAAAAAAGACCAAAACTGAATAGAAAATTTGATTTTCAAATATAAGGCTTAAGAGAAGGATAAAAGGATAAGCATGACAGAGAAATCACAAGAGATTTAATACTTTTAATGTTTGTTCCTATATAGGAAGATGATACTTATAATTCCTGAGAATTTTATCATTATTAGAAGTCTACATAAACAGAGGTCATGAGAATGAGTTGATTATGTTGGGATGATCTCAAAGAAAAGAAAAAGGAGAAGTAAGATTTCTCATATAATAGAAGCAAACAAACTTTTATAGTGGAGAGGAAAATGGGGGGGGTAGTGGCAGGCAATACTTGAACCTCATTCTCATAAGAATTGGTTCAAAGAGGAAATAATATAAAAAGTAGACTCAGGTATATAAATCTACGAATACAATAGGGAAATAGGAAGAGAAGGAGACAAGGGATATATGGAAAGGAAGAGGGAATGATAAAAGGGATGGTGGATTAAGAGAGACAATAGTTTGAGACAAAACGTAATTTTGAGGAGGTACATGATTAAAAGAGAGAAAAGAAAACATAAGGAAGTAGGATGTAGGGAAATACATAGTGTGTGAAAGGGAGGAGCTTGACCATAAAATGGAAGCAGATAGTAGAATGGATTAGGAATTGGAATTCAATAATATACTAAGTCAGTAGAGTGGTTTAAAGAGACATAGTTAAAACAGAAAGATACCATGAGATTAGATCAAAGGGCTAAAGCAGAATCATATACTTCAGCTGAAGTGAAAAAGGCAGAGGTGGTAAATGTGAACTAAGACAAACTAGCAGGAAAATCGACAATTAAGAGAGATAATTAGGGAAACTATATTTTGCTAAAAAGCACCATAGACAAAGAAGTAATATAAAAAGATTTTACAGCAAGTTTCTCTTATAAAGACCTCATTTCTTAAATATATGTGGAACTTTGTAAAATTTACAAGAATATGAGTCATTCCCCAATTGGTAAATTGCCAAATGATATGTACAGGTAGATTTTAGAAGAAATTAGTTATCTATAATCATGTAAAAATGCTTGAAATTAATTAGAGAAGTATAAATTAAAATATATCTGAGGCATCACTTCATATCTATCAGAAATGACCAAATCTAGAAGGGCTGAGGGAAAATAAGTACACTAATAAGCTACTGCTGAAATTATGAATTAGTTCAGTCATTCTGGAGAACAAAATGATTCGAGACAATTCCAGAGGACCCATAATGAAATATTGCTATCTACTTCTAGAGATAGAATTGATGAAATCAGAGTGCAAATTAAAGTATTACTTGCTAGCTTCATCATTTTTGTTGCTCTTTTGGTGATACATTTAATGTGAAAATGTTTTACATGATTTCAAATATATAATTGAAATAATTTTGCTTTGCTAGTGGGCAGGGGCATGGGAAAGAGGAAATTTGGAATTCAAAATTTAAAAACTATTAAAAAGAAATTAAAAAATTATTTTTAAAAGTTATCTCCAGAAATGGAATGAATTCACTACATCTTGAGGCAGCCTGTTTTATGATAATACTAAATTTTAGGCTATTTTAATGAACTGATTTCTGAATCCCTTTAATTTCCTAGTTTTGCTTTTCCAAGGCCTAATGCCTCTTTCAATTGACAATCCTTAAAATTGTAGAACACAATTATACTATTTGTTCTTTGTCTTTTCCTCTACATTGTAAACTTCCAAAGTATTCTTAGTTAATTCTCATATAACATGGTTTTGGGACCCTTCTCCACTTTGGTTGCCCATCTCTAGATATCATTAAGTATGTCCATATTCCTCATAAAATTTAGTGCCCAGCAATCAGCATAATTCGCTAGGTATGGTCTGACTGGAACAAAATGCAGGGAGATTAATTCCTCCCTCCCTGTTTTGGACCTATATTTAATTAATGCCACCTAAGATCACATTAGATTTCTTTGACTGCCCCATAAACCTGTTGATGCATATTAGGTTTACAATCTCCTGACTTCCAACTAGCCAAATTTTCCTTGTACTCTACATATGTTGTTGATTTTTTGGGCCAAAGGGCAGGCCTTTACATTTATTTCTATTAAATTTAATTCTCTTAGATATGATCCAAAATTCCATCTTGTCAAGGCTTTTTTTTGAATCATTATTTTTCTCTCCTTTGTATTAGACATCTCTTCTAGTTCTATGTCATCAATGAGCTTTGATAAGTTTGCCATTTATTTCTTAAAATAAATGTAAGGAATATCCTGCCCAGTTTTAAATATCATACTACTAATTAGGTTCAGTGTCAAGTAGTATTTGGCTGCCCACATTTAGTATATTCTTTACCTAGCTAAGAACCATTCACCTAGTATAGTGCCTTTCACATTGTAGGCACTTTATAGATGTTTGTTCAATTAATTTTTAAAAGGCAACACATTTAATTTGAACAGAATAACAAAGTAAATAATAGGGATAATTAAAGCAAATAAAATTAAAACCTTAAAGCCTCATACACAAAGGGATAAAATATTCCACAGAGTCTCATGCCATTTGGGGATCTCAATCTCATACAGGGAAAGGGTTTTGGCTCTAGTTTCATCTTGGGTGACATGGAATCTCTTTCAGCTTCCACTCTGAGTCTGCACAGCTCTATGTTCCATACTTCCTCGGCATAGTACAAGTACTTGATTGCCAGTTGTGCCCTTCATTCACTCCCTTTAAAGTGAAGAAATGCATAACTAGGCTAATTGTGTCCTACATACTTAATTTTCATAACAGTGAAGATGTTTGCCATTTCCTTCTCCAACTCATTTTACAGATGAGGAAAACTGAGGCAAATAGGGTTAAGTGACTTGACCAGGATCAAACAGCTAGTCAGTCTGTGAGGCTGGATTTGATAGAAATATTAGTCTTCCCAATTCCCAGACCAGTGCTCTATCCGCTGTACCACCTAGCTACCTCATTAGCTGTTAGGGTGAATCAAACTCATTCTTTTCACCTCTTTCTTATATTGGAAGCCTAAAGGTGTATACTACTCACTGAGACTTTTTTAGGCTGGGACAATCACACGTATTCTCTTTCAATTTATCAAATTTATCAAATCCCTTTTGACTTTTGAACTTGTCACTGGATCTGCAGATTGACTGGAAGTGAGAAGCAAGAAGACAAGTTGGCAACTTCTATCAACAAAACCTTCTCTTTCTCACATGACCCATTCACAAAAATGATGATGAGATCAAGACCAAGTAGAACACATCAAATATCAGTAAGAAAAGCTTACTCATTAGATAATAATAACTGACATTTCTACTCTACTACTCCAATGGATATGTGTCTCCATCAATGTTGGTATCCTCTCTAATGATACAGAGTGTATCTTACTTATGCTTGACCATTCAGTACACAAATGTCTGACTGACATCTTGGGAGGTCTTACCTTTTTTTTCTCTTCTCCTTTTTAAACTCTTACCTTCCATCCTAGAATCAATCCTGTGTATTGGTTCCAAGGTAGTAAGGGCTAAGACATGGGGGTTAAGTGACTTGCCCAGGGTCACATGGGTAAGAAGTATCTGAGTTCAAATTTGAACCCAGGACCTGGCTATCATTTCATTGAGCCACCTAGATGTCTCCTACGTCTATTCATTTAATGAAGATCTATGATACATGTTGTATAATTAGAATTTGCACCCCAGGATTCCAATTCCCAGCATCTCACTTTCCTTCTCACATTACGTGCTGATGTAGGGAGGATATAAATTTTGTGTAGCCCCACCTCTCTTTCTCTCTTCCTGTGATCACAGATACTAAAGTGGACTTTTTGGAGAGGCAGGAGAACTTATTCTCATGGGTTTACTTTTTGTTAGAATAATTAGGTTTGAACTTCTATTCCTTTTAGTTTATTTACTTTCTACTTCAAGTGATTATTAGTAAACTTTATAAATATAATACTTGGAGTTATTGCATATTAATTTTAAATCTTACAACACAGAGTGTCTATTAGTTATTAGTTAGGAAGAAAGGAAGAAAAAAGGAAAGAACAAAGAAAGAAAGGAAAGAAAGAAGTTATAAACATGATCTTTTTGAACCTTATACTAACCCAGGTACTACATGTATTACTAGTATCTTATTTTATAGGACATGTAACCGATATTTAGAGAAGGTAATTGACTTTATAATCATCACACAGATAATAAAAGTCAGAGGTGTGATCTGAATTCAACTCTTCCTGAACTTCCAAGTCTAGCAATTGGTCATGCTGCCTATAGCCCAATTGCACAGCTCCAAAATGACCTGTGTTTTTCAAATGATTGATTTAAAGACCTCCTGTGGAATCAAATACAAATGCTTAGCCTGTCATTTAGGATTCTACACTGTCATTTTAGATCTGTTTAAAATTGCTTCCCTTCACACACTTTACTCAAACTGAGCCCATTAACTTTTCCCTGAAAGCATCCTGTTCTCTCCCAACTCCCAACATTCAGCCAGGCCATTTCTTTATACTTTGAATACTTCCTCCACATCTCAGCTTATAGGAATCTGTATACCCAGTGATGCCAATTTTTGGCTATTCTTTGCACACTATACTTCATCTCCCAACTACACATCTTCCTGGACAGTCTCCCATGACTGGAATATTTTCCCTCCTCACTTCTGCCTCCTGGTTTCCTTCGAACCCCACCTAAAATATCACCATCTAAGATCTTTACCCAAATCCCCTTTCATTCTAGTGCCTTCCCACTGAGATTATCTCCAATTTATTCTGCATATATCTTATTGGTACACAGTTTGCATATTATCTCCTCCATTAAATTGTGACTTCCTTGAGGAAAGGGGATTTTTAAATTTTGTATATTTTGTCTTTTATTGTATCTCCAGAACTTAGTATAATGCCTGGAGCATAGTAAAGGCACATGATAAAGGCTTGTGAATCATTAAATGACAAATCTTGCCATGAATCTTTCCCTGATTGGATCCATTCGATTTTTTTTTTAAAAAAAGATTCCTTCCTCCTTGAATTTTATAACACTTCGTCTTTGGGCTTTTCCTCATCAAATTTTACTTGGAATGGCATTTATGTATTCTCTCTCATTCTTTCATAAGCTTCTTGAGCACAGGGGAGGAATTATTGAGTTTCATTTTTGCAAGTCACCATGAAGAGGATAAATGTACACACACATATATAGACAAGTTCTATGATTCATTGGGAAGGGGAACTACCAAAGAGTAAGCTCCTGAGGGCAGATAGGTGGCTCAGTGGATTGAGAGTCAGGTCTAGATCCAGGAGGTCCTGGGTTCAAATTTAGTCTCAGACACCTCCTAACTCTATGAACCAGAGCAAGTTACTTAATCCCCATTTCTTAGCCCTTACTCCTCTTCTGCCTTAGAACTGATAGATACACAGTATTGATAAGATTATTTTTGTGCTTGCCAAAAGTTTTTACTATTGTCATGAACTATGTTCTATGCAAGGTCCAACTGCAAGAAGCATCCCCTAATAATAAGATGGAAGGTAAAAGTTTTTTTTTAAACCCTTGTACTTCAGTGTATTGTCTCATAGGTTGAAGATTGGTAAGGGTGGGTAATGGGGGTCAAGTGACTTGCCCAGGGTCACACAGCTGGGAAGTGGCTGAGGCCGGGTTTGAACCTAGGACCTCCTGTCTCTAGGTCTGACTCTCAATCCACTGAGCTACCCAGCTGCCCCTAAAGGTTTTTTTTTAAAGAATAAGTTCCCTATTCCAAATGCAGATCAATACCTGTTTTGCAACTTAAAGCCTTAAAGAGTTCCCCATTGAAATAAAGCTCAAAATAAAACTCAGTCAATTTGGATTAGAGGCAATTTTTTGACTTGAAACTGGTGCTCTATTTACTACGCCACAATATGCATAATAAATTTTATAAATATTTGTTGCATAGGCAGTTGGCTGGCATAATGTGTAGAATGCTGGAAGAGCTGAGTCCTTTAGACACTAACTGTGTGACTCTGGGTAAGTTAATTTCTATGTGCCTTAGTTAACTTATCTGTAAAATGGGTATAATAGAACCACTTGCCTCCTAGGATAAAGTGAGGCACTACTCGTGGTAATTAAGTGACATGGTGGAACCTGGAATCATCTTCCCAAGTTCAAATCTGGCTTCAGACACTTACCATCTGTGTGACCCTCAGCAAGTCATTTAGCGCTATTCACCTCAGTCTCTCCAACTGTAAAATTAGCTGGAGAAGAAAATGTTCAATCACTCCTGTATCTTTGCCAAGAAAACCCCAAATGAGTCCATACAGAGTCATACACAAATGAAAAACAACTGAACAAAATGATTCATAAAGATAAAATGAGGTAATATTTGTAAAGCTTTTTGCAAGTATTAAAGGGCTATATTTTTATTTGCACATTATTTACATTCATTTTATATTACATTTTAATTTTACATTATTGAATTCAAGTTGACCCCGGTTCCCCTTTTCTGCCATGCTCTTGCATTATTCTTTTCAAGATTCTGGGCAACTCCAACGACAGCCTAATTTTGATTCAAGGAGATGCAGGAAAATAAAAAAAGATAGGAAAGGGTGAAAGAGAAAGAGAGAGAGAGAGAGAGAGAGAGAGAGAGAGAGAGAGAGAGAGAGAGAGAGAGAAAGAGAGAGAGAAAGAAAGTTTTTGCAGCCTCCTTTAAACCTGGGAATAGACTACATCATTTTATTTTAAGTATGTAAGCCCTGCCCTACTTCACACATGGTAATTTCTAATTTGTCCATATGCCTAAGGAGAGCACCTGGGGAAATCCGTGGTAGAGACCAATCCCATAGAGCACACCTGCCACTCCCTCTTTAGCCCAATCCTCCTTTTGCTCTCCCCTCCATTGGGCTAGGAGAGCTGTGGGTGTTCTCATAGCCCGACTGTCATTGATCCTGGATGCAAAGCTCATGTGACAGGTGTTTCAGAAAACAGGAAATCGACGACAGAGGCTTCTAATAACGATGTAATTTTAAGAGACAGATCAAGAAGACATGGCTGTTGGATGAGGAACAGATGGTCTTCAACTGCTCTTACTAAAAGCAAGCAGTGGAGAGGATGAGCAGATACCATTTAGGCATTTGAGACTAAGAACTCTGCATGTATCAAGTCTAATCCCAACTTGCTCTACTCCCGCTCATCCCTTCCTCTGTCCTGGAAAAGAAAAAAAATCCCCAAATGCAACAGACAATTTAACCTATCTACTTAGGGATATGTTCTCCAAATTGCACAAAAAGGACTTTAATTCTTACTTTTCGAGCTAATGTTTTTCTTCAACGGTGATCACAAAAGAAAGGGGAAAAGAATGATGATCAAAAGGTAGAAAGGGTATTATTCCCTAACATTCTGACTCAATGACACTGAGCATCTGGACCCATGGAATCAATAGCCTTGGTGGAAGTATTTTAAGACTATTTGATCAGAAGATGAAAAAAGCACACACATCTTATGGGAAATATTAACAACTATCTTCTTCCACTCCCACTCCCTGCTTTTCCATTCCAGTCTCTCCTCCATTAGAGTGGAGACATAAAGTCATCTAAGTTATGGAATTTTTAGTAAATATATCCTTGTTTCTATTCCCAGTCTCTTCCCTCTCCCCACTGCTCCCATTCTTTTGCTTTTTTTTGTGCTCTGTGGTTGTTAGCCAGACCATCATAAAAATCTTCTGCCTTTAGGCAACTCAGCACACATGGCCCCCTATCAGAGCCTCCCTCGACTCATCCTGCTCTGGACCTAGGGATTCCAGTACCAACCACGAATTGACTGACCTCACTTCCCCCCTGCTTTGCTCCCAAGGATGCCTGTGGTCTAAGCCAAACACCAGGCAGCTCTGACCACTTAAAAAGCACAGCCTCACTGGTTAAGGAAGAGAGGCCCATTACAAATGGCTGAAAATCTCCAGTGAGACTGACCAGCATCCTGTGCCCTGAAAAGGGGCCAGTCCAAACACATAGGAAACCAAATGGAACTTCAGTGGAAGGGCAGTAAATTGAGTGTTGGTTTACATGGATGGGGTCCATGTTTCCATGTGTCACTTACAGATCATCCAACAGGAATTATAGGAGAGGCTCAATGAAAGGTTTCGTATGTGTGGCAGGCAGGGGCAAGAGAGGAAAAGATTGGTCTCCACTTAACCAGGATTTCCATGGATTAGGTAACACAAAGACTTTAGAAGCAGGTCTTGGTTTTCTCTTCTTTTTGGGAATACCCTATTCTAGGCCATGACATTTGTAAAATATCATTCTTATAGCCTTGATTTCATCCTGTCCACCATACTGCCACAGAGACACGAACTCTGTTTACCACTACAAGAAAAAACGAAAGATACATTTCTAAATGATAAAACCTGAGAGAAAGCTAAAGTTGGGGTCTGTGAGAGGTGAGTTCAAATTCTTCCTCATAGGTAAAAGTCACCTAATTTCTCTGGTACACAATTTCCCAATCTGTTAAATGGGGACAATAATATCTCTAGTGCATTCATGTGGTTAAAGTGAGACTCCATTGAGATAATACATACAAAACAGTTTGTGAATTTTAAAACACCACATAAATGTAAAGGATTATTATAGAAGGTGGCATCCCTTTTCTTAATTCCTTTTCATATTAGATGACAATTTCCAATTTAGGGTTATAGTGCTCTAGACATTGCCATCTACATTCATCAAAATATTTCATTACTACTTAATGTATTTCCTATTATAATTTGCCTCTATTCTTCCACACTTCTATGCCTCTAATCAGTCTCAAGGCACATCACTAAGAGTAGAATAAAATCTGGTCCAAGAAATTTGTTGGTTTTAGGAAAGCTTAAAAATCGGGCCCATTGTCCATCACTAGTCAACAGAGGCTTTGAGACTTCACTGTTCATAAAACACGAGACTTTCCTTATCATAAAATAAATACATATGTGTCATGAAATAAAGAATGTTTTCTTTATGTATTTAAGAGCATTAATTCATTAAAAAGGTACCCCGCGGTATGTTAAACCTTAGGTCTACCTTGTCCCAGCTTTCCCACAAACATCTTGGAGAAGACAAATCTTATCAATGTAGCAGCTTCCTCCCCATCTTTTCCAACAACAATTCCTTGCATTAGCTAGGTGGCTCAGTGGGTAGAGTACTGGATCTGGGGTCAGGTAAACTTGTCTTCCTGAATTCAGTTCTGCTCTCTGACACTTACTAGCTGTGTGATGTTGAGCAAGTTACATAACCATTTGCCTCAGTTTCCTTATCTGTCAAATGAGTTGGAAAAAGTAATGACAAACCACTCCAGTACCTTTGCCAAGAAAACCTCAAATGGGATCAATCACAAAGAGTTATATATGATTGAAACAACTGAATGACAGACATTCCTTGTAAAGGTAAAAAAAAGTAGAGTCATGCACAGACACAGTCTTAAACTGTTATGTGCCATATATAAATTGGCTTATAATTTTAGATCCAGAAGGGAATACTGAGACTATTTAATTCAATCCTCTCATTTTTCTAAACAAGAAAATGGATGCTTAGAGGTTATGCTACACAACTCAATGTAGGAAGTGGCAAAACATACCTTTCAACCCAGGGTTTCCTACCATATGACTCCATTTAATGACATTTTTGTGTTGATACAGATAGCATGCTCTTCAAGGGTTCTTCCAAAGCCACAATAATCCTATTTCAATACTTTAAAAAATTTGGGAGCGTTAGCCAGTTGACTCAGTGGATTGAGAGCCAGGTCTAGAGGTCTCCTTTCCAATTGTGTATTTTCTTGAAGATAACTTTTTGCATTGCTTTGTATGAGTAATTCTTGTAAACATGGTACAACTTATCTGCTCTCAACATACATTTCTCCATTGTCCTTTGAATCTTTTGCAATTTTCCTCCAACAAAGTTTAACTCTGTTGCCTCAGAATGACTAAATGACTATGGGTTCTTAAAGGCTATGCCAATGGAATGCAAACTCTCAAAGTTTCCACCAAGCTGGAAAGAGTGTGGCTAGCCAAGTATGGTTAAGTACCATAGTTTGGCAACTGGGTGATGAGTTCTTTGTCATGGTGACCCATTGGAAAAAGGAATATACAAAATGGTCTTTAGTTCTGTGCAACACACTGTTTTTTGCAGTGACAGCCACCTGAGTAGTAGAACAGGGGAGAGAATGAGTTAAAAATTAAAAAGTTTAAGCTATCAACATGAGTGTAAATGTTCGTACTCTGTGAAATCCTTATTGAATGGCTAAAGAGTTGACATGTCATTTTATAGGTCCCTTGGCCATTTTGCATTGAAGTCTTCATGATAAGTGTTAATAGAAAGACCATCATTAAGGTAACCCTTGGTTTTGTACCATCTATTGAGGAGATCAATAGATAAAAAAGTTACATAAAGAAATCAGCAAGTTTCTCCAAACCAAAACAACTTTTACAAGGACATATGTCCATTTTAATGCAAAATGAATACATAAAGACAACAACAATGTTGGAAAATGTGATTAAGGATTAAGAAAGAAAATCTTATATATATATATATATATAATGAGTGTTTTCTTCAAGAGGGAAGTCAGAAATCATTGAGCCTGGTGAGCGTTTAACATCACAAAAATAAAACTTTATGAGAACAGAGTGGAAATAAATGTCTTCACATAAGAGAGACATTTCTTAATTGTGCAGCCAGACTACAAACTCATTAGGGCAAAAATCAAAGTCATTAATCAAGTAAAAAACAAAGATGAGAGGAAGAATACATGGAAAATACAACAATTCCAACTAAACCTCTTCAGAAAAGTAACTGACACACAAAACAAAGAAATAGTTAAAATATGTCAATAATATTTCTATAAAAATAAATTGATTTAATAAGAAATAAAAAGCCAAAAGGGCACAGAAGCTGTCATAGGCAGAGAAATTAATTTTCAAAATGTTCAAGAGGCGAATGGTGGGCCCTGACTCTGACATATACTGGCAATGTTACCCTAGGTAACTCACTTCACTTACAAGGGCTTCAAGTCACTCTCTGGGATTATGTATTAGAGAAGAGTTGTTAGTCTGCATGGGTAGATGTAGTTATGACATCAGGAATTCCTTATATCAATGAAATCACAGATTAGTCTATTTTATATAGAGAGCAAAATACAAACTTCAAAATCTCCTAGAAAAAGATACTTCTCATGTTTGTGTTAAAAATCACACAAAATTGCCCAGAGCAATAACTTTAATCACTTTAATTATCGGTCTCAAATGAGACACAAAACACGGAGGTGTATGCTTACCAAAGATATTAACCACTATCCTGAAGATGGCCAAACAGGTGGAAGTTCCCTATACTTGCCAATATTCCCATTTAATCCTGATTACATCAAGATCTAAAATATTGCAGAGCCTCCTTGTAGAAACTTTTGACATTTCAAAAGAAATTGGACTAATAGTCCACACAGGAAAATCCAAGTGGATGAAAAATATATACTGTACATACTACAAGATGCAGATGGATGAGACATTCATTTAGTAAGACTATCAGTATGTTTATCTAGGACAGACACTACACATGGATAATGAACTAGTTCTAGATTGGAATAGGAAGAAGAGAATAGGAGAACTGGGTGGAGTATATTTCAGAAATTGTATGTTTTCAATAATGCCAAGTTTGTGCTTCCACAATAAAACAAAACAAAACAAATCCCAAATGATAATCATTACAACAAAACAATCTATTTTATCCCTAATATTATTTTGTTGATATTATATGACTGCGACTATCACAAACTCCAAAGAACAAAATTATGTTATCACATCAGATTTATAAACAATTTTGTCCATAATAGTCCTGTATGGTCAATTATTCAAATGTAATGATCCTTTTGTTTTCAGCCAATGGGGGCACTGAAACTCAACAAAGAAAAAGTTACACAATACATATAAAAACTGGGACTTGAATTAAGTCCTCTGATTCCAAATCAAGTGCTTTTTCTGTTGCATGTTGGTGCCTCTCCGACCTCATAGTGCCTCAGGTCATATGATGTGTTTTGGGCTGGAAATAAATATTAGTTGAAGTAAATAATCTGGACACTACTTACCCTGGCTAGGTTAATGTGTGATTCAATAATTCAATCTGATAAGTAGTGATTAAATACCTACTAAATGGCATATGCTGGGAGCTGGGGATACTAAAGTAAAAACAAAGCTGTCCCTGTTCCCCAGGGAACAAACTTCTTGAGGACATCTTTTAGGAAGATGGAGATCTCCTGAGCTGGCACATATCAAATACTACTGTTATGTCCAAATAAAATAGTTTCTGGTGAGTGATGCCAATTGCTAGTTCAAATAAGACTTTCTGGTGGCGATACATTGATGAGAAAGGCTAGGTAAAGGAAGACAGAAGGTCTGCATCTTAGTGCTTAGTAGAAGTCAACACTCAAGTCTGGAATCTGTTTGCCTAGAACCATGTATCATAGAACAATTTCCGCTACATAATTTCATGACAATATCAGTAATCTGACATTTCCTAGGCATCTGGACTCATACATATTCATATACACAGAGTGCTGAACACTGTGTAGAATGATGACATCTGGCACTCCCAGATTAAACTATATCCTTAGTCTCAAGGAAAGAAACAAAGGTGATTTTTTTCCTTTTGATTCATTTTCTCCCCCAGGAATGGACCTCCCTGTTTCATTCTGGCTAGAAGTGCAACAGTCAGTCATGGGTGCAATCCTAATAATAATAATAATAATAATAATAATAATAATAATAATAATAATAAAGAAGAAAAAGCAGAAGCACTTACATTCAATTTTAAGATTTGTAAATCACTTTATAAATATTAATTTCATTTTATCCTTATAAATACCCTGGGAGGGAGGTGCTACTATTATTCCCATTTTACATGTAAGGAAACTGAGGCTGATAAAGATTAAGAGACTTGCCCAGGTTCGCACAGCTAATAAGTTTCTGAGACTGGATTTGAACTTGAATCTAACTTCATGTCCAAAGCTCTATCCTCTGAATCACTTAGCTAAAAACTATGATTATCAAGGAAGCTAAGATTTTTCTTAACTTTACCATATTGGGTGAGAAATGGGTTCCTTCTCCTGGTTAAAAAAGAGGGAGATGCCAGATAGTCAGACTCTTAAACCTGGCTTATCAGTTTATAAAGAGCTGTTATTTTAGTAAAGAATGATACTTCTCCCAACAAAATTGTAGTGAGATCTGCTGTTCCTCAGAAAGAATTTGTGCAATAGATTCAGACTGACTTAGAATAGTTCCCTGGTAGTTTGCTTTCAATATTGGAATGAAATGAGACACCCATAGATTATCAACAGTAAATAAACAACAACAAAAAAAAAAAAGATTTACTTAGCCATAGAAGGAAAAGCATAGTCCACAAAGAGAGTCTTTGAGGATAATTCAAATTAATTCAGCCAAGAGAAAATCCCTTGCCTGAATTAATCATCATGTGTCTGAGTGTCAGAGAGCTTCTGGAGCTCCTCATGGCTACTTTGTACTCCGGCAAGGAGGGAATGAGACCAGTGGTCCGTGTCTTTGGTTGCCTTGGAGCCAACTAATTCTTGAGGAAGGTAGCAATACCTTAAATCCCTTCCCTTCCATCTTATAATCAATACCATGTGCTGGCTCATGGCTGCTTTGTATTCTGGCAAGGAAGGAATGAATCCAGTGGTCCATGTCTTTGGTTGCTCTGAGCCAACCAATTCTTGAGGAGGATAGCAATACCTTAAATCTTCCATCTTATAGTAATAATAATAACATAATTATTATAATTATAATAACCCTTCCATATTATAATCAATACTGTGTGCTGGCTCATGGCTGCTTTGTATTCTGGCAAGGAAGGAATGAATCCGGTGGTCCATGTCTTTGGTTGCTCTGAACCAACCAGTTCTTGAGGAGGATAACAATACCTTAAATCTTCCATCTTATAATAATAATATAATATTAATTATAATTATAATAATCCTTCCATCTTATAATCAATACTGTGTATTGGTTCCAAGGCAGAAAAGTGGTAAGGGCTAGATGATGGAAGTTAAGGCAGATTAATGGTTCACCTTATGGAGTGAGAAATGGGTTCCTTCTCTTAGCAAAAGAAGAGGAAGATCCCAGATAGTTAGTCTCTTAAAACTGGCTTATCAGGTTATGAAGAACTATTATTTTAGTGGATCCTGTGGCTAGGGAGTATCTGAGGTGGCCAGACTTGGACCCAGCACCTCCCAACTCTAGGTCTGGCTCTTGATCCACTGAGCCACCTCCCCTAGCTGCTCCCCAAGCTCACTACCTTTTAAGGAAAAACTCTCTTAACCTGTAAGGTGTGGAAGAGGAGTTCAGCTACTACTCCTACCCTAGCGTGGAACCACCGAGTTTCCCTTTTGCCAGGACCCTGACTTGTCTTTGCCCCTCTTGTGAGATGGGGAGTATAGAAAAGTCTGCGATGACTGAAACAGATGCCTTCTCCTTCTGTGGTACCCAAGCAGCAGTGGGGAGGGAATGCCGAAGCAACAGCAGAAGCGGGCTGGAGCCAAAGGAAGAATTTGGGGATGACTGTGGAACACAGAGTTAGTCTGATGCCCTATTCCCTCAGCCAAGGTGCCTCAGTACTCACTAATTTGTGAAGAAGTTTGTGCCATTTAGTCTCTCTGGCTTTGAGGAACAAGTATAATTGTCCATGCTAAGCCAATCATGTCAGTTTTTCCAAAAATTAGCTCTGTATTTCCACTGTTATAAGATTGGACGCCAAGCTGGTGATGTGTCACAAGGGGCCAAATCGCTCCTATGTTCCATGCATTAGGATAACAAACTATTTTGATGACTCTTCACCAGCTTGGCCCTTGATGCTGTTCCAAGAACAGAAATTCACTGGGCCAACGCTTGCGTTTCTCTGCCCGCTGCACCTTGAATGAACGAGGCGTGTCAGTTCAGACCTCAACCATCCTAGGTCCATGCATAAGTATTTCTTCTAAAAATACCAAATTGTCCAGAACTGATAGCTTCTCACGGAAAGCCCATAGCTTTGTTACTCCTGGCAGGCATCTATGTTTTGCTTTGGCCGGCCAGGCAGGAGAGTTTCCAATAGCGTGGATAACGGGGGATCTTGCATATTTCCTTCTCCTAGCTCTGTCAAGGTCTTGTCTGACACAGGTAAACTGGACATGACTATATAAACAAACTGGGGCTTTCAGTGACGCCTCTAAATTGTCATGCCCTGCCAGAAAGTCTCCATAAAGTGTCAATGACTGGTAAATTCTTTCTGGGCCAGGCCCAAACATTTAACCACAAGATTAAGTTTCAGCAGGCATAACTTTGTTCTTTAAGATTTAAGTTATGCTGTTTTCTCACAATTGCCTCCAATGGCCCCTGGTCAAATTCCAGAGCCATTTTTTTTCTCCCTCTACCACTCAGGGTTGGACTGGCTTCCCGGGCATCTTTCTGGAACCTTGGACTTTTGGACCGTGTTCTTTCAGGCTTATCCTTTGGCTCTTTCCTTCTGATCCTGTTCATCCTAGTAGAAATAGTTTAGGGCCTTTAAGTCAGATAACCTAGGGTCAATGAAGAATCCATGGTCAACAATATATCACCCTCCCCACCACATACTTTACTCTTCTCCAGCTCCTCTGCATTCATTTAGCAAACGTTCATTAAGCACCTATTTAGGAGACAGAATCTGAACTAGACTCTGGTGACACAAGTACTAAAATGAAAAAGTCCCTCCCCTCAAGTTGCTTATCTATGAGAAAACAGCATATGCCACAGTTCTGAACAATTGGAATTTTTAGAAGGTAGAGTTATGTTCCTGAATTTAAATCTGGTTTCAGACGCTTACTATTTGTGTTACCCTGGGCAAGTCATTTTTACTCCATCTGCCTCAGTTTCCTCATCTGTAAAATGAGCTGGAAAAGGAAATGGCAAGCCAGTTTAGTACCTTTGCCAAGAAAACCCTGGACTAGCTATATGACCCTGGGCAAGTCACTTGACCCTATTTGCCTCAGTTTCCATATCTGTAAGATGAACTGGGTCACAAAGAATTAGACATGATTGAAACAACAACAACATATCTAGGTATCTATATATGCATGGATGTATGTGTGTGTATATAAAGATATGTATATACATATACATGCATATATACATATTAGGCATATATAATTTCAGCAGTGATAAAACTGATTAGTCCCCCTAATGCTAGAAGAGAAAGGGAGAATCAGGCATAAAATGCAGCAAGAATAAAACTGTTTTTTGGTCAGGAAATGCCCTAATTCCTACTTTAGGAGGTGGCCCTTGAGCCGAGTGCTGAAGGAAGTTAGATTCCTAAAGGAACAGCCAGCAAGATGGCCCAGTGGATAAAAGCACTGGACTTAGAATCAGGAAACCATAAGTTCAAATCCAGCCACAGCTATGTGATCCTGGGCAAGTCGTTTAACCTCTATTTATTTCAGTTTTCTCACTGAGGATAAAATGAGTGTAATGGTGTCGTTGTAAGGATCAAATGAAAAATATTTATAAAGACCTTTGCAAACCTTTAAAGCAGTCTATAAATGCTAGCTAGCTATTACTGAAAGGGGAAAGAGAAAGACTTAAGCTTTGCAGGCTGTCTGACCACGAGCAAATAATGTCTCATCTTTGCAACTCCATTTCTTGAGAGATAATGACACCACTTTCATCACATACCTGCCAGATATTGGGGGGAAAATGCATTGTCCACCTTAGAGTATCATACAAATATGAGTTATAATTAAAAATAAGAATAAGATGCTGATGCTGATGATGAGAGAAATCCCCTCAACCTGGGCTATTTAGCCATTTTCTGAGGAAACATAAAATAAACAACACTGAACCTTGATACCTGGGAAAAAAGCTCAATAACTTGACAAAGCTGTTCCTTCCTTGGGCACCCATCACTAACATGGAAAACCTTCCAAGGGAATTGTCTCAATATCTCACAAGGACCAATAGGAGACACATGTAGAGACTGATCACCATTAAATCTCTCCAGGGAAGAGCTGTCTTTAATATGGATCCTAAGTCAATTCTCCAATGGACTCCTTGTTAGCTTTAGCAAGAAGGAGACCAGCTTTTGGCTTCTGTTCCCATTTCTGTCTAGGCTCCCACTTGGAGGTGCCCCTTCTCCCTTCCTGCAGTTTATTTGGTCAGGATGTGACAAAGTGCAAAAGAAACAATGAAATGGTCACCCCTGTTTTGTGACGGGCACCAAGCTCTCAAAAATAAATCGCCTTTTGTTCAACTATTTTTTAGTCGTGTCCAACTTTTTGTGACTCCATTTGGGGTTTTCTTGGGTAGTGGTTTGTCGTTT
This sequence comes from Gracilinanus agilis, assembly GCF_016433145.1. NCBI lineage: Eukaryota > Metazoa > Chordata > Mammalia > Didelphimorphia > Didelphidae > Gracilinanus > Gracilinanus agilis. The sequence goes on from NC_058133.1 coordinate 64,187,834, forward strand.
CCTTCTCTAGCTCATTTTGTAGATGAGGAAACAGAGGTAAATGGGGTTAAGTGACTAGTCTAGGGTCATTTAGCTAGTCAATGCCTGAAGCTGGATCTGAACTCAGGTGTTCCTGACTCCAGTGCCACCTTGCTACCCCAACTGAAGAATTATAATAGTTTTTTCCCAATAGTTTTTAAAGCTAATAATAATAGCTAACATTTATAAAGTGCCTTAAGGTTTGTAAAGCACTTTTATACATGTGATCTCATTTGATCCACACAACGACCCAGGGAAGCAGGTGCTATAATAATAAGAGCCAGAATCCACACATCTCTTTAAGATGCGCAAAAATGCTTTACAAATGTGTCATTGATCTTCACATTAACTTTGAGAAGTAGGTGATGTTACCATTCCTATTTTAGAGATGAGGAAACGAAATCAAACAGAGGAAAGGAGAAGGAAAAGGAATAAGTCCTTACTAAGAACCTACAATGTACCAGGCACTGTGCTGAGTTTTATAATTTTTTTCTCATTTGATTCTTACAACAACCCAATAAGTTATGTGTGTAATGATGCTCATTTTACAGTTGAAGAAACTGAGATAAAGGTTAAGTAACTTGCTCAGAGTCATAGAGCTGGCAAATATATGAACCTGGATTTGAACTCAAGTCTTTTTGATTCCAAGTCTAGTTCTTTATCCATTCAGTGTGCCATAAGGGGAAACTGAGACTGGAGGAGGTTAAATGCCTTGCCCTCAGATAATTGGTAAGGGACTAAGTCAGGATTAGGTACAAAGGATTTCCCTCATGAGGTAGATAACAAGTATTATCCTTGTGCTATAAGTGAGGAAAATGGATCAAATCATTTCACCATTTTGACCCAAAGGTCATATAGTTCATAAGCAGCAGAGGTAGATCCATAACCCCAAAGCAAACCCCCCAAACTCATTGCCAGTTAACTTTGGGTGGAGATGGAAATGACACGGTATCAATAGCACTGAATATGGAGTCAGAGGACCTGGGATTGCATACCACCTCTACACCTTATTTGTTGTGTGACCTTGGGCAGGGCACTTAATTCTGGGTCTCCGTTTCCCTGTGTGAAGAATGTGGGGGCTAACGAAATGGTCTCTGAGAGTCCTTTCCATCTTGAAATCCATGATCCTGGGACTGAAGTCTAGGGCTTTTCCATCAATATCCTAATGCCTCTCATGTCCAGAGCGGGTGATGTAATGGATCCCAAGGTAGAAACCCAAATACCCTCCTGTTAGTCTCCTCGATGCAGATTTGTGTCTGTCTCTTAAGACAGTTGAGTGATTACATGAGACAGTTTGGGGAAGGATGCCATCTCCTCCCATTCCAAAAAGCCCCCGGGACTGGTAGAACACGAGTTACTCTCCCCAGCATGGCACGCAAGCAGCAGGAATAAAACTCTTTGTCTGATTTTGTCAGGAAATGCCCCAATCCAGCATCCAGTTCCCTGAAACCCTGGGCATCTGCCAATTCACTCATAACCCATAGGCATCTGGTAAAGCTCTTGGCTGATTGCTTCAGTCAGGTTGGATGGAACAAGACACGGCCATAACCCTCGCAGGCAGGGCCCCTCTATTACTTACCTTGAAGTTTATCCACTCTCTAAGTTAAGTCACCTTGAAAATGATCCTTGAGTTTTCCATCATCTACATTTCCTCAGCTAGTCAGTTTAGAAGTGACTTGGATTTGGGGTGGAATATTTATTAAGTTAAATCACACCCTAGGGCCTCTGGGTCCATGAACAGATCACAGATACATTTAAGGTTGATCTCATGACTCCATTCCTTCCCAAAAGTGGAGGGAAAAAAAACAACAAAGAAAACCAAACAGAGATTATTTTCTGGGAATGCTCAGAACACACCAAAAAAGCAGGACCTACAATCCGACGCTGAGAGTGCATCAAACTGGGATCTGTCTGACCTGACTGAAGATAGTTTTCCCTGGAGCCTTTTCACCTTTGTGTTATCCTTTGGTGTCCAGAGATTTTGGTTCTAAATTTCAATTTCCCTCGGCTACAGTGACTAAGCTTAGATAAACAGAGGTGGTCTTGAAGTTCAAGAGGGGCAGTACGGTGCGATGGTCATGGATTCAGAAATGTCTGGGTCTAAGTCCTGCCTTTCATATGGACTAATGGAATAATTATGGCCAAGTCACATCATTTCTTCCTGCCCTGGGCAGTTAGTTTTCTAAGATTATGTTACAGATGCATTATAGACCTATTTTATTGGAGAGAGTAGTTTCCACACCCGTAATATACTCCACTGATAAAATCAAAGGCCAGGATCAAACAATAAATAAATATGCTTCAGAGGCAGATTCCAAACCAAAGAGTGATTTGAAGGATTGAAGCCACTCTACTGGCAGCAGTTCCTCTCTTGGACAATCTGTATTGACCATTAAAAAAATCACTCTTCACACCTGTGAGAACGGTTCACACTAGGGCAACACTCTGGGGGTTTGTGGGGAATTTGTAAGGAACAAGCACCTTGTTGGAGCCAGTTATTCTTACTTTCGGCAAGGGAAGGTGTCTAGTTTAATGTGGCTGGCCTGTTGTGAATTGTAGACATTCAAAGTGGCAGGCTGATAGAAGCCTAGCCCCAGTCTTTGCTTGTGCCTGTCTAGTACCAAAAGGGATGTGTGAGGTCTTTTTGACTAACAAGTGGTGCCTGTCAATGAGAATTTTATTTGAAAGGGGGAGAGCCTCAAAGGAAACCAAGACTTCCAGGTCTTCCTGCCTCCAGGCTCAGCACTCTCTCCATTACGGCTCTTTCAGTTGTTCAATCATTTTTCAGTCGTGTCTGACTCTTTGTGACCCGATCTGAGGTTTTCTTGGCAAAGATGCTGAGTGGTTTGCCATTTCTACTTCAGTGTACAGATGAGAAAACGGAGGCAAACAAGATGAAATGAATTGCCCAGGATCACACAGCTAGTGAGTGTCTGAGGTCAGATTTGAACCCAGGAAGATGAGTCTTCCTGACTCCAGACCCCCTATCTACTGCAAAATTTAGCTGCTCCATTCTGCTATTAGCTGCCTCTATAATAACAATATTGCTATTGCTGCTGCTGATGAAGATATTGACACTTAGTAGCTAATATCAATAATGCTAAAAGGCATCAATACTGTTATTCGAAATGGGCTTCAAGTAATCCTACTGTCTTCACCATAATTCCTCTATCCCAGTGAAGCACTCATTAGCTTTCACCTCTATTTCATAATAATTTTATTTGTTAGAGCCTTGGAGAGTTAACATGTTGGATGATAGAGTTGGGATCAAAGATTTGAGAGGCCAGAACATTATTCCAAATTTAATAGGACTGATCAATCAACAAGAATTTAGTAAGTACTTCCTATATGACAGGGAAAATGGGGGAAGAAATAAAAATCTTACACTTGAGTTTCCTAAGACTGGCTAGACAGAAAGCAGTTTGAATAAGGTGTGGATGGCTGCCATTTGACTGTGAATCAATGGTGTAATAGGACAGCCAACACAAAGGTAATTGTATCCTAGTCCTCATGCATCTAATCCTAGGCTTCTCTCTGGATTTAGGGTCTAGACCAGTGATTCCCAAAGTGGGTGCTGCAGCGATCCAGCAGGGCAGTGATGGCCACAGGTACATTTATATTTCCTATTAATTGCTATTAAAATTTAAAAAAAATTAATTTCCAGGGGGCTAAATTTTCTGGAAAGGGGGCGGTAGACCAAAAAAGTTTGGGAACTACTTCTAGACTCTAGAAGAAAAGGGGAGAGTCTGTAGAACTGCAATCAGTATTAGGAGGTACCTAGGTGGTTCAGTTGATAGAAAGCTGGCCTGAAGTTAGGAAGACTAGAGTTTAAATTCAGCCTCAGATACTTCCTTGCTTTGTAACTATGGTGAGTTACTTAATCTCTGATTGCTTGACAAGAAGATCCATTGGATCCACAGGAGAAGGAAATGGCAAAACTACTCCAGTATCCTTGCCAAGAAACCTCATGGAGACCTTTGGTCCATGGGGTCACGAAGTGTCAGACACAACTGAACGCCAACGATATGAATTACTTGTTCAGTTTGGGATAAATTCTTTTAAGAGAGCACATTGATAAATTGGAGAGCATCCAGAAGAACACGAGCTGGGGGAGGACAGATGGCCATGCCACATGAGGACCAGTTAAAAGAACTTGAAACGTTTACATTGGCAAAGATAAAACTTAATGGGACACAATTGCTTTCTTCCAATGTTTGATGAAACTGAGGCAAACAAAAATTGTGACTTAAATGCATATCAGTTGAAGAATTATAAAACAAAATTTGATCTCTGCTCTAATTCTTGCCCAGAAATTCTTATCTCTAAAACACCTGTTCTTCCTTACCCATATCATGCCCTCACTATGCCCTCTCTCTTGAACCAGTTTCTAATGTCAACTTACAACCAGGAAGGTTAAGCATTATCCAGACTTTGTGAAACCTATAGGTCAGTGGAAAAAAAGAAAAAAAAAATAATAGTAGAAATGGCAAGATGAAGTCTTCTTTGAGATGTTGATTGAGTCCCTGTCTTTCCCTGAGATGACAGTCCTGATTCTGAAAGAACTACATTTTAACCCAGGAGGAGATCTGGTTTAAACATGGCTTCCTCTTCCTTTTGTATCTAAGTTTAAATATGGCAAAGCGTTACAATTAAAATTATCTCTAGAAACTGATTTTTGGGTTAGAGTATCAATCTTTGGAGAATATCAGGTTTATTGATTAGGCCAACATCAGAAGTGATAAAGTGGTTCTCTTGGGTTCAGGGATGACCAGAAATGGGTCAGGCAGCTTAATAAATAGATTTTTATTCATTATTCATCCCTTTCTTTGAATATCCCCAAACATCTTTAATTGGTGGTAGCTAATTAAGAGGTAGTCTATCAACTTATCTACTCTTCTCCATCCCCACAGGCAGATAGGTCAAAAAATACAGGATAAGAACCCTTATTTTCTTGGGATTCCCAAGGACAAAGAAAATGCAAAAAGTAGCAGACTCGATGATATCTCTGACCTAGATCCCCCACACAGGAATTTGCAGTAATTCCCCCTAACATATGGGAATTAATACAACATGTGAAAAATAAGTTCTCACAAAAGGAGACTGGTAGCTCCCTACAGATGTTACAGTTACATAGAGAGTCATTGACACCAGACTAATTTATCCTCTTTTTATAAATCCTCTTGCTTATAGAAACTTGCATTGGCTTAGGAGTCTACACCTCCATAGCTATGTGACCACCTTTGTAGATTATTATTCATAAATGTTGCGCATTTCTTTTAATTTCAAGGGAGAGCACCTTCACACTCTATCCTTGTCAATTATCATATGGCAGAATATGATGCAGCAGATGCTGTGTATTGTATTTCTTGGGAAAAATGTAAAACCCAGCCAGCCAGCACCACTGACAATAGAGCTAAAAATGACTGTCAATTAATGCCCACCATACTTAGTTGTTTCATGGGTAGTTCTCTCCATGGTTCTCAGAGCATCAGTTCTGAGAAGGAATGAACACCTTTGAGAAGGCACGTAAGCATTTTCCACAGTTTTTCAGGGTCCCCTGGCTTAAGTGACAAAATAACAAGCTGAACATACATCCTATTAGCAAAGTACAGGAATTATTTATTGTAGGTGTCCATAAATTAGGGAATGGCTAAACACTTTGAAAATTGACTGTAATAGAAAATTACTGTATCATAAGAAACAATGGATATGAAGAATGCATAGAAGCAAAGGAAGACAAATAAATTTTTATAAAGTAAAGAAAGCAAAGGGCAGCGAGGTGGCTCGGTGGATAGAGAGCCAGGCCTAAAGATGGGAGGTCCTAGGTTCAAATCTGATCCCAGACACTTTCTAACTGTGTGATCCTGAACTAATCACTTAATCTCAATTGTCTAGCCCAGTGATTCCCAAAGTGGGTGCTACTGCCCCCTGGTGGGTGCTGCAGTGATCCAGGGAAGTAGTGATGGCCACAGGTGCATTTATCTTTCCTATTAATTGCTATTAAAATTTAAAAAAAATTAATTTCCAGGGGGCTAAGTAATATTTTTTCTGGAAAGGGGGGTGGTAGGTCAAAAAAGTTTGGGAACCACTTGGAGACCTTGGCACTCTTCTGTCTTAGAACCAATACTTAGTATTGGTTCTAAGACAGAAGGTAAGGTTTATAAAAAAAATAAAGTGAATTAAGCAGAACTAGGAAAACAATATATACAGTGAATATAACAAAATATGTTGTTGTTCTAGTAATATCTGATTTTTTGTAACTCCATTTGGGGTTTTGTTTTTTTTTAAACCTTTACTTTCCATCTTGAAATCAATACTGTGTATTGGTTGCAAGGCAAAAGAGTGGTAAGGGCTAGGCAATGGGGGTTAAGTGATTTGTCCAGGTTACACAGCTAGGAAGTGTCTGAGGCCAGATTTGAACCCAGGACCTCCTGTGAACTTCCAATTTGTTCCAGTGGGAAATCTAACAAGATCCTGAAGACCATTGAAGTTCCTGACTCTGCTGTTACCTAAGAAGACCTGGTAATCTCTAAAGGAGTTGACTGAACTGCTCAGTTTGCCTGTGGGGAGGCTTTAGCCTCACCAGGGTAGACTTGGCCATTCCAGATAGCTGACTTGATCTCTATTCTATCAGTACTTTAGAGACTTATTCCCTTATGAGTTTAGTCTAGATTAGATCAGAATAGAAGGGAAGACATTTAGATAGAGAGAGTAATCAGTGCAGCCCCTGCTGAGAAAAAGATTGGGGGAAATAAGATAGATTTCGTATTGATGGGGGAAATCCACAACCCATTTGTAATCCCATCCTCATTTACAAATTTATAATAAGCCTGTTACCTTGAGAAGAGCAGTCAGATTGAATTCCTACTGGCTGGAGGCAGAGACCAGCCATTTTTGCTCTCTGTCCCTCAAGGGATAATCCTGCCTGACTGGGTCTAGCAAAACCCCAGTCAACTGTTTTATACCATCTTTACACCCTAGACCCTGAACTTTATCCACTGTGCCGCCTATCTGCCCAAAAAGGTACATAGAAAGGCAAAAAAAAAAAACAACAAAAAAAACAAACAACCTAAAAGCAAAACAAAAAATGCCAACTAAAACTCTACCCACCCACAAAGAAACAACATATAGCTTTAATGACAAATCTTGGCTCCAGGAAAGAATTTAGAAAATGAGTTTCCCAACCTTCATTGCAGAGACAGAATGTGGAAGGAAATAGTAGGATTGGAGTCAAGACAGACCAAAGTTCAAATTCTGCCTCAGATACTTACTAGCTGTGTGACTCTCTCATTCCTAGCTTCAGTTTCCTCATCTATAATGAAGCAGTTGCAGTACTAGCCACTGAAGTCTCTTCCACCTCTAAATCTATGATCCTAAGAAAATTATATATAACATATATTCTCATTATATATATATATATAAAATTATATATATGTATATATAAATATAATATTCTCTTACTTAAACATCCAATGCATTCATTAATTTGCTGGACTGCTTTCTTCTCTATTTTTAAAAAATTGGTTACAAGTATAACATAGAGGGTAACCCAAGAGATGGCTTATTGGGTAGAGGATAGGGAAAATTCCAGAGTGAGCACTAATCAATACTCAAACAGTAAATATTTAAGGTCTCTTCATTTGCCCCTCTTAATTTATCAGGATAAAACTCTTGCCCCATGTTGGCAAGAGTTGATTTTTGGCTAAGCCAAAGAAAGGGAGTGCCTGGGTAAATGAACATAAAATGGAACATGAACCCCTTAGAACCATCCTATAAAACAAGCTAAGCCATTGGCAAGATTGCCTTTACAATGTAATTTAAGAAAGAGTGATCTTGACCCTAGAAGAATTGAAAGACTTTCATGGAGAAGGTTAATAGGTAAAGTAAGGAGAAGTACATGGAAAAGGGAAGTGGGGGGGTAGTGTAGATTAAGCTTATTAAATAACTTTTTGTTCACTCTTGGGTTTGAATTCATACCCCAAATCACAGCAACTCTAACTACTCTATTGCCAGGTACATCTCCCAGCCAGGCCTTGGATATTTTATCCCTTTTCTTTCCGTAGAGGTTGAAAGGTGAATGTATTTGTATGGTTAAAAAAAAAGAGTAAATTTTTTCAGCAGGAGGGCAATGAAATCCTAGAGCCTTTAATTCTGTAGTTCTTTTTTTTAAAGCTACTTTTAATCATGCTGTGGTAAACTCCATTTGCTGTTATAAGACACACCTCTTGACTTCACAAATTTTCCCTGCCTTTTTCCCTATGCCTGTAATTCTCTCCCTCTTATTCTCTGGATTCCTTTAAGTCCAACCTTCTACAAGAAGCTTTTTCCCCAATCCTCCTTAAAGGTAGTATTTTCCCTCTGTTGATTTATCTCTAATTTGTCCCATAAATATCTTGTATGTACATAATTGTTTGCAAGTTGTTTCTTTAATTAGACTGTAAGCTCAGTGAGAGCAAGAACTTTTTTTTTTGTCTTTCATTATATTCCTACCATTTAGCACAATGCCTAGCCCTTAATAAATGCTTGTCTTAGCTTACCTATATTAACTTAGGCCAGGCAAAGCACAGAGAATGAAATCCCATAGATAACCCCAACCCTTCATTCGAGTCAATCTGGTTCTGCTCTTTGCTGTATTCCAGACTTTGAAAAAAGAGTGAAAAAGAAAACAAAACAAAAACAAGATTCACTGAAATTTCACTTCCTGTCCTTGCCTATGACCTTAAGGTCACTTGGGATGAGCTATGAGGTACCCTAAAGATGAACAATTGAAAGAAGGAAACAGAAAAGGGGAATAAAAGCCCCAGATAATCAGTCCACAGACTGGATACCTTGTCCCAGACTTGGCTCAATTTCCATTTAATTACTTACAAATGCAAAGAGTAATGCATAACAGTTCTTTCACATCATCCTGTTATGCCTAAAATTATATTTATTCTATGAGGAAATGTAGATTTGTCCTGATCCAGGAAGCTAGTAAAGGGAAGCCAAAGGCTGATAGTTTTTAAGGGGCCAGGCTATCTCTTTGGGGGAGGGAAACAAAATTCTTGAATTGCATATACTCCTTTGTTAATTATTCTTATTTTTATTAAATCTTCCTCTCCTGAAGAAGAAAAGAACTACCATCTGGGATGGTCTCTATCCTAAAACAACCACCACTTCAGTGTATTTATTTTACTTCTCTCTGCTGACTCTAGGGAAACAATAAGTTAGCAGGGACTAGTCAATAACTGAAAAAATGGTGTTGGAGCCAAGGTCTGAAAGGTGGTGATGGGGCAAGAAAGAAATTACAGAGGTTCCAGTGTAAGAACCTAGAACCAAATCAATGCTAGAAATAAAATAGAGGATAAAACCAGGTCAGAGGAGGGGCGAGAGAAGCTTTATATCTTACCACTAGGGAAAGAGTTCAAATGAAAATTTTGCTAGTAATGAGGCAGGCACTCAAACCCCATATATGAAGACCTCACCTTTACTCAACATGGGAACACAGTTGCTGGAAGGACAGAAAAGTAAGTTATTTGGAGGACAGAAGAGTAAATCTCTTCATAGATTATTTCTTCATTTAATCAACCAGAAGCAGGAGACAATATAGTCTTTCTTTTAACTTCTAGGAGTATTTCTTTGCACACTGAGTTGGAACTCGACTTGCCAACTGCTTCTGTTTTTGCCAACAAATTCCAAGTCCCATGGATAAAACTGTAGAGGCAAGAAGCTTTCAGCTTTCTGTTATGGACCTGCATTTTTGGAATTAACTGACCTACTGGGTCATCTGAGGATCCTGCCAGCTGACTCTTGAGGCAGAGTCAAAACACATCTACTCTAATGGATCATCTGTAGCTAATTCAGTCATTCAGCCTAATTGGAAGGGCAATTTAACTTACCAAAACATTTGAATTATTTAAAGAGTTTTTCTAGAGAAGTTCAGATTTATTGCTTTTATGCAGTACAGTAATTAGAATTAGTCTCAATAGATTGCCTTGGGATAGCAATCCTTGAGGGACTTATAATAACAGGGCAAAATTGTCTCTAAATAGCGTCCTAAATTTTCATGTGGAAATTTTTATGCTATTAATTTGTCTGGAAAATACCTTTAAAAATAGTTCGAAAGTACATTTTAGTCCCACTTTTGCCAAAATTGCTAAACATTCTTCATCAATGAGTTCTAAACTAACAATACTATGGGAAATAGGAAGGGGAAGAAAGGAATTTTGAGCTCTTGAATGAGGGTAGCAATGTAGTTGTTTTGCAGGTAAGCTCAAAGTTATACCAGGAAGGGAGGGAATGCACCTAACTTTCCACCCTCTGATTAATTAATGACACATACCTTGGGCTCTATCTACCCAGTTCTCTTATGGTCATTCCAAGCCCTACCTCCAGGGAACTAAAATACTCATATTAGTAACCACTGCTATATAGATATTCTGTAAAGGGTCAGATAATAAATATTTGGGGTTTTGTGGACCAAGTGGCAAAATTGATGATATTTTTAGGTACTTAATTTGAGAGAAAAGAGATTGCTTCATTTCTTATTGACTAACTTCAAAATATAATAGTAATTGTTTTATAACACAGATCTACTATTAAGAAGAATAAAATTCTTTGTTTTGGAGGAGGATGACATTTTGCTTAATTTGGGGTTCAAAGTTAGGATTCTCTGTCATCAACTCCATTACAAATGTTCATCTGTTAAGGCTGATCTCTATGTAGCTTTATTTCATCTTTGAAAACGTCTTTTCGAACAGATAGATACTGATATACTGATATTGATCAATGATCATGATTTTAATTGATCATAGTTTGGGAGACATCTATAGAGTTCTCTTAGATCCTTCTCTAATTATTTACTTTTTAGCATATAATTGCATTGCAAATTAATGACTTACATTTGAAGGTAAAGTAGAAGTTCTTAAATTACACAGTTGAATGAATTTTGAAATGTAGACATTTCTTTTGCACTTGCATCGATGTCCAGGAAACACTGATAGAACAGTAGTTTAAGTTCAAAACATATATTTTCTACAAATTTATGTGAGAATAGCTATCATATTCTTGTTTTAATTTTTGATAGAATGGGAAGCATATGAAGCAGCTTATATTACTTGTAATACAATGTTGTTATTAAATTGGTTTTGCTATTCTATAATTTTTAGGTAAGTACTGTTTTGCTTTAAATTTTCAGGTTAAATTCACTGAGAAATATATCAAGTCTGTTGCAAAAGGAAGTATCCAAAGTCATTCCATATTCAAGAATAGTAGATGAGTGTGGTTCTCATTCAGAAAAATTTCAATCCCATACAAGAGCTCAAAAATCATTATAAAAATCTTTGCTTTTTTCCAATTTTAATGATGAATATAAACTGGTAATTTTTAAAAATGTCATGATGTAAAGCAATTCACATGATAGTTAAAACACTGTGGAACTCTGTGTGTCAATGTGATTTATAGTGTGTCAGACAGCACTACAAAGGGATAAAAACAAAACAAATATGATTTCTGTTCCAACTATTTAGCTCTGCCCTTATAATGCAAAAGTAACTGTAGACATTATATAACAAATCAATATGTGTTCCAATGAAACTTGACTTGTGGATCCTGAAATTTAAAATTTCATATAATTTTTGTCACTAACTACTTTAAAAAATCTTTTCAACCAATTAAAAACTTTAAAACATTATCAGATTACTGGCCATACTAAAATAGGGTGGTAGGCAGGATTTGACCCAGGGACCATAGTTTACCAACTCATATTTTTTAATACAGTACAGTGCCTTGCATGTGCAGTAGGTGTTTAATAAATGTTTGTTTAGCTGAATTGAATTTGTCACTTTTTGTCTCTGTATAATTGGCCCCTTGCCCAATTTCTTAAGCAGAGTAGGTGCATAATACATTTTCCATGCATCAAATTGAATCTTTTTACTCCAAGTGATATAATTAATAAGCATTAGCCTGTGCTTTCCCCCATTCCTCTTGAAATCCAGTGATGCTAGTTTCCTTTCTGTTCCTCAAACAAGACCATTTTTCTAGGATAGAATCAGAGTTCAGTGACTTTAATCTATGGGTCCTAGTGGAGTCATTGCTCTGTCAATGGGATAATACTTCCTGTACTACTTGCTTCACAGGGTTTTTGTGCAGATCAAATGGGATAATGTCTGTAAGTGTCTTTATTAACCATAAAGTGCTATGTAAGTATTTATATTATTATTTATTCTCATTCTTAAATTTAATAGGGCTCAAATAGAAATGGTCCTAGAAAAATTCACTATCCTTTTATTGTCATTTTGGATTTAATGATTGATGAGCTCTTATTGATAAAGTGATGTATTTTTGTAATTTAATTAAAGCATTGCAGTTTAAGCTCAAATTCTATAAGCTCACTGAAAACATCTTCAAGAAAAAGTCCATTGGCAGACAGAACAATGAGGATCATTTCATTCTTCTTCTCATTCCCATGTAGTTTTAATTTCTTCCTCAAGGTTTACATATTTTGAGAGCTTTTTGTTCTCTCTAGTTTGGAGGTCATGAGCATTTGTTGTGGCAACAACAATTAAAAAGCCTTGTTCTTAAATTCTGTGGGTCAGTATTATGTCCCAGTTACTATAGAAACATAATGTTGTCTGAGTCCCCAAAAAGTGAATTTTAAAGCATATTTTGGAGACAGCTCAATGGAAAGCCAGGTCTGGAGATGGGAGGTCCTGCGTTCAAATCTAGTCTCAGACATTTCTAGCTGTGTGATCCTGGGCAAGTCACTTAACTCCAAATGATTAGCCTTTACTGCTTTTCTGCTTTGCAACCAATACTAAGTATTGATTCAAAGTCAGAAGGCAAGGGTATTTTAAAAAATGAAGTGTATTTTAAAGGCTTTGTGTCTAACATAGAGATTTGCCATTTTTTAATTCATGAATAATTTTGAGTGAATATTATACAAGATGTCCCAAAAGTCTTTTGTAAAACCCTGACCTTCTATCTTAGAACTAATACTATTAATTGGTTCTGAGGCAGAAGAGTGATAAGGACTAGACAATGGCATTAAGTGACTTGCCCAGGATCACAGAGCCCAAAAGTCTTAATGTAGTTTAAAATCTGAAAACTACATTAAGACTTTTGGGATATCTAATATCATTCTGACTACCTGATTATATCTTTCTAGGCCAAGGGTTCTTCTTCTTTTATTTTTTCTATCATGGATCCTTATGTGTCTCTTCTCAGAACAATATTTTTAAATCCACAAAATAAAATTCATATGATTACAAAGGAAGGCAATTCTATCAAAAATCATTGTGATCTTTTTTTAAATTCATGGAGCCCAGATTGAGTTCCTGTTCTATGTATTTAGTAAGAGCTATTCTTTGTGTCGTATAGTTTCTACTATTTCTTTATAAACTCTGTATCAACTCTAAATCCAGGCTTCTTAGGAATGAATTTCCTGAAGTTTCTGGTAGCAATGACTTGTTCTTGTACTGTCATGAACCTCTCTATTTTTGTAAGCAAATATGCTTAACTCAGTCATTCGTTTGTATTTTTTGGCAACATATTATTGGTTGAATTCATGTTAATGCTACCCATCCACAAAAGATCTTTTGGTCTCTTTATTGGAATTCAGCTGTTTCATAGTTTGCATTTGATATTAATCTGATGTCAGTTATAATCAATATAGCTCCAGTGGTATATACATCTGCCATCAGCCTTATTTACTATTGATCTTGAAAATGATACCTGCTCAGGAAGTGTTTCTGTGGATTTTTTTTTAAAAAATCTTTATATTCTGTCTTGGTAAAAACTCCAAAAATGAGATTGAGTGACTTGTCAGGATCACATGGCTAGGAAGTATCTGAGGCCAGGTTCTTTTAATTCTAGGCTTGGTGCTGTTGGCCATTTAGTCACCTAGTTGCTCCATTTTTATAGATTAAAAAAAATCCTTACCTTATGTCTTTGAACATATTGGATCTAAGGCAGAAAAGCAGTAAGGGCTAGGCAATGGTGGAGAGGCCAGATTTGAACCAAGGATGTCCCATTTCTAGGCTTCGCTCTCTATTCACTGAGCTACCTAGCTGCTCCATTTTCTGTAGATTTTTAACCTGATTACCAGGCAGTATGAAACACATCTATTATTATTATTATTATTATTATTATTATTATTATTAACTTATCTTAAAATCAAGTTAAGAAGCATTTATTGAGTGCCTACTATATACAAGGCATGTGCAGAGTCTAGTTCTCCAGTACAGATTGGTTTCCTTCTGGAAATACTAAAGTTAAAGGAACTAGAAATAATTGGCCAGGACAATTTTGTCTTTTTAATCACCATGTCTGGCACATCTGGTTGTTAATAAATTCTTCTTGAATTGATTTGAATTCTATGACATCATATGATATGCTGTTGGTCTTTTTGGGAGCTCCTGAAGGAACTAGGGGTGTTTAGCTAGGAAAAGAGGAGGCTTGGGAGGATATGAGAAGTGGGTTCACATATTTTGAGGGCTGTCATGAGGAGGAAGGATTAGACTTGCTCTGTCTGGCCCCCAAGGGCAGAAACTGGAGCAATGAGTGCAGGTTGCAAGAGGCAAATTTAGACCTGATGTGAATTAAAAACAAGTTGAGATGGCAAGGGATTGGAATGCCTTGTCTCAAAAGGTGGTGGGTTTGATGAGGTCTGCAAACAGAGGCTCTAAGACCACTTGTCAGGCACATTACGGTGGGGATTCCATTTGAGCATAGACCATTCTGGTTGCCTGCTGAGGTTCCTTTGAACTCAAAAATTTTATGATTCTCAGAAGCCAATCTCCCTCAACACTGTTGTCCTTGAATACTGTGGCTATTCTTTAGTGATTTCATCCCAGAATTAGTCCAGAGTATTGACTTCTTCCACAAAGGGTGTTTGTCTAGCTCCAATCCTGGACCAAAATCAGCATGTACTAGATGGGCTGAAATTGCTCCACCTAGGTGTGGACAGTTCCCAGGGGCTCAGAGACCAGAGTCTGAGTACACACAGTGCCAAGAGGTAGTTCGCCCTTAACAGAAATCCTACCCAGCAAACCACATATTTACAAAGGATTCGGCTCAGCTAAGGACCATTTGGATTAACGGAGAATCAGCAAGAGCCTTTACCTCAAAACTCAAAACAAGACCTCTTTCAAGGTTCAAAAATGTTTGGCAAAACGTGTTCCTAATGTCCCTGAACTTTGCGGTTTGGGCTCGTCAGGCAGCCAAGAGCTTTTATTAAATATCCATTGTGGAGAGCACACTGATCAGCCCCAGAGACTTTTAAAAGGCTGTAGAAAATGTAGTCCTTGTCCTTCAGGGATGCTGACTCTAATGAGGGAGGCATGTTGTATAATTTCCTGCAAGAAAGGGTTGTCTCCGGTGAGTCTTGACCCAAGTTGCCCAAAGAGCTTTGGAAGAATTGCAAAGAAAGGACTGGTTAGAAGATTTGCACCTTTCTGGGTTCTTTTTCTGCTGGTCTCCTGTCCATTACGAAGACATGTGCTGCCCTACCAGAAGAGAGAAACATTCAGAAGGGCTCATACATCATACCTAGGTATACCTTGAGCTCACAAGACATACACGCACGCAGAAATGTTCATACAACCATGCCCTGGAACACTTTGAGATCCCCTAGAAGGTAGATAGTTCCTTGTTCTGATTCCTTGTGATCTCACAGGCAGTCAGTCATTTCTCTCCATAAGAAATATTCTCTAGTGGTAGAAAGCCAAAAAGAGTTGCTGATAATATCTGAGTCTTGAAATCAATACAATGTTTCTGATGGTCATGTTTTCTAATTATTTGCAGATGGCACAGCCATATCTGCTTACAGATGGTATGTCAGATTTTTAGTACTCACTTTAAAAAATTGCCCTATTTATTTACTTGCTACTTTAGTCAAATCAACTAGGACTGTGGAGAATATCAAAGGCAGTGATTTGAAAGGAGAAGCTCTGGATTATGTAGAGAAAGTGTCAGAATTCTGGGGAGGGATATTGAGAAATCTCAGTCCATTTCTCCACTGTTAGGTGTGACCATAACAATTACACCATCCCAGACTGCTGTTTCTTAAAAAATAAGGTCCTTTAAAACAATCTCCAGAGAAGGAGATTCTACAACTTTTGTTCACAGCCTCTTCTAATATTTGATAATTCTCATCATCAAGAGATTCTTCCCTAGGCTTACATGAATCGATGCAGAATGAAGTAAATAAAACCAAGAAATTAACACAGACTTCAACAATGTTAATAGAACAAACAGAGAAAAATACTACAAAAGTGAATGCTGTATGATTGCACTAACCAAGCCTGACCCTAGAGAGGAGCTGGGAAAATGTCTCTTATATTGCATACACTCAGACCAGGTGATACACTAATTTTGCCAAATTGTTTTTTTTATCTCATTAAAAAGTAATTGTCATGAGAGAGCTCACTAGGCAGAGAAGCAAGGAAGAATATATTAAGAAATAAATGTGACATAAAAATAAAAGGCATCAAAAAACAAGCACTAGGCAGCAACACCGCAACTAGGTCTGTATTCCAGAGAGATAAAGGGGATGGACCTGTTTGTACAAAAATATTTATAGGTATACTTTTTGCAGTGGCAAAAAACTGGAAACTGAGGGGATGCCCCTAAATGGGGGAATGGCTGAACAAATTGTGGTTTTTGATGATGATGGGATACTATTGTGATAGAAGGAATGATGAACCAGATGATTTCAGAAGGAACTAGAGAGTCTCCATGAACTGATACAGAATGAAATAAGCAGAATCAGAAGAACATTGTACACAGTAACTGTAATATTGTGGAATGATCAAAAGTGATAGACTTTGCTACTAGCAGCAATACAATGATCTGGGACAATTCTGAGGGACTTATGCAAAAAACATTATCCACATCTAAAGAAAGAAATGTGGGAGTAGAAATGCAGATGAAAACATGATTTATTATTTGTTTATTTGGGCATATGATTTAGGTTTTTGTTTTAAAAGACTGCTCTATTACAAAAATGAACAATATGAAAATAGGTTTTGAATGATAAGATATGTAAAACCCAGGGGAATTGCTTGCCAACTACGGGAGGAGGGAGGGAAGAGGGAAGGGAAGACAGTATGAATCATGTAACCTTGGAAACTTTATGTGTAGATTTGTTAGTAGAATAAAATAAAGGAGGGGGAAAACAAGCATTTGGGGCAGTTAGGTAGCACAGTGGATGGAGCAGCAAGTCTAGAATCAGGAGGACCTGAGTTTAAATCTGGACCCTAGATACTTCCTAGTTGTGTGATTCTGGACAAGTCATTTAACCACAATTGTCTAGTCCTCTTAGGTCTCTTGTCTTGGAATTGATATTAAAAAGGAAAGTAAAAGTTTCAAAAACAAAAATAAAAGGCAAGCATTAATTAAGCACCTATTGAATCTCAGGCACTGTGCTTCAGATTTCCTAATTTGATCCTCACAACAATCCTAAGAGATAGACACTATAGTTATCTCCATTTTACAGTTGAGAAGACCAAAGCAGACAAAAGTTAAGAGCCTTGCCTAGTTCATCTATCTATTAAGTGTCTGAGGCTGAATTTGAACTCATTTCTTCCTAACCCCAGGCCCAGCACATCATCCACTGGATACCTAGTTGCTTCAATAAATAAAACTGAGAAAAGAATTCAAAAGAATTCTCCCTTGTAATTAAACTGCTATTTGAATCTATCAATCTTTGTCTTATTATTTCAGCCATGTGTATCCATGCTAAGTACTCAGTAAGCGCTCAAAAATGTGTTGGTTAGTAGATTAATGGGTGAAAATATAAACAACCACAAAGTGGGGGTGGAGGATAGGAAAAATAGCAACTCTAACTCTTTTTGTTCAAGACAATCTTCACTCATTAATAATGAAAACAAGTTCTAATTGGAAAATCCCATATTATTACTGTGGTTTGACTCCATTGAGCTGAGCCTTGTTAGCTAATGAAAACCATGCTGGTTTATCTTCTGTGCTGGCTGGAACTGTATCTGGCTAAACCTGTAGAGAGAGCCTTTATGCCTAAACACACTGTGAACTACATCTATATTTGGTGGTGAGACAATAACACTAACCTAGAGGAAATACATGAGGCACATCACCATGTACTTTGGCTGGTCAGCAACACTTATGTTGGATCCAGATTTTCATTATGAAAAGACTTGAGGTGTTTCAACCTAGGGAGAACTTCTTGGCCAATTCAATTATTTCCCATTCTGGAAAACAGGAATGCCGTACAGATTTAAGAAAAATCAGCTATCAAAATTAATTTTCCAGACATCAGTGTTGCTCATGCTGTTAGACAAAATAGTTTTGTTGATAGTTTTTTTTTGCCCAGCTATTTATTCTTTGTTATGAGAGCATTCAATGTAGTAGGGCACATAAATATACTATACAAAGAGAAAGGCATTTACAGACTTTTTTAAATGGGAAATTTAACCCTACAATGAAATCTCATGAGCACAACTGACTAATAATAACATTTTTCTATCCCCACACCATTCTTTCTGATTGATTAGAAGTCCATGAAATTTTTCACCAAATTCATATTTTGATACAATACCTTTGGTTGGAGAGCCACCAATGTATGGAAAGATATGTGAAACATCATATCAGAAGAGAATTATTTTCCAGTAAACATATTACCCCAGTGATAGCCCAAAAGAAAACTAAATACCATCATTGTATTTTCTTCCCCTTCATCATGTGTAAAGTAAGTTTTCAGTCATGTAGTCATGACATCAATTTAGAGAGAGAGCTCTCTGATGTAGAATTCTATGTATTGTACATCTCTAAAGAGAGCCATATTTCTCTCTGAATAATCTGACATTTCAAGACTTTCTCACATGTCTTTTTTCTAGTACCTCAACACCTCCAGGTACTTCCAACTGATATAATGATGCCCTCTGAGGATCCCTGGACCTTTCTATCCAACCCACTAATGAACCCTTCCTTTTCAGCTGAACTATCTTCAATAGGCCATATTCCTATTTAAAATGTGAGCTCTTTCAGAATAGGGACTGAATTACTTTTCCTATTTCACCCCAAGAGCTTAGCATATAGTAAATCCTTTAAAAATTCTTTTTTTTACTCATTTGTGATATTTCATCTCTTGTCATTGCACTTTTGCTTAGGCTGTGCCTTATGCCTGAATGCTCTATCAACCCCTCTACTTCTAAGAAACTATAGGGTGCCTTTAAAGACATACTCAAGAGGATTAGTGCTATTCCTCCCCCTTCCCCTTACAGTAGTAATAATAATAGATGTAGTAGAATTTTTATTTTGTACACATCTTATACTTTGAACATATAATTACTCCTCAATGGAATATAAATTCCTCATGAACTTGGACTGTTTTCCTTTTTCTTTTGTATCACCAGCACCTAACATAGTGCTTGGAACATTTTGTTGTACAATCATTTCAGACTTTTTGTAACCTGATTTGGGTTTTTTTTGGCAAAGATACTGGAGTGGTTTGCCAAATCCTTCTTTAGCTCTTATTTCAGATTAGGAAACTAAGTCAAACAAGGTTAAATAATTTGCTCAATATCACAAAGCTAGTAAATTTCTAAGGCCAGAATTGAACTCAAGAAGATGATTCTTCCTGACTTCAGACTTGGTGTTCTATTCACACAAGCCACCTATTTGCACTGATTTGTACATAGAGAGATTTAACAAATGTTTGTTGATTATTAATTTATTTATTGGCTACCTCCTTCAGGGACCAGGGTTTTTGACCTAGAATCCATGAATTTACTTTGAGAAATTTTTATTATTTTTTAATGACAAACTTCCACATAAGTTTTCTGAAGTTATATGATCCAAATTATCTTTATCCTTTATTTTGTGTGAAAAGTGGTTTGTAATTGTGTTCATATAATTCCTGCATTTGTCCTAGCAAATAGATTTTCAAGTATTTTATATTGTCTAGAGTGATTTTAAATGGAGTTTCTCTTTCTGATTCTTGCTGCTGAGCTTTATAAAAATCCTGATGGTTTATGTGGGTTTATTTTATATCCTGTGACTTTGGTAAGGTTATTAATTATTTCAACTAGTTTTTAAATTGATTTTCTAGGATTCTCTAAGTATATCATCATATCATCTGCAAAGAGTGATAGTTTAGTTTCCTTATTGACTACTTTAATTCCTTCCATTTTTTTCTTCTCTAATTGCTAAAGCTAGCACTTCTAGTACAGTGTTAAATAAAAGTGGTAATAATGGGCATCCTTGCTTCACTCACAATCTTATTGAGAAGGATTGTAAAATCCCCATTGCTGATGATGCTCACTAATGGTTTTAAATAAATAGTATTTATTATTTTAAGGAAAGGCCCTTTTATGCCATGCTTTCTGGTCTTTTTAATAGGAATGGGGTATTGTATTTTGTCAAGGTTTTTTTTTCTGTATCGACTAAAATAATCATGGGATTTCTGTTAGTTTGATTATTGATATGGTCAATTATGCTGATAGTTTTCCAAATATTTAACCAGCCTTGCATTCTTGGTATAAATCCCACCTGGTCATAGTGAATAATCCTTGTGATATATTGCTAAGTTCTCTTTGATATTATTTTATTTAAGATTTTTTCATCAATGTTCATTTAGCAAATTGGTCTGCTCTATTTGTGGTCTTCCTGGCTTAGGTATCAACAACATATTTGTGTCATAAAAAGAATTTGATAGGACTCCTTCTTTGCCTATTTTGCCAAATAGTTTGTATAGTATCAGGATTAATTATTCTTTAAATGTCTGATAGAATTCACTTGTGAATCCATCTGGCCCTAGGGATTTTTTCTTAGGGAGTTCTTTTCTAAGATGGGCTTATTTAATTATTCTATTTCCTCTTTTGTTAATCTAGACAATTTATATTTTTTGTAAATATTCACCTATTTCACCTAGATTATCAAATTTATTGCTATATAATTGGGCAAAATAGCTCTTAATTATTGCTTTAATTTCATCTTCATTGAAGGTGAAATCACTATTTCCATTTTTGATATTGGTAATTTGATTCCATTCTTTCTTTTTTAAAATGAAATTAACCAATACTCTATCTATTCTATTTGTTCCCCCATTGAACTATCTCCTAATCTTATTTATTAGTTCAATAATTCTTTTACTTTCAATTGTATTAATTTCTCCTTTGATTTCTAAGATTTCCAATTTAGTCTTTAATTGGGGACTTCAGATTTGTTCTTTTTCTAGTTTATTTTAGTTGCATTTCCAATTCATTGAACTGCTTTTTATATATTTTATTGATATAAGCATTTAAGGATATAAATTTTCCACTGCCTATTGCCTTGGCTGTAACCCATACATTTTGATATGCTGTTTCTTCATTGTCATTTTCTTCAATGAAATCAGTGATTGCTTTTATGATTTGTTCTTTTACCCACATGTTTTTAAAAAAATTAGATAATTTAATTTCCAATTAATTTTTAATTTGCCTTTCTGGGAACCCTTATTGATTATAATTTTTATTGCATTATGATCTAAAATGTTGCATTTATTATTTTGGCTTTTCTGCATTTGGTTGTGAGGTTTTTATGCCCTAGTACATGGTCAGTCTTTGTATATGTACCATGTGTTATTGAAAAGAAGAATATTCCTGGAATTTATTTTATTCAATTTCTTTTTTACCCTCTTTTTGAAGAATATTAGGGCAATTTTCTTTAATAATTCTTATAATATGATGTCTAGGTTTTTTTTCCATCATGACTTTCAGGTAGTCCAATAATTCTTAAATTTCCTCTCCTTGATCTATTTTCCAAATCAGTTCTTTTTTTTAATGAGAAATTTTGTATTATATTTTTTCATCCTTTTGGTTTTGTTTTATTGTTTCTCATTATCTTCTATTTGCCTGATTCTGATTTTTAAAGAATGAATTTCTTCCACGACCTTTTGATTCTCCTTTTCTTTTGTTCCATTCTACTTTTTGTGAAACTCTTTTCTTCACTGGATTTTTGTGCCTTTTTTTCCAGTTGACCAATTTTGCTTTTTAAGTTATTATTTTCTTTTTCAATTATTTTCATTTCTTTTTCTTACTTTTCTTCCACCTGTATTATTTGATTTTTGAATTCCTTTTTGAGTTTTTCTAGCACCTGAGACCAATTCCCATTTTTTAAAGCTTTGCAAGTGGTTACTTGAATCTCACCATCTGCTAGTGACTCTGTTCCTTGTTCTTTTTTCTATGGTTAGGTGCTTATTTTGCTCTTTGCTCATTTTCCTGGCCCTTTTTTGCCTCTGGATTGAGAGTTCTGAAATCTGATTATTTTGTATCCTCTATTGATGGCTTATAGGACTCAGAACTTTGAGCTATTTTGCCCTGATGCTAAGGGTTATGCTACAGTGCAAGCTTGAAAGAGCCAAGTACTACAGACTCCTGGGCCTCACTGCAGCTGGTGCCAGGACTTAGGGTTTCAGGGGGGTGACTGTGGGTTATGGGGTACTCTGTGGTTGGTATAGGCAGGGGCCCCTGGGATCCCAAAGTTACCTTATACTCAGGCTTGGAACCTGGCAGGGTAGTTTAGGGTTGGTCAGTTGGCACTTCTTTGTGTGCAGTTTTTCTTCCAGATCCCCCTTATCATGTGAAAATTGACTCTGCCTACCTTTCAAATTGTGTGCAGCAAGAGAACCTTCTCACTCCCATATTGCTGTTAATTTTTGACTCCTGTAGTTTTGAGGTGCTTTTTAAAGATTGTTTTGGAAGGATTCTCAGAGAATTTTAGCTTTCACTTCCTCTAATCTGCCATATTAACTCCACCCTCAACCCATGAATTTACTTTTTAAAAATATTTGGATAACAATATTTCTATATAATTGATTTACTTTTGTAGTCCTATTTTATTTTATATATTTCAAAATATTATTCTGAGACGTCCATAGACTTCAACAAAGGAATCCATGATAAAAAATGGTTAAGAATCCATGATCTCAGATTAGGATCAATGTCCTAAGGCTGTTTGAAAGGTATATCATTATTGCTCAGATTACCTCTTTGGTGTTACCAGTTGACTGCTTTGTTACTATATATAGAGCGCATTGGTAACCTTGAGGAAGAAGCATAGAGATGACTTATACCTATCTGCTTCTCCAAGGTTAGCAATCTTGGGCGCATAGAACAAATACAAGGGAATATCCAGCTTCTAGCAGCTAAACTATTGCAAGCCCTACTTACTAGCTCTCTCTACCTCTCTCCCATACATTGTACCCAGAATTTGTCCATTGATGGGTCTGCTTGAAAAATCAAACACAGATAGCAGGGGAGATTGATTAATCAGTGCCTTGATAAAGATTAGCAACTGATCGAGTTTCTGGATCATCTTTCCAATTATCTATAGAAGAAAAATAATTTTAGCATCTCTTTAAAAATAATAAAAACTGGTATTAATCGAGTTATAATAATAAAGAATAAAGAATAAATATAATAAACAACAAATAAATAAATAAATTTAGCTCGCAATTACATAAGGTTTATAAAATGTTTTATGTGTCATTTATCTGATTTGCATTACAACCCTATAAAGTAGACACTATTATCCTATTTTAAAGATGAAGAAACTGAAGTTAAGGATAAAATTATTATTAAGAATTTTTAACTCTAATTCATAGTAAACCATTAAGCCATATGCTTAGAATTCTGCCAAATGCTTTTCTTCTTGCTTCATGTCTCAAGCATAGATGGGAAGTTGTGAAAAATCTATTTATACAAAGAGAAATATGTTTTACTTGAGGAACACAACAGAAACTATATAATAAGGCATCTCACTGTATCATTAAAGATACTGCAGTATTATTTACATAATTAGAATAAAAACATGAATTTGTATATAGTACAGAATCTTGCATTGTAGAACAGATCTTACTTGAATATTGAAACAAATGCCTGAGTATAAATAAGGGTGGGTTGAGGTTCTGGAGATCATTTCCATTGTCATGACCCAGTTGTGTTCTCCTATTTCAGCCCCTATTATTAAAAAATGCAAACTTTGCAAAAGAAACCACATTTTTCTCTATCTTCCAGGCTAAAATGGGACCGCCCTTCACACTGGCCCAGCAGAGTATTTCCTCGGTAAGTTCAGAGATTTTCAACTATTATAGACATATCAGGAATATGGTAGACCCTTGTAATGGAAAATGGCATCTGTTCACAAATGGCATCTGTTCACATAGTGAATCGTGTCTTTGGACCTCAGATAAAGACTTAGTAGAAAAAGATTTTAAATACCTACTATTATCAGGCACTGTAGTAAGTACTGGGGTATAAAGAAAGGCAAAATGACAGTCTTAGAGAGATGAGATATAAATACCTGAGTGCATATGATGTGAATGCAAAGTAGATAGAAGACCTTCTGAGAGGGGAAAGCATTGGTAGCTGGTGGGAAAAGAAAAGCATTTCTACGGAAGGCTGGATTTGGGCTGACTCCTAAAAGAGCCCTGGGAAACAAAGATAGGGTGGTGAAAGGACATCTCTTCTTTAGAGCTTTTAGGCATGGGGGAAAGCCAGTGCAAATGCATGAAGAGGAGAGGAGTGGAACTGTAAGTAGGCTGGTACATGAAGGGGAGGAAGAATAATGGAAAAGTAGGAAGTATCTGGGTTATGAAAAGTTTTAAATTCAAGAGAAAATTAATATTTAATCCTAAAAGTAGTAAGAGTCACTGGAGCTCATTGAATAGAAGGGCTGTTGCTTAATTGAATCTGCAAAATGAAAAGTAATTATCTTAAATCAAAAACCAACCAATTATGTGTTGGAGAAACATTAGACGCATTCCCATTAAAAATCTAACAAAGCAAGGATGCCTATTTTTAAAAAATCTTATATAAACAAGTACTAAAAATCCTAATAATATCACTAAATTAGGGAAATAGATTCATATTTGTGAGATAAATATTCAAATAAAAAGATCAAAATATTATTTTTAGATAACATGATAAAGTTTCTTAAAAACCTGTCTCCAAAAAAATGAATGGAAACAAAATATGAGGTTCTTTTGTAAACTAGTGAACAAATAGCTGCCTTAGCTACAAATTAACAAAAATAACAAAATTTTCAGCATTCATGGGTGAAGGATAAAATAGTAAAGAACTGTTGGTAAAGTACTCAACTGAGTGAGAGGAAAACTAGAAACTATTCTTGGGCCTGTGGCAAATAAATCATAAACCTTCTCTTGTTCTTAGTTTCCCCTATTAGAAAAAGAAGGCTTGGATTTTATGATCTTTAAGGTCTATTCCTGTTCTGAAACTATGATTCTAATTTCAGACCAATTTATTTAAAGTAAAATATGCAAAGTAAATTTGCCATATTTCCAACAGGCAAATTTTGTAATAACTCTTAGCACACCACCACTGCTAACCCTCCATGTTCCACCACTTGAAAGTCCAAGGGGAAAGTGAGTTTTTAATGTGTGTGTATAAATATGAGTATTTATATGTAAATTTTTCAAAATTATTTTCATTTTTTATTAAAACAATTTTAATAAGATAAAAATACACAAAAATTTATTTGTAAATACACATATTTATACACATACTAATAATCATACATATATGTATATGTACATAAAAAATCACCTTTCCCTTGGAAACACAATTTATACATATGTAATGTACATATTACATATTATAATACATAGTATACATAATATATCATAAAATACATATTACAACTGTCATGTCCATTTCTTATAGGATATGTGTGCAAAGCCATTTACAAACTTCAAAGCACTGTAAAAATTTCAGATATTAGTTACATTATAGTATTCCATAGATAGGTAACTTGGTATAATGAATAGTCCAGGAGACTTAGGTTCAAATACTGCCTCTAACATATACTGGCTGTGTGAACTTGGGTAAGTTACAGAACCTCAGAGTGTGCTCATACAACTTTCTTAGATAGCAAAAATTTCAAAACATGAACCAACCTGTACTTGTAGAGAGAATTTTCTTCACTGGGAGTTCTCTATACTGATGAAATCATAGTCTGGTCAAAAAAAAAAATAAAGGATACCATTAATTTGATGCCCCACAGTTTGGTCAGCCATCTCCTATTTTTTCACAACTACAAATCATAAAGTCTTAAGTCTCTAAACAGAAATGTCTTGTTTTCTTTTCAAGAGCGTTGCAGAGTTGTGATCTGAAAAATGGGATTATTGGGTCAAAGGGTGTGATTATTTTTATAACATTAAGTTGATTTCACTCACTATAAATTTATAGTGCATAACCTCAGCTGGCTCTTCACCACAGCTTGCCAATCCTTTTACTTTTTGTTATTGAGTCCATATCTCATTCCCCACAGCAACTGTTCCAAATATTTTCCTCTCTCCTCAGGCTCCCAACCACAACCCCTCCCACTTCCCAATTTACAGCAGATGACTTGGCTTCACTCTTCTCAGTGGTTCATGAGAGTGTCCGAACTTGTGCCTTCAGTTCCCCTCCTCCTTTCTTTAAAACTTGTCAGAATGGTTACTCTATCTTTCTCTTTTTTTCCCTCTCTCAGAAGTATCTTCTCAACTCTTCTACTATCCCCAAGAACTGTCTTCTATCATTCTTCCCCATCCCAACCAAAGCTTTTAGTCAAACCCCAATGCCTAGGTTTCTTTACTGTCTTTTCCTCTATTCTCATTAATCTGGCTTTCAACCCTTCTATACAGAAACTTTTCTTTCAAAGGCCACCTAATTACCCAAATCCACCCTCCTTTATTCAGGATTCATCCTCTTTAGCCTTTCAGCAGCCACTCCTTCCCCCTCACTTCTAAGTTAACCTGATGTCTGTAAATTTTCAAAATATTTGTATATGTTTATATATAGAGACAGATAGAAATAGATCAAGTACATTTGAATATAATTACCACCCTATGTACTTTATTTTAGGCATTTAAAAACATCAATCAGTAAACATTTATTAAGCACCTACTATGTGCCAGGCATTTGCTGAGTGCTGAGGATTCAAAAAAGGGAAGAAGAAAAAAAAAAGAAGAAAAAAAAGGAAGAAGAAAGTCTCTCCCCTCAAGTAGCTCACAGTCTAATAAAGGAGAAAACATGTACACAAATATATGAAAATAAGCTACATACCCAGGATAAATAGAAAATACAAGTCATTGAAGAGTTAGAAAAAGGTAACAAAAGGAGGTTTACTTGCCCTGAAATAGCAACAATAGACTGTTGTATTTATATCTTAATTTGTTTCTTATTAACATTCATATGGTCAAGTGTATATATTTTATTAATGTATTCTGTAATGTATAACTCAAGATTCCATAACCTGTAATTCAGTAGGTTAAATGCTTTTATAGGCTATATTATTATATGTATTATGAGGTAACCCATTCCCTACAGGAATTTTGGGAAAGAAACAAAAGGGAAAGATCTTAGTGCCTGGGTCCTTGTTTTTGAAAGAGTAAGTTCTACTCTCTTAGGTGGTAGCAGTGGAAATTTATCCATCATGAATGACAGCTAAACTAAATTTAAACAAGTTCATCACTATCTTGACCATAGTAGATCTGCCATCTTTCTACACATTTGTAGATGGTTTTTGAGTCTTATTTTTTCTTCTTTATCATCATCATAAAATGGCATCTAATATGGGTCTTAAACTAACCCCACCATATTATTATTATGATTAATATAATCATGTTATTGATATGTTAAGTATTTAATCCTCATTTTAACAGGTGAGGAAGCTGAAATTTGGAAAGGTTAGGTGAACTTTCTATGGGCACACAATTATTAAGTATCAAAAGTTGATTTTGAATGCAGAATTTGACTCGTAAGTCTTTCATTCTCTTCTCTCCCCACCATTTTCACATAAACTTTATGGTTTTTCTTCAAGATAGAACCAGGGATATTTACCATATTTTATAATGGTAGACTGAAGCACAAAGTTTTAGAAAGCATCTCTATGTCATATAACAAATCGGTGGTGGAACAAAGAAAAGTTGGAGTTCTTCACTCCCTCTGTTTAGTCTATCGATTTGACCAGAGTGCCTCCAAAAAGTCTGCTACAAACAACTGATCACTCCAAGAAACTGACAATCAAAATCCTAGCCAATAGACTAAATTAACTTTGCAAAGATTTGTTCTTGCTCTGTCAGGCCCAGGTCTAAAAGTGATTTTTATTTCTTTCCATATTCTTTGTACCTCCTTAGCTTCTTTGGAAATCACAAGAGATGTGGAAAAGATGAAGCTCATGGAATAGGCAACAATGAAAATGTAATCCCTCAATTCTGGATGAATAATTTATTTAGCACACAGGACCTATCGGCATGATAGATCAAACCACGGAACTGTAAATAATCAAAATAGATGCAATAGTAGAAGGTAAACTTCTTGAGGAGAGGGATTATTTTGCTTTTGTAAGCCTGGCATATAGTAGGCACTTAATAAAAGCTTGTTGATTAATGGCAGACACTGTGGTATTCAATAAAGACTAAGCAATAATGATGAAAGTGTAGTGGAGAGAGGAAAACAAAGAGGGAAGTGTGAGAATGGAAGTTGGTGCTCTTAGAAATTATAGAAATATGGAACCAGGCATGTCAACATATGAATTATTTGACTTATGTTCCATGAGGTAGCTATTCCAGAAGTATATATAAAGACATCACTTCTCTAGCAGACAAATTGGAATCAAGGGTAAGCCTAGTATTGCCAGTTCTATTCTAGTTCTTTTCTTTAACCTCATAGAAAAAGAAGGATTGATGAAATCTGGGCTAGACTTGACTCAAATCAGCTGATGTGATTTAGGTTTGAGATTAGATTGAAATAAGACACTCAAAGACCATTGAATATTTAACAAATGGAGGTTTGGAAGAGAACAATTTACACAATAGCAATGACATTCTAAGACAAAATGACTTTGAAAGACTTAAGAACTCTGATCAATGCAATGACCAGCCATAGTTCCAGAAGACTGATGATGAAGTGGACAACTCATCTGACAAAGGATGAGGGACACAAGGTGCAGACTGAGGCATAAATTTTTTGAATGTGGTAAATAAGGGAATTTGTATTGCTTAACTTTGCATATGTATTAAAATGGTTTTTTTTTTATTTTTTCTAATGTTGTTAAGGGGTGAAAAAAATAGATTTTTGTTGATTAAAAAAATTTTTAAGTGTGGGTTACTTACTAATAACATGGCAAAGATATTTGGCAAAGATATCACATTCATTCAGTTGGACATGACTCCCCTGCCTTTGCATTTGCCATTCTGAGACATCTGTCAGAGGAGTTTATCATTTTTTAAGAGATCTACCACCTCCTGTGTCAGGTTTTTGTATTTAATTGATAATGAAGCTTCATCAAAGCTGAAAGCCTTGGATTTCTGGGCCAGTTAAGTCTCAACGAGATTTTTTTACTTTTGAGGGGAAAAAATGAGTAAAAGTTACATAACGAGGTCCTTAGTAGGTTTTATTACTACCATATTAATCATGGCACTGGCATTGGCAGACTGCTATAGTATAGATTTAGTAATGATTTTAATTCCTTTTGTTTCTTCACATCACACAGGATTAGGGTGCTCAATAAATAGATTCTACTATTTATTCCAGGTTATTATTTAGAGATTTATATGTCTTGTTCTATCAATTGCTCAGGAAGTTATAATCCATGAGTATATGTGTGTGTGTTCATAAATGGGAGGGGAGAAATGCAGAGAATGGGAGTCAAGTCAAAATTATTTTCCATACTTAAATTTTTCATTGCCTACCTATCTGATAAAGATATAAATAAACAAGATTAAACTTTAAATGGTCCGTTCTACCACCTTCCAAAAATAGTGGTCAATGAAAAGAAAAAATGAAATGACCCATCCTAGAAAAAAATCAGGCATTAGTGATTATTTCTGAAATTTTTATTGAAGCATAACATTCCTTTAGATACTTACTTGATTTGCCATGGACCAATAAACCAGATTTTCTGGAAATTTGATAAAAGATAATTTTTTTCTGAGGCCTTGATAAACCAGAAATAGCAATGTCCAAAGGATCTTCTTCCTGGGTTTTTTACATTCAAAATAAAAATGGTTAAAGATAGACTACCTAACATCTGTAATAGACAAGAATCTCACTAATAAGATAATAATAATAACAATCAAGGCAATATGTCTTATTTAAGAATTACTACTGAAAGGAAAAGTTTTTACATATTGGGCATATTTAATGAAATTTTTGTTTGCCCTTCTTTTCCAATGAGTATAAATAGACATTCAATTTTTGTCCATAACAGTGTGATTTGGTTAATATGTTATAAAACTGGATGACAGAGTCATGATCTAAAAGACCAATAGGTTCAAAACAAGACCTACAGCTAATAACATATGTTTTTAAAAAAGGCAATTATAAAAATGCAGGATAAAGAAAACCTGGCTAATATTTCTTGTGAAAATGACCTAGAGATTTCAGTAGACTACAAACTCAATATTATTAAATAATATGATCTTGCAGCCAAAACAACTAAAACAATTTCATACTATATAAAGAGAAATTTAGTGTCCTTAGTAAAAGGAGTCCATAGCAAGGTATAGGCATAGTCTTGCTATACTATAACTAGCCAGACGACAGATAAATTATTGTTTCTAGTTCTAGGAAATGCAGTTTAGAAAGGGCATTGACAAAATGAAATATGTCTCAAAATATGGGTAATGAGCATGGTGGGAGGACTAGAAAATGTACCACATGAAGACTAGATGAAGGATTTTTTAATATACGGTAGCACTTCATTTGATGTGGCCAATACATTTCAAGATCTTTTGGATAAGTTGAAAATCATACTTCATAATAGTGAACCCCATTATTTAATAATCATTCTTTTTATTTGAACATACTTGGGCACTTTATGAGTTTTATTAGGCTTATCTGAGCTACCAGCATCACTATTCTTGTACTTTGGGGCCATTATTAATAACTAAATGTCATTAATGAAGCAAAGAGAAGCACTGCTCTAATGAGGACAAGACTTGTTACGAGGAAGAACTTCCAACAAAGACTCATGTGGGAGCTAATGTTTGGTGCAAAGCAATGTAATGACTCACACTAATGCTTCTCAAAGTGAGACTGAGCATGATTGGATGAATTCTACCCTGCTTGGAAAAATGGTCCAGCAATCAAAAAAAAATTTTTTTCTAAATTTGTTTTTTTTTCTTTTTCCAATTGTGTATACTTGAATTTGCATGTGTTGAGTTTGTGTAAAAAGAGGTTCTATTGTACAAATTAATATTATACATATATTTCTCTCTATCATTCGTATCTAACTAGCATACATATGGATGTGTAAACAAAAAAAAAAAAACAAACCCAAAACAGAACACTGACCAGCAGGGCCAGTCTATTTTTAAACTGGTACCTAAGCAAGGAGAAAATCCTGACTCATGTTTTGAAAAGCAATGAAATTAATTTAGAAAAATAATCACTTTATTGACTTAGTTTAGAAATCAATCTCACCTTTTAAAAATTCAGTAAACTTTTACTTATTTGTAATGACCTCACTCTTCTTCAATCCCTCTCAAACCATTCTTCTCCAAAAATACTGGGTTAGGGGAAGAGGTAGGAGAGCCAAGTTAGATTGCTGATTAGGAAGCAAGAGAGATAAATGTGTCATAGGAAGTAATTTGAATAGAGCAGAAGGATGCTGTAGAAAACACATAAGGGTCAGACAGTTGAATGACAATGCTTCTCCTAATTGGACTTAGCTATGGAGACTACTCAACTCTCTTTCTGAGGAATAACTTACTCAAGTATCAGTTGGAGATCTCTTCCAATGACCAGATAGCTGAGATTAAGAAAAATGCCATCCTTAGGATTACTTTTCTTGTCCCTAATCTACTGGATTCAAAATCCCTACTTCTAAACCATGAGCCCTGCAGAGTTTGTTAGCCTTCACTAACCAGCTGTGCTAAATGCTAAATTAATGATCTGAACATTGAGTGGAAACTGTGTCAAATTGTCTGCACTTTTTTGCCTTTTCAAGAGGGCAATGAGGCAGTAAAGAACTTAAGAAACACTATCAGTTCTCTCTTTAGAAGTCCTGGTTTTGGAGCTCTGGGACTACTGGGATCTGAGAGGAAATGAGAGTGTAACCAGTTTTAAATGCATTAATATGCATTCTTTTAGTGTTCTTACATATTGTTTATTGCTTTCATGGATTCTATCCTAAAAATGAGCACTGTATACAACTAAGAGCACTCATTTTCTTTTGTAGAAAGTGACCCTATTATTGCCAGATTTTTCAAGACTAGAAATCTCTGAAATGTAGCCAATTCAAATAAGTAGAGTTTCTCTATAGTTGGGGTCTAGAGCTATTTTGATTGAGTACATCCATAATAGTCTATTCCCCAGGACAGTGATGGGGAACCTTTTAGAAACTTTTAGACACTTCATGTCATCCTCTGCCTAAGACTGTGTGCTGTTCCCTGCCCCCCAGAATGCATGATCTGTCCCTGGCCCCCCAGACTTCATGCCATGCCCATCCCTGCCCCCCTCCTTACCCCAGAGAAGAGAGGGGAGTTTCCCGGGCACTCTGCTCAAGGGAGGGAGTACTTCCATTGGGCTGCTGGGCAGAGGGGCAGGGAGGGGCAGTGGAGAGAGGGAATGGAGCAGCTCTGGCAGGCAATAGTTTGTGTGCCCACACAGAGGTCTCTACATGCCATCTTTGGCATGTATGCCATGGGCTCGCCATCATGGCCCTGGGCAATTGAAGGTAAAACCAAAAGATAGGTTATCCGCTTTCTGAAAAATAAAGAGAACTTGGGAAATTCTTCAGCACTTTCTCCCACTGGAGAAAATGCATTTAACAAGGGAGAGAATGGGACATTGTAGTTTAGATCTTTACACTTTAAATAGGATCAGAATGGAGCCTATCAGTCAGTACCACCTTGTCATTAATCCTTTCACTGTTTGTAAACTTCTTGTTAACCCGATTACATCTAAAATTTTTAAATAGGTGTTCTAATAAATAATTAATACATTCAATAAGTAAAATCATTGGAGCTGGTGCCACATGTTTTGATTTGCATCTACAGTTTTGGGGGTATTCAACAGATAAAAGCTACTTGCTTTAGATGATATATGATTTAATTCATGTGAATACTCTCTCTATTGACATAGATTGAAAGTCATCATTTTCACCCTGACTTTTGTCCATGTTTTAAAATAAACTTTCTGTAAAGGATCTACCAAATATGCAGAATTTTTTCTCTAGGTGTGTGTGTGTGTGTATGTGTGTGTGTGTCTGTCTATCTGTCTGTCTGTTTTTTGTATGTTAATATCAAGGTTCATTCTACTGAGTCTGATATTCAGAACAGAATTTTAGAAATAATAAAATGTATTGTTACTACCTACTCAATATATTTCATCTCTCATTGAATAGGACTAGTATATGATCTGAGCTTTAATCAGAATTTACTCCTTTTTCTTTCTGAAGAGTTAATCAAAGAGTTAATTGAATGTTTTTTCTATTGGTCAATGCTTTTCATAAACTGAGAGCTTGTTGAAAGCTACTAAAACAGAGGTTCCTGAAGATGGCCTAGGCACCTTTGATTCCCAGCCAGCTGAGTCTTCTTTCCTCATCCCATGGAGGTCAAACAAAGTTTAGTTAACTTCTCATTTCTATTTCTATTTCTTTTTGTTCCTATGCCCCTCTGCACTTCTTGGCTCTGGTCAAGTCTGAGAGTGAAGCTGCCAAAACAATGTGAGATAGGTTGCTCTCAGGGGTGCTTCTTGTCAAACAGGAAGTACCAGAAATCTTGTAAGATGTCCAAATTTTTTGGGGGGGAAAGAGGGGTGCTTCAGACTCCAGAGGCTTATGTCTGGATAGAGATCTAGATTTTCTGGTTACTGTGCCAAAGTTTTAGTTTACCCATTGCTAATAAACATGTCAGCAATTCCTCTCCATCTCTCCCACTCTCACATCTGTTGTGAAAAATGGGAGCTGTCCTGGTGTACATTTATTTTGCCTTCCAAATGACCACTGATTACAAGGGAGAAAGATGTTTTCTTTGAATGAACTTAATGGCACACAAGATCCCCTCCCCTTGAAAGAGTGATGAGTTGCACAGAAAGTGGAAACCATATCTCAGGTTCAGAAAAACAAATCAATGTGAAGTGCCATGATGACTTCTAGGAAGCCCATGCCAACAGAAACATGGGGCAAGTGGAAAGAAACAAATGGATATCCAAACAAGCTCTTAATCAAATACTTCTCCAAATGTTATTTTCCAAGGCATGGTGAGTAACTCATGACTTCAACATCTGTCAAGACAGTTAACTCCTAGTAGTATCTTTTAATTTTGATTCAATTCAAGAAAAATTAATTTTGTAACTACTATGTGCAAGAGATTGTGCTAATAAAAACAGTTCTTACCCTCAAGGAACTTACTTTCTTTTCAGGGCTACTATACATATACTCTAACTATATATTTACATGGACTACTATATATGTACTTATTTATATACATATATGCCCATATATACATATATTTACATATAAAAGCAAGTAAATGCAATGTTTTTACATCATAATTTCAGGAGGAAGAGAATAAGGATTTCAGGAATGACGAAAGACATCCTATAGATGACATCTGAACTATTTATTAAAGGAGAGATTCTCAGACATAAAAGTTGAGGTCTTTATGTTCAAAATATTCTCCCACTCTCTTTATTCACATTCTGAGTTCTGTATAACCACTGCTTTTCTGTCCCAGATTGAGAAAAGCAATAATTTTAATGTGTGTAGAATGTAGAAAATTTTAGTTAACTCTAGGCTCCAGACAAAGCCTGAAGTTTTCCTCACCCTACATTACTGCAATCTTGAATTTACCTAAAGTGAGAAATTTTGTTAGTATTTCCCATAACCCTTGTTGCTTGGCTGTGAATATTATGATCTTGAAAGAATCAAAATTACAAGTGAATCAAAAATAAAGTTGATGATGGGTGTCAATAAATAACAATGTATTGCCACAAAAGGCTTGCATTTTATAAGAGGAAACAAATAAATCATGGAAAACACATTTGCCAAAAAGAGAGGTGGGCAAATCTTATGATAAGAATGAGAGGTGATATCAAAGTGCTAATATAATATAATATAATATAATATAATATAATATAATATAATATAATATAAGAGGACTGTGTGGCAGCTGAAATCTTTGAGTGAATTTAGAGTTTGAGGACCTGGGTTCAAATATCAGTTCTACCACTTACTACTCATGTATTTGGGCAAATTGATTAAATCCTCTAGGATCCCAGTTAGTCGTCTTTAAAATAAAGTGGTTGACTAGATGACCTCTAAGTCCTCTCCGAGTTCTATCTTTAATCCAACACTCCTTTGACTGGACAGACTATAGAAAACTGGGCCTCAATATTCTGTATTTTTGTGAAGTTGTTTGTCTTTTATATCTTATAATCTCAATTTTAATCCAATCTAATTCAATTTATATTTATTAAGCACCTACTAGGTTCTGGGCACAATGCTAATCATTGAGGATAAAAGATAAAAATGAAAAATTCTATCTTGAATGACCTTAGACTATATAACTGGATACTAAAGACAGAATATATGTAAAGTGAATACGAAGTAATTAAGTGGAAGAGATGCACTATCAATTAAGAGGATCATGAAGGGTCTATAGGAAAAGGCACTTGAGCTGAGGTATAAATGTTGATAGGAATTCAAAAATGTATGTGTGAAGAGGGAAAGTAATCTAGGCATAGAGAACAATTTGGAGAACAATGGCACCAAGCATGTTATATGTGGGGAATCAAAGTTTCGTGTAGGATAGGTTAACTAACACAGTTCTTGGTTGGGGAGGAGGGTGGATAATGGGGTGAAATAATACATTAACAGTAAATTCTTTCTGGGAGAGAGAAAAATGTGCAAATAATGCACTTCCATCAAAAATCTCATCATATTTCCCCCTCAAAATATGATAAAAGACAAGAAATAAAATACTTAGACTCTAGTATTTGAAAGTTTGAAGTCTTTGGTGCCTTTAAATTTATAATACGAGAGAGGCAACATGGTACAGTAGGAACAATACTGTCAGCAGAAGACCTAGATTCACATCCTAATTCTGACATTTATTACTTATTGCTTTTGGGCAAGGCACTTCTTTTGGCCCAAGTTTATGTATTATTATTATTTATGTAGTTTATGTGGTATTATTATATAAAATGAACTATATAAAACAGAGGAGGTGGATTATCTGGCCTCTGGGGTCTGCTGCAATTCTATATCTGTAATCCTCTGATGACATGTTTATTATGGATCTCACTAAAAATTCTTAGATCTAAATTTTAAAATATCCATTGATCCTATCTGCAGCAAGTACTTAAAATATCACTATTTCAGGATTTTTGATCTTATCTATATGAGCCCTCCCTTCAGCAAAGAGGATCATATTCCACTAATGACTTCTCATCCTTTAAAATTCTTGTCTGTTTCCTTCTATAAATCCTCATAAAATATCTACTCAGTGCATTGGGCACTTTAGAGTAAGCCTTTTAGTATTTCAGGTTGTTCTACCATACCCATTTTAGTATTTCAGGCAGTTCTAACATGCCCATTTGTTACTCCTGGCTCTTGCTTCATGACCAACCTAACCTCCTTTTCACATAAAACATTTCCTCAATGATATAATTCACATCAATCTGTTTCATTGTTGGTAATGTGCTATTTCTTACTTATAATTACTATGTTTTGCCCTTTGGGTCACTTACAGTTTTCATTCTTCAGAAAGTGTGACGTTCCATGATAGGAGAATATTGGTATTGAAGCCATTGGTATTTTTTGTCAGGGATCATTGAGAGCACTTAAAATTTTACCAAAAATAAACCCATGCCACTCTTAAACTCCTATTTAATTCTGTTATCATGTCATTGATTATTTATAGCTCTAGGCCAACATATATGTACTGATCACCTAACTTATTATGCTGCCTAGCCAACTGAATATCACAGTCAGAATAATAGACATTTTTCATTCATTCTGTTTTGCCTTTGTGGGTGGTTAGGGCTCTATTTTTTTAGGATCAGAAGTCTCATTGAGTAGTCAACAAATAATAAATAGTGAAATAATTTTCCTCTGTATACCATTTAACCCATTTTGTGACTACGAAAATATGATCTGCTACAGAAAATCATCTGGGAAAGCCTTTCTATTCTCTCTCATGGTTCATCAAAGATATTCTCAGAAAGTATTTATTTTGTAGAAATGAAATAGGCATATGGTCAGTAGGCATATTGATGTCTTCTCAGTTGCCTTTTTGGCCTGTGATTTTTACCCTAATTAATTGCTATCTTCTTCTATATTATGTATCTTGAAAATTGGTCCCTCAATTTTTTCAAAATTGGGGCAGCTCTTGCATGAATTTTTCCATATATATTTAGTCATTCTTCCTGACCATTTTCCTAAATATCATTTCTACCCCATCAGTAAGTCAGGATGTATTTATGACATTAAAAATAAATTACCAAAGAAATACTGACAAATCTCCTTATTTATCTTCCTTCCTTCCACTTTAATCTACAAATGTTATTGGGATGATTTGGCTAAACTGGACCTCATACCCATATTTCTACATACCTATTTCCATGTAGGACACTCTCCTGTTTTATGAAGTGATACTATTTACAATCTTGCATCATCTACCTCTTTATTGCTTAGAAAATGAGTTCATATTCTAAGCAAGTTTGCCGTTGGATACCATATCTCCCTGGCTGGCAAGGAGATCATATGTTTGCAAGCTGAGGAAGTTTATGGGCACTTCTGGCCTTCCAGTTGTGGCATTTATTTTGGTAAGGAGATCTTGAGTTTGCAGGCTGAGGCACTTTATGAGCATTTTTGGCCTATATTTTATGGTATTTACTTTACATTGGCTAATCTTCTGTAGGAAATGGTGGCCATACTCTTTACATCTCTTTCAAGCTGTTGTAATTTCATGCAGTGTTTTATATATATATATTTTTTTTTCAAGGACAGGGTTGATTTTGATCTTTGCTCTAATGTGTTAATGAAGTGACTATATACAGACAACAGAGCAGGAACTATTTATTTTAGCCAATTTAATACCAATTTAATAATTTTTGTGATAGTTTGTTGTTCACCACATGCAGCACTTTCTGACAATTTTCACAAAGTAGACAGGACATATAGGAATGAGACTGTTGAATGGCCTTTGGCATCTTCAATATCTTAATCCCAAACCATATTTTCTAAAATATTGTTCACATTTTGCTCCTATACTCCTTTATCAAACATCATATATACATTGACTTGGTGCTTAGTGGATCTTGTTCAGGTTTTCATAGAGTTTCTCTGTATCTTCTTCTTCTGCAACAAATATTGGTAAATAAACCACAGCTTTTTTCATATGATGGTCTTTTGTGTACACTTGTTATAAACTTTGCAGTTTCCATTAAATGCCTTTGATTGTTGTCTTTGAGCAGTTTGAAACCAATTTAGTCAGCTCCTTTATTTCTCTCTCCAAGAAGGATCTGTGCCATCTTTCCATTTACATGCAAGTTCCTAATCTTTTAGTTTTTTATTTACAGTGAGAATGTCAATATTGATAAGATTGAGTTCCTCTGTAATATATTAATTTGTTAGTAGTGGCTCACATTGAGTTCTAATAGTTAACTTTTATAGCTTGCCTAAAAATTGCATGATTCTTTACTCCCTTTTTCACTTTTCTATCCACTCTCATCCATGGTCATTGTAGAAATGGAAAAAAAGTCAGAGCAGAGAGCACCATTTTGTATTTTTTCTTGTTTTGTGAGTTGACTTGCCTGAAAATGAAGGAGCCATCAAGGGGCCATTCTAGTGCATATCAAACTAAATAAACCAAACTCTTTAGGTTAGCAATAACATCTACATAATTGAGTCAATTCGTATAAGAAGTATAAATTATAAATCTTTTCTGTTTTTTGCCACCACAAAGAGCGCTGCTATAAACATTTTTGTGCAAGTCTGTTTATCTATGATCTCTTTGGGATACAAACCCAGCAATGGTATGACTGGATCAAAGGGCAGGCATTCTTTTATAGCCCTTTGGGCATAGTTCCAAATTGCCATCCAGAATGGTTGAATCAGTTCACAACTCCATTAATGTCCCAATTTTGCCACATCCCCTCCAACATTCATTACTCTCCCCTGCTATCATTTTAGCTAATCTGCTAGACGTGAGGTGATACCTCAGAGTTGTTTTGATTTGCATTTCTCTAATTATTAGAGATTTAGAACACTTTCTCATGTGCTTATTGATACTTTTGATTTCTTTATCTGAAAATTGCCTATTCATGTCCCTTGCCCATTTATTAATTGGGGAATAGCTTGATTTTTTATACAATTGATTTAGCTCCTTGTATATTTGAGTAATTAGATGTCTGTCAGAATTTTTTGTTATAAAGATTCCCATTGGGGAATGGCTGAACAAATTGTGGTATATGTTGGTGATGGAATACTATTGTGCTCAAAGGAATAATAAACTGGTGGAATTCCATGTGACCTGGAAAGACCTCCAGGAATTGATGCAGAGTGAAAGGAGCAGAGCCAGAAGAACATTGTACACAGAGACTGATATATTATGGTAAAATCGAATGTAATGGATGTCTGTACTAGCAGCAATTCAATGACTTAAGAAAATTCGGAGGGATTTATGGAAAGGAACACTATCCACATTCAGAGGAAGAACTGCAGGAGTAGAAACACAGAAGAAAAACAACTGCGTGGACACTTGGGTTGATGAGAACATGATTGGGGATGTAGACC
Organism: Gracilinanus agilis; assembly: GCF_016433145.1. Lineage (NCBI taxonomy): Eukaryota > Metazoa > Chordata > Mammalia > Didelphimorphia > Didelphidae > Gracilinanus > Gracilinanus agilis. The sequence continues at coordinate 64,227,590 of NC_058133.1, forward strand.
TGAAAAGACCACACCCATGTAACTATCAATAATGTGTAAATAAGTCTTGACTGACCACACCAGTAGAAATGTGAATTAGCTACAGTGGGGAGAGGGAAGGAGTCGGGGGACGGAGGGGAAGGGGGGGAAGGGTAAAGTAAAAACATGACTTATGTAACCAGGGAAATTTTTTCTAAAAATAAAATTATTTAAAAAAAATAAATCTTTTCTGATTCTTCAAAGCCCATTAATTGACATTCTCTTTCACAGCCATTCCCTGAATTTTTTTGTTCAATCTTCTGCTGATCCTTTATCCATTAGCTATCATTTAGTTTAGCAACCCCACACAGTACCAGCCTTAATGTCTTTTTTCTTCTCTCTTCACTCTTCTCCTTTTGGTCTTAGATTGTTTTATTCCTTACCACACCTTTTGTGCTACTAAACCATCACCTATTCAATCCAGGCACTCCTAGAATGTTGTCAGTTTGAATAATAAGGGTATCTGTCCTGTTCTTGATCAACTTACCAAAAAATTCTGAAGAACTAGAAATGCTACTGAACATGAAATTCTGTCAACTCTTCATTGTATTGACTGTTTACTGGGCACTGTACTGCTAAAAAAAATTGCATAAGATATGGTTCTTGCCCTCATGGAACATGAAGTCTAATGGAATGATGAAAATTGTCAATCAATCAACATTTATTAAACATCTACTATGTGACAGACTCTGTGTTGTGATAGAATGTATACAAGGAACTTACAATTTAATGATATAATGACTAGCATTTAAATAGCGCTTTAAGGTTTACAAAATACCTTATATATGCTATCTCACTTAATCCTCACAGCAGTCCTATGAGGTTAGTGCTATTATTAGATCCATTTTATGGTTGAGAAAACTGAGCTAGTGGTTAAGAGACTTACTTAGGGTCACATAGTAGTAAATGTCTGAAGCAGGACTGAACTTAGATCTTTCTTCCTCCAACTCTAGCACCCTACATTGCCATCAAGCTGCCTCAAATAAGTTGAGATTTATTATAGGAGATACAACCTTAAAATAGGAAAGGACAAAACTATGATCAGCAACAAGCTAGGATCAGCTTTGTGTGGGTCATGCTGATTTGCAGGAACATATTTCCTAAATTAGTATTGATATCTAAGTCAAATGGCTGCCTGGGTTCCATACACTGACACAGACACATCTGAGAGAAGAGAGAAAGGTCTAAATGATATTGCCAGGGGTACAGTAGTCCCTGACTTTGGCACACTTAGTCACCATCACTCACCAGGATGAAGGCACTGCTTCCTGGCTCTATGGCTCCCTTGTTTTGGTTTCCTTAAGGTGGTAGCAATGGGAAATATGAGCACAGCTTCTTTTAAAGACTTTGAGGTCACACCTTGCCCCAAATGATACAATCTGAAGAAATGCTATGTTAAATGACAGAGAATTCATTAAGCATTTACTGGGTGCTGATCACTATGTTAAGCATTGAAGAGAAAATATAAATGATCAAGGCAGTCACCATTCTCAAGGAGTTTCTGGTCTAATGAGAGGGGATGACACATACAGAGGTGCCAGAAAAGACAGGAATTAGAGTAAGCATAGCTAAGGTCTTTCATAAAACTAATTAGTTGAAGCACAACTAAGGTCTTTCATAAAAATGAGGGTCCCATGCAGGGAATCACCAACAAAGAAGGATGGCTTCATGGTGGAGGTTTTCCAGGGTGGCAAAGTTATGCAAGAAGAAGAAGGTGGAGCCTGTAAAGTAGAAAAGAATATTGCCTCAAAGAAAGATATATATTATTCAACATAGTTTCTGGAGAAGTATTGAATGGATGAGAGGGAATTCTTGCTTGTGGGAAAGTTACAGCAGAATTCTGTTGTGCCTTAGGAATCTGTGACAAATATTTTTATTCATGGGGGATCCAATCTGCTGATGACCCAGGGCATGTAAAACATGTTCTCAAGATGGTGTTTCATAGTCATGAAATAAATAGGCTGAAACACTGCCCACAGTCACTTATCTGTGAAGCAATTAATGGCCTCTCAGAGTGGGACACAGAAAAAGTCATCAGGGTAAGACATTAAGGTGGCAAAGGATGGAGAGGACTAACCTATATACAAGCATCGCAATCCAGAATTTAGTTTTCTCTTAAAAAATTAATTTCATTTAATTTTTCCCAAATTACATGTAAAAACAGTTCCCAAGATTTTAAGTAGAATTTGGGGTCTCAAATTCTCTCTCTCCCCCAAGATGGCAGGCAATCCCATATAGATTTTTACATAACCAGCATTTAATTTTCAAAAGGGCAAAAGCAGAAACTCTCCAACGAGGAATATTCTACTTGCTTCCCATAGAATCTCTCATTTCAAACATTATCCCTATTTTAGTCTCTGTTCTAAAAAAAAATATTATGATTGACTTTCAGCCAGTCAACAAGCTTATGTACCAAATGTCAAGCACTGACCTCCCAAACTCTTCCTTCTTCCCCACATACCTATAGCAGACACACATGGCACCTCTGACACAGTGGAGCAGTTACCGTGTTGAGATCACACTGGACAAACACCAGTTGCTTTGCAGCTCTTACTACCCTTATACCATCAATTCTCCTGATCATTTTAACCTTCTTGACATTCGCTAAGTTGATCAGTGTTGAAAGTCCCTTCATCTCTCTGCGTTTCGCTCCCCTCATCCATAAAATGAGAGAATCAGACCATGATCTTTAAGGTTCTCTGAGAGCTTGAACATTCTATGACCTTGGCTTGGGCTCCCTGAGAGAATACCTTTTACAGATGATGGCTGGAACCACAGGAGGCTGTGTGGTTCAGAATTTATAAGGAGAGTGTGGGTAGAACACCTTCTCCCCCTCACCACACAGCCTTTCATTTTTATGGCTCTGAACAATGAAATGATTTTTACTTTAAAAGCAACTTTGTTCTGGGGACCTTGAAATGCTAGCATTTGCAAACCAACATATACTGGCAAAACATCGTGGGAAATAGACATACAGCACATTTAATGATGATTGAATACATAAAACATTTTTCTTTTGTTGTTATGTGACAGCTGGATGAGTTTCAACTTCCTGCTCACTGCACAGCCTCCACGCTTCCAATTCTGGGGTTTTTCTTTTCTCTTCCTCCCCCCCCCTTACTTCTCCTTCATGAAAACACAAATGGTTTTGATTACATAATAGCTGCAAACTTTATATCCTCCTCCTTCAATTGTTACACATCATAAACCAAGGAGCAAACTTCGGACTCCATTAAGAGAAAGGTTGTTTTGGATTGCTAGACTGTCTTATCCACTGGGAGTGGTGAAGAGGTTTCTTTGGGGAATGAGGGTTCATTGGGCTTGACTTGAAATGATGCCCAGTTTGCCAAAAGCCCACCAAAAAGAGCTGACAAGAATCCTGATCATAGTCTAGTCAAGTCAAGGTTGGAGGATGTAATCCAACCCATTCTAGACCAACAATATTTTAATATGGGAAGGCACACAATGGTATATTCAACAGAGACATGGGTAATGTGAAAACTATATAGAATATATGATGACTTTTTACTTCATTTGTTCTCTTCGGTAGCCTTTAATACTCATTTGATTCTTTTCTTTTTCTCCATTGTATCTTTTTACCAGAGCACCTAGGTAGACAAACTAAAAACAGATGGTGCACTCCAACATCACCGAGTCTTTAAGGCAAGTGAGTTAGAGATGTTTTTGTTTGGAAGTTGATGTCTGCTGAAGTTATAGATTTGGTTGGTAAAGGTATAGTTTTTACATTTCCCCATTAGATTTCTCATCTTTTGGGGAGGGCATCTGACTCACTGAATATGGTTTTTTCAACTTATTTCTGAGTCTAAAGTTGTATAAAATTTTTTATATTTTTTATATTTTAATTCATGCTGGAAATCAGCATGATTTTGGACCTGGAGAATCAAGGCTTAAATCTTGGTCATGCCTATGTGACCTTGTGAATTAACTAAATGATCTTAAAGATTCCTTCCAACTTTAAATCTACAATTTTTATTTACCTAGGTGACTGGCATTCTCCATTAAATTGGCTTATCCCAATAGGAAAATCATGGGCTAAGCCAAGGGAATGCAAGTTGACAGATCCTTCCAGGACGGAAAGACTTTTAGTATCAGATCAGCAATAAACCATACTTTTTTCCCCTCTAAGGACCAACTTAGATACATTCAGAGAGATTTATCATGAGAGTTTAAGAATTATAAACATTTCCCACCACCACCCACAAGCAAGACCAAAAACAAGAAAAGAATTATAAACATTTTGGAGGTCGCAGTAGCTCACAGGTCATGAGACCATAATAACAATGCACATTTATAATGCTTTACATGGTGCTTTCCTTACAACAAACCTGTGAGTTAGGTAAACCAATACAGGGGGATACCTTCTCTGAATCTTACAAACTTAACAAATTGCTTTGGACAATGGAAATAAAACTGATTTGCCCAGAGTCCCTCAGAGGTAGGATTGAAACCTAGGTCTTCCTGGCTTCATGGCCAGCTCACTACAGATTTAGTCAGCCAACAAATATTTATTAAGAACACAGTGCTTGGTGCTGGGTATAAGCTGGAGATATCAAGAAAGGCAAAAACAATTCTTGCTCTAAAGTAGCTCACGTTCTAGTTGGGAAAAAATATGTGAATGGCTTTGTACATATAGGATATATATATATAGAGAGAGTACAAAGCTTTGGGAGATGGGATCATGGGAAAGGAATCTTAAAAAAAGGTGGGATTTTAAAAATTGGGTCTTGAAGAGATCTGGAGAAAATAAGAAGGAAGAAAGGGAGAAGGAACAGAGCATTTCAAATATACGGACAAATCTGTGTAAGGATGAGTGATGGAGTGAGAGATATAACAAGGTTCGTGTAGCTGGATCACAGAGTATGCAGAGGAGACTAAAGGGTAATACGTAGGAAATGACCAAATTGTGAACATCTCTAAATGCTGAAGAATGGATTTTAAATTTAATCCTGAAAGTAATAGGATGTCACTAAAGCTCATTGAGGAGAGTGAAATGGGCAGACCTTCACTTTAGGAAAATCACTTTGTCAGCTGAGTTATGGATGGATTGGAGTAAGAAGATACTTGAGGCAGGAAGACTAATTGGAAGGCTTTTACAATAATATGGGTAGGGGGTGAATAAATGCCTAAACTCAGGTGATTGCTATGTGAGTAGGGAAAGGAGGGTATATAGTATAAATATAAATTGCCTAGTATGTGCTAAAGTAGCAGAAGCCTTATTTTTTCCTATTTTTATAAATGAGAAACTGAGGCTCAAAGATAAATGATTTGCTCATGGTCACAAAGTATTAGATTTGGGATTCAAGTGCAGTTTTCTCAGTCTCTGTCTCTCAGCTTTTGTAAAGGGAGATTTCCCTCAATTAGGTAGCAAGAACAGAAGAATGCCTCTCTTCCCCAAAACTGGGAAGAAAGAGTGATATTCTCTCCTATATGACCTTGGTTACTAGGAAGATTAAGCCTAAACCTTAGGCATTCTTTATATAATCTTCATGCCACCATGTTCACGTCCAGATATGGCAGGGTTGATGAATGGATAAATCTCCATCTCCAATACTGCTGGACTTGACTGGGCAGATTGCTCTCGATTTTACTTCTTACCATCTGGCTTCTGGAAGAACCCAGCATGAATCTTAGATCCCAGACTGACAGCTCATTTCCCTGACCTTTTGAATCTCGTAAAGTCATAGCCATCTTCAATCTCTCACTTCAAACCCAATAAACAGAAAGACGCAAAGATCAGAGGAAAAATTGTAGCCTTGGATTGGGGAGAACCTGAACAGTTTTCTCTTTTAGCATTTTTTTTCACTGGAATGCAAAAAGTGGGTAGTAAAGAACCTAACAAAAGCAAGGGTCCAGTTCTCTTTCCAGCATACCAAACTTCTGTCCTTATTAAGGTCATCTTAACTCAGATGGCTCAGAAGGGTTGCAATCTGTGTTAGTAGAGGGAACACCCAACCTAATCACAGATCCTTGAAGTACTTACTGAATTACATGTGTGCTTTAAATGTAGTATGTGTCACAGACAATGACTAGAAATAGTCTGAGCTCCCAGAATCACAGAGTTCTCAGAGAAATCTCAGAGACTATTTGTCCTGCTTATTGTTGACTAATATAGTCTCTTCTCAACCTACTTAACAAGTGGTTATTTATGTCTAGTTTGAAGATTAGGAAGATGAAACAAAAGACTAACTTGTCACTCGTTTAATGAAAGTAGAACTTCCTGCTTAAAATAAAGAGAATTAATGAAAAATTGTTTGAAGAGAACAGATATTTTAGAAATCCAGGTTTGTATTTTACAGGAAAGATCTAGACTAAAAATAAGTAATCCAAAAATTGAATTTACTGCTTCAAAATGGAGTGGACTCTCTTTATTGAGAATCTTTGAGCAAAAGTCAGACTATATTTGTTGGGTATATCATAGTCAAGATTCTCTTCTTGTTGTTTTATTATGGGTTGGACTAATTTCCACCAAAGTACTTTTTATCTTAGGAATTCTATGATTAGGAATATTCTTCATGGAAGGTTTTAGTATACAGTCATCATTCATCCTTAGCATTAAAAGATAGAATGTACAATGGAAAGAGTGTTTTATTTCAAATTTGTAGAAAGAGAACTTTGGTTCAAATTCTGATTCTTCCATTTACTATGTATTTAACTTTGGGGAAAGTATTTACTTTTCTGAGTTAACCTGTTTCCTCATTCACAAAATTAGGTGGCTGACATAGATAATCTCTGAGGACTCTTTTAGCAGTAAATTCATAATCCTATGATTCTACTTAGATGTGGAGGGTTGTGATTGGCACTGAGTGTGGAGCAAAAAGAGTTGTAACCAAGAATTACAATGTCAGTTGTTGGGAGTGTTTAAAGGCCAGCATAGAGAAGAATCCAATCATAAGTGCTGTCAAGCCAGGATAAGAGGATGCATATCCTTCAGAGAGTTTAATCTTGTGCCATTTGTTTTATTGATACCTGTTGGCATATTGCCCAAAGGTGGATACTCAAAAGGACAAGGGGCCTGTAGAATTTATCCATTAGGAGTTAGTCATTTTTCATCTGGTGGTGGTGGTGGGGGGGGTGTCCAACTCTCCAGACAGGGAAAACAACTTCCTATTAAAATGGATTCTAGAGGTTCTGGGTTAAGATGGCGGCAGAGTAAAAAGCAGCTCTTAACCTCTCCTGACCGAAACACACAAGACTCCTCAAGGGGACATAAAAACAAGTCCAGATGAACAGAGGAACCCCACAACAGGGTGCAGCATGGAAGGTACGTGGAATCGGGACATTTCCATGCTATAAAGGGGTGAAACAGCTCTCACTAAATCGCGGGCTGAGCAACCACCCCACCCCCACCCCCTCCACACACACCACCTATAGCGCCGAAGCCACCTAAAAAGAAATAGAGCAAGTTTGGGGCACCCATCGAGTCATGGGCAACTCCAGGGCCTGTTCCTGAGAGCAGCAAGATTTGGGACCCCAAAAAGCCAAAGAACGCACGCGAAATCTGAGCGCGGGCTCAGAGCACAGGCACGGGTGGAGGCGTGGGTGGAGGCAGACACAGCCAGGAGCTAAAGCTCTGAAACCCTGAGTGGGGAACCAGCGCAGACGGGTATACGACTGTGGAAGTAGCACCCTGAGACTTGTAAAGGAACCTCCAGCAGAGGATCAAGCAAGGGGGTCCACCAGGGGGCTTGACCTTGGAAAAAACCAGACCTCAGACCTCAGGAGCCAAAAGACCGCGGACAGACCCCGAGCGCGAGGATAAAGCTGAGAAGCTGCTGGGCTAATGATGGCTACCCAGACTCAGGAAGTTCAGAAGAGAAAGATAAACAACAAGAAAAAGAAGTCTTTAACACTCGACAACTTTTACACAGAGAAAATCCAGACAACTGAGCAAACAGAGGAGGAGAACAAACAAGCATCCGGACCCTCCTCAAATAAGGAAAACGGGTCACAAGCTATAGAAGAATTCAAAACTGAGATTCTGAGGAAGATGGAAGAGATCTGGCAAGAAAATAACAGTTTAACAGGTAGAATCTTGCAATTGGAAAGTGAGGCTCAGAAATCAAATGAACTGATAAGCAAATTGAACACCAGAAATGACCAGATTGAAAAGATCATAGCTGAAAACGAAAAGTTTAGAGCCGAAAACCAGTCCCTAAAGGCTAGAAATGAGCAATTAGAAGCTAATGATCTCTCAAGACAACAAGAACAAATAAAAGAAAGTCAAAAGACTGAAAAAATAGAAGGAAACGTGAAATATCTCAATGAGAGAGTGACAGACCAAGGAAACTGGTCTACAAGAGACAATTTGAGAATAATTGGTCTTCCAGAAAAACCAGAAATTAATAGAAACCTGGACTCCATACTAAAAGAAATTATTCAGCAAAATTGCCCTGAAGTCCTACAACAAGAGGGAAATATAGACATTGAAAGGATTCATAGAACACCCACAACATTCGATCCAGATAAGAAAACGCCCAGAAATATAATTGCCAAATTCAAGAGCTTTCAAGCAAAAGAAAAAAATCTTACAAGAAGCCAGAAAGAGGCAATTCAAATATCAAAGAACACCAATCAGGATCACACAGGATCTGGCAGCCTCCACGCTAAAAGACCGTAAGGCTTGGAATACAATATTCAGAAAGGCAAGAGAGCTGGGCCTGCAACCACGGATTAACTACCCATCAAAATTGACTATATATTTCCAGGGGAAAGTATGGGCATTCAACAAAATTGAAGAATCCCAAGTACTTGCACAGAAAAGACCACGGCTAAATGGAAAGTTTGATATCCAACCACAAAAATCGAGAGAAACATGAAAAGGTAAATAAGAAACAGAGGGGAAAGAAAGAAA
>NC_058133.1:64255887-64277470 GCF_016433145.1 Gracilinanus agilis
CAAATTAACCTGAATCTTGTATTAGTAGTACTTTGGGCAAGTCTCTGAACCACTCGATGCTGCGCCCTTTTCTTCACCTATCAAATGAGGGAGGGGATTGCTAGACTAGATGATCTCTAAAGACCCTTCTGGCCCTGCAAGCCTATGATCTTGCTTCCAAAATGGTTAGCCCATTATGCTGTCATCATATCAAGACACAACTTCCTCCTGCACTCAAGTATTACCAATGCTTTAATCAGGGAAGCACTTCAATGAGTCTGTACCTCCTTTTGAAAAATTTCCTTTAAAGAATAAGGAAAAAGGAGATGGGAAATGTAATCTCCCACTGGCCTACCTAGTAGAAAGATCAGATGCCATTTTTTTAGAGCTCTCAATCCCTACTTATCCACATACATCAGGAACATCTTTCTAAATGAATAAATAAAAATAAACATATATTTTAAAATATATTTATCTAATAAAATATACGTTATATATCATATATGTGATATGTATAGTATAGATAATAAATAATGTATAAATATGTGTAATATAATAAAACAATACATTTATTTAGGAATATGTAATATAGAGAAGTACAATTATATTTGTTATATTACTATAAGTATAATAAATATAAAATATATAAATAAATCATAAATGGCATAAAAAAAACTTTTGATATCCTTAGCAAATTACTTCAGGGTTATATTCTCAATAATCTTCATCTTATGGGGATGGAACCCCTCAGACACAGAAAAGAGAAATGAGTGGCTCAGGATCATGAAATGAAACATTAGAACTGAAATTCTTCCCTCAATGTCCTAGGTTTAGCCCAATGTTTCCATGTTCCACAGTAGGTCAGTCCCAAAGATATTTGGGATAACTTAAAGATAATTGCATTTTACTTTTAGCCTGTTCTTTTGTATGAATGAAGCCATACAAATGGAAACATGGTAGAGAATCATGAACAGATGCCCAAGAGATGGAATTTCTTTTCAGGTAGGTTTTGGAAATATAATAGTGCTATGAAGAGGTAAGGTTAGCTATAAGAAAGCTGCTCCATTGAGAGGAAACTGAAAAGGGATGGTCAATCAAAGAGAACCAAGTTCTAATGTTGTTTATTTGTTTTTTCAGTTGTGTCCAACTCTTCATGACCCCATTTGAGATTTTCTTAGCAAAGACACTCGAGTGGTTTGCCATTTCTTTTTCCAGTTTATTTTATAGGAGAAAACTGAGTTTAAATAGGGTTAAGTGTCTTCTCCAGGTCACATAGCTAGCAAGTGTCTGAGGATGAATTTGAATTCGGGGCCTCCTGACTCCAGGGCCAGTGCTCTATCCACTGTGCCACATTGCTGTCTCAGGTTCTGAGGTTCCATCAAATACTTTTGTAGAGAACCAGGCTTTCTTTTAACTCACTCCTTGGATCCTTTCTACTCTACCATTCTCTCCCCTTAGCACTCTACTCAAAATCTCCCTTAGTGGCACAGTGAATGGAGTACAAAGTTTCAAGTCAGAGAACTTTAGTTCAAATTCTAGTTCTTTGCTTCACATACCACCTAGTAATTTCCATTTATTTTATTAAAAATTATTTTAAATATTGCAAGGATCCAGAGGAAGGCTGAGGGACTTATGAGAAAGAAAACTAGCCACAATCAGAGGAAGAACTGTGGGAGGAGAAACACAGAGGAAAAACAATTGCTTGAACACATGGGCTGATGGGGATATAATTAGGGATGTAGACACTAAATGATAACTCTAGTCCAACTATCAATAATATGGAATTTGGTCTTGATCAATGATACATGTAAAACCCATGGAATTGTGCATTGGCTAAATGGGGTTAGGGGAGCTCGGGGGAGAGAGAAAGAACATGAAATATGTAATTATGGGAAAATACTCATAAAAAATAAAATGTAATTATTTTAAATAGTTAAATAATTTACAATTGCCTCACGAATAAAATCAGAGGTTAGACTAGATAACCTCCAGGAAGAACTAGATTCAAGTACCTCCTCTGAGACATGATAGTTGTGGAATTCTGGACAAGTTAATTCACTTCTCAATGTTCTGGGCAATTCCCTAAAAATAAATTTCAGAGAGGTTACTGATGTCATCAGTAAGGGGAATTCCCTCATCTGGAAATTTTCTATGATGATCAAATCAGAGATATAATGCCTGTCCCTAGCCTATATCCCTTCTAGGCATCCTAAGTCTTAGCCATACCACTCTGAATTTTGGGAAAGTATTTAACATCTTAACACCTCAGTTTCTTTATTGATACAATAGGAAAAATGTCATACCTATCTAGAAGAATTACTGTGAGAGTAAGACAGTGGATAAAAAAGCATATTGAAGACTTATGCATACAAATAAATGAAGCTAATATTTTGACTCAAGGACCTACTTCCTGGTTCTGGGCTCTTGCTTTCATGGTTCTTTTATTCAATTAACCAATGAAACTCATTTTTTCTTGGGGACCTACTATTATATCATATGCAGGGGGGATGGAGAATCATAGAGTTTAGTGGTAGACAATCTTTATACTAATGTATTCTCATTAGCAGAGTCAGCTAAGGGATGTAGTAGATAGACCTCTGGACTTGGAGTCAAGAGGGCTCTTCCTGAGTTCAAATATGATCTCAGACACTTACTAGTGGTGTCCCCTTGGGCAAGACACTTAACCCTGTTTGCCTCAGTTTCCTCATCTGTAAAATGAGCAAGACAAGGAAATTGCAAACCACTCAAGCATCTTTGCCAAGCAAATTCAAATGGGCTGATGAAGAGCCAGACATGACTAAAATGTCTGAACTACAACAATATTCTCATTAGCAACTATTGTGAGACTCTACATTTGGTCTTTAACCCCTCAGTACCCAGTCTCCTGAGAGAGTACATTAGATCCTGTTGGGGAAATAATAAATCCTCTGAAATATTCACATTCACATTTATGCTATTCAAAGTTATAAAAATTATGTAATATCTGATCACTGATTCCAGCCCAGTAGAAATATACAGTAAGATTTCAGAGAATATGACCACTTCCGGGGAATTCATCATTCACATTAATCAGAACCTATGTGTAGTAAGGGCACTTAAGAAGATGTCAGAAAGAGTAGTTGACTTGGATTAGATTCTTACTTAAATACTTCAATATATCTATCTGTGATCTCACTGGCATTGGTGTGCTGTCCATCAGTATGGCATTTATTTATTTCTCATGCATGTCTTTTTCGTAATTATTTCGATGAGCATCCACCCAATGTTGTGGAGGACTTTGTCCAGTTCTTTTGACATTTCATGGATAGAAAAGCAGTCCTCAAGATGTCCATCTGTTATCCTTCAGTCTTGCTACATAGCTATCTTGCCTTCTTTTTGGGTCATTCATAATCTGTGATGAGATTTCACATGCAAGTCATCACTGGTAATATATGCTGCAGTTTGCTTCCACCCACAGTTTATCTTCCCATTGTCCTTTAGATCACCCACAATTAGAGTTCTTCAGAGATTGGGGTTTTCCATGACTTGCATCCATACAATACCACTGGGATAATATTGCTTTTAAAAAGCCTGGCTTCCAAAAAAACCCACACACATATGAAAAACGTTCTCTGAAAGTGTCATGAGTTTAAAGCCACTTAAGAACGAGTTCTTAAGGAATCTCAAATTTAATTCAATAGACATTCATTACACAAATGCAATGCACAATTTAAGACATGGTCCTTCTGTCTTGTTTTGATTCTGGTAGAAAGATATGACAAGCACATGGGACCAGATGTGACTGTCCTCCATGTATGGAACATTCTCCCTTCTAGCCCTTCCTTCTTCCTTCAGGATTCAGCTAAAACCTCATCCTCTGAAGGAATCCATTCCTGGTCTCCAATTCCAGCCCCTATCCCTCAGTCTCCCCCAACTCTTGCTGATGTCTTTCTTCTGGCATGATTTTCCAACTATACTGTATAGGTCTTGTCTGTACATAATTATCTGCATGTTGTTTCTTCCATTAGAATGGAATCTCCCTGAGGGCATGGACAACATTTTTATATTGACATGTCCTAGGGCTTGGCACAGCATAAGAACTTAAGAAATACTTGTTAACCAATTGGCTGACCTGATTTGTTTTGCTTTACATTACCTGTATTTACAGATTACTCCCACTTTATGAGAGATCTCTTGTAACAAAATAAAACAATTGAGTAAAATTAATTATGTAGTATCCTCATTGGAAAGTGAATGCAACATTTCTGTAGCATACCTTCTACTTCTCTATTTTTGGATTGAATAGACATCTTTTTCCCCCTTGTTCCACCTCTCCCACTGAAAAAAAAAGAAAAGACAACCAATATACATAGCCAACCAAAACAAATTCCCCCAATGGCTGCAATAAAAAATAACTATATGTCTCTATAAAAACTCTCCATTTCCATCAGGAGCAGAAAAATGCCATTTGAGCTTTTACAGCTCTTTTCAAGCTCCTTAATCCAGTCTTTCTTGCCTTATTACATATTATTCCCTTTCATGCAGTCTATGATGCAGTCAAACTAGCCTTCTTCTTGTTCCTTGAATACAGCACTCTATCACCTAGAAAGGTAGATGATATGTAATTATATGCAATTCCCCCTCACCTGGGCCTCTTAGAATCTCTCATTTCCTTCAAAGGTCAGCTCCAGAGCCATCTTCTAGAGGAGGCCTTTCCCAATCTGGTCAACAGTGCCCTCCTCCACAAAGTCATCTTGTATTGATTTGTACATATATCTTTGTACCTGTTATTTACCTCTGTAGGACTGTAAACTCCTAGAAGGTAGTTTTTCAGTTTTATTTTCATATCTCTAGCACCTATTAATTTTGCATATATTTATATGGACAAGTTCTTTAACCTTGTTTGTCTCAGTTTCCTCATCTGTAAAATGAGCTGGAGAAGGAAATGGCAAATCACTCTGGCATCTTTGCCAAGAAAATCCCAAATGAGGTCATGAAAAGTCAGAAAGAACTGAAAATGACTGAACAACAACAAATATGTTGCATTGTTATTTTTTCCCAATGGACCCGAAGGTTCTTGATGGAAGGATCTGTTGTACTTTGGACTTTGTAGACCCAGCACTCAGCACAACACCAGCGATTGAGTAGATGTTTAATAACACTTGATAATTGATGGATCTCAAGGTAGGAAATGATGCAGAAGCTTGCACATCTTTTCAAATGTTTTCTCAGCTCATAGCTTCTCTCTTTTTATTTAGTTCTATAACTCATACCTCATCTGTGTATTTTGTCTCAACTCAATTCCAATGTGGAATTGAGCTGCTCATTTTTCTTTCTCAGTTATTCCTTATCCATTCACCTGCCTCCCTGTATATACACCACTTGGGATCATGCAGACAACGGATTTCTGGCCTTTTGTTTTGAGAGCTTTCCGATCCTCCATTTTTGACCTTCTCTCCCACAACTGGTCTATCAGGGTTCTGCCAGGATTTGGAGGTGAGAATGCCTTGTGCTTGGATATTCTACTTCCCACACATTGAAGGTACTGTAGATCCAGAATCAAAGCGAGGGGATGGGGTATTGTGTAATAAACTTAAGGGGATTATTTTTCCTTTCCTATGTACATTTTCTTTGTTTTCATGTCGGTGGAAATCAAAGCTTCAAAAGTTAAACATGAATACTCATGCTCCTTTTTCACATCCTCTTCCCCCAATTGCCCAGGATTTACTTTGTAATTGCCCGCATCACCTTTCTGTAGAAGGTTATCTTTTGAGGAAAAGGGCAGATTCTTTTTGTTTTCATCTTCCAAAAGATCTAGGAAAGCCCCTAGTTCGTAGCAGGAGCTTAATACACATTTGCTGAAATGAATTGCATTTTTGGAAACATTCCTATATATTTGGGAAGAAGCATTTATATTTACGTGGTGAAAGGATACAATCACCTCTTCTACTTTCTTCCTCCATGGAAAATACCTTCCTAGGAAACAGGAGAAATGCATTCTAGTCTTGGCTCAGTTACAAATCTCTCTGTGCATCAGTTATGTAAAATGATAGGTTTAGAATAGATGATCTTTAAGGCCCCTTAACTGGCTGCAGAGTCAAGGTCTTGGTTCACTCTGTCACAGTCACATACTGCCTGTGTAACTTTGCATATGTGATTTAGAATCCTAGTGACACCAGGAGATCTTATAAGTTGAGAAGTAAATATTAATCTCTATTGGTAGAGGGAATTTTCCCACTGGAATTCCCTTGTGAAAGAAAGTATGACCAATAAAATCTATTCTGTGTTAATGGGTGGAACAATTTAATATAAGTACAAGATGAATCAAAACTATCAAAGGTCTCAGTATTCACAACTTCTTCCTGCTTTCTACAAAACAAGCTTTTGAGGAAATTAAATAATTAAGGATTTATTATTGACTTCATGGCATTATAAAATAAAATCCCCAAAGTCATCCTCAAATATTATGAGCTATTTCAAGCATATGTCCATTAAGCTCATTTAAAAGCTCTTTCAAGATGTAAGTATATAGCACATGGGACCCTAAAATGTAAAAAAAGAACAGTGGTTAGTTATATTGTGGCTTAGCCTTGACATCCAGCCTCAGGAAGATCTGAGTTCAAATCTGACCTCAGACACTTAGTAACAGTGTGACCCTTGGCAAGGCATTTAATCTCTGTCTACTTCAGTTTTCTCATCTGTAAAAGAGGAATAATAGCACCTGCTCCTCAAGGATGTTGGGACTCCTAGATGACGTAATATATCTAAAGCACATCACAAACCTTAAAGTACTATGTAAATGCTAGCTAATGTTGTATTATTAGGCTAAAGAATGTGTGATGGATGATTCAGGATCTTTCCTTTTTTCCCCCCACTTTCAGGGCAGCCAGGTGGTACAGTGGATCAAGCACCAAGACTAGAGTTGAGAAGACTCATCTTCCTGAGTTCAAATCTGGTCTCAGACACTTACTTGCTGTTTAATCCTGGGCAAGTCACTTACCACGGTTTCCCTCAGTTTCCTCATTTGTAAAATAAGCTGGAGAAGGAAATGGCAAACCCTCCAGTATCTTTGTCAAGAAAGCTCCAAATAGGGTTGCAAAGAGTCAAACGCAATTGAAAAATGACTGAATAGCAACAAAATCCTCACTTTCAAGTTAAGAATATGGAAGCATCAAGAGAGGTTAAGAATGATTTACCTCTCCCCTGGTCATGATAATAACAATAATTGCTAGCACTTACTTTGTGCTAGGCTATGTGTTAAATATTTTAAAAATATTATCTCAGTGGATCCTCACAACAATCCTGAGAGGTGGGTGCCATTGATGTCGACATTTTACAGATGAGGAAAGGGAGGCAGGCTGTAATTAAGTGACTTGCTCAGGGTCACACAGAAAAAAAGTGTCTTAGTCCAGAGTTGAACTCGGGTCTTCTGGGCTCTCTCCCCCCCTCCTATTATGCTTATATTTAAAAAAAAACCTGCTGAAACCAATTACCAATAGACTGAGCCTGATGATCTCTTGACTCTACAAACTCTAAGGTTTATAATTCAATTATTCTCAGTATTCATTTACTTTTATCTTGGGAAATATAGTAGAAAGAGAGCAGGATTTAAATATTAGCTCTGCTATTTATTGCCTATGTGACTGAACACGACATTCATTTAATTTCTCTCTGGGTCTCTGCTTCCACATCTGTAATAAGAGATTACCTCTAAGGCTCTATTCAAATCTAAATCAATGATCTTCTGATTTCTGTGCCTGATACTCAATTATGATTTCTTGGTTTGATATTAAAAAGTACAATGAGTAGATATATATATATATGGGCACATACATATACAATATATCTGAATATGTATGCTATCATGACTACTACTTAAAATGAGCCAACACTTACTAAAAGTGCTTTTTGATATATTTTTAGAGACTTGAAAAATCTATAAAAACTAAGGTCAATGCACTGACCATCCTTGATTCCAGAGGACCAGTGATAAAGTACGCTGTCTGGCTCCTGACAGAGAAATAATGGGTTCAAGGTGAGAATGAGAAGTATAGACTTTCGTTTTACCATGGCCAATGAATGATAGAATTTGTTTAGCTTGACTATACATATTTCCTGGAGGGAGTTTGTTTTTCTTTTTCTTTTTCCAACAAGGTGAATGTGAGCGGGAGACAAAATTGATTTGCTTTCTTAAAAAAAAAACTTTCATTAAAAAAAGTTCTAAATAGTAGGTAGTTTTTAAGTCTAATTATCAATATATGAAGAGATGGGGCTATGGATCAAAGCCACATGAGGCAAGTCACTTGGAAAAGGTCAAATTTGTCTTTGGAGATATCTTTGGAGATAATATCACAGACTGATTTCTGTAGGATGCTCATTTTTTAGTTCTTCAGATATAGGGGTCCCCTAGGTTTCTCTGCCATACAGCGACATGGGTAAAAATGTTTGTACTAAAGAGAAGAGAAAGCTCAGTCAGTAAAACTGCTTTGCTCTTTCCTAAAAGCAATCCAGAATATGGTGGGAGTAAGGAGGTTTCAACATATGAGCAAGGAGAAACTCTGAAGAAGAATAGGCGTTAAGGAAGCTATCAAAGAATTACATGACCAAAGAAGAAAATGGGGGCTGGTCATGGGGTAAGAAGGATGACAGATATATGGACAGGAGTTCTCCACTGGTGCTCTCATTATGTCAAAAAACAAAAAAACAATCAAAGGGAGGGCTCTAGCCCTTCTATCTATTCTGTATTGACTTATCTTGAAGACTTCTCTTGGTAGAATGGGCATATGAGAACAATTTGTACCAAAAGCCAGGGAGGTCCCTCTGGAACACCTAGAGGTTCCCAGACCTTTTTGGCCTACCACCCCCTTTCCAGGAAAAATTACTTAGCCCCCTGGAAATTAACTTTTTAAAATTTTAATAGCAATTAATAGGAAAGATAAATGCACCTGTGGCTATCACCACACTCCGTGGATCGCTGCAGCACCTACTAGGGGGCGGTGGCACCCACTTTGGGAATCACTGACCTATAGAGTTTGGTCAGATTCCAAAGATGCCAAGGTCATCTACTGCAACCAGTTTTTCCTGACTTTTATCTTGTCACTGGACTTCAATCATTCCGGAAGAAAGCAAGGTTGATGGCTTTGTGCAAATCTGTTTCACTTAAATTCAGTTCATGCACAAGTCAAAATAATCCCATGATATTATTGGTCCTCTTAGAAAAATGAAAGATGAACAACATAAACACTTACTTATCTTGTGTTAACATCTCCTGCCCCTAGTGAGCTCCTTGAGGGTAGGGGCTTTTTTTTTCTTTACATCTCTAGCACTTAGTATATTGTCTGCCATAAAGGGGGAAGGAGGTATCTAGGTGCCACAGAGGATTGAGACCCTGGGCCTGAAAGGGAAGATGGCTTGAATTCAAATATGACCTCAGACACTTGCCAACAGTGTGACCCTGGGTAAGTCACTTAACCCCTGTTTGCATCAATTTCCTCCCCTCTAAAATGGGAATAATAACAGAACCTCCCTCCCAGGGATGAAGGATGTTGTGAGGATCAAACAAGATAATATTTATAAAGCACTTAGCACAGTGCTGCCTGGCACATAGTACAAAATGTTCATTTATTGTTAATAAATGCTAATAAAAACTATTATGAGGGAAGTAATACTTTTTGAATTAAATTCTCTGTGCTTACTAATCAGTTCTGAAGCTCTAGCCTTCACGACATCAATTGTGTGAATAATTGCTCATTTCTTCTGTCATTCATTCAATTCTCATCCATAATCCAATATAACTTCTAAGTTGGAAATCCTTGTTTTAGGAACAGTCTTGAAGCTGCTGATTGTTAAGGGTCAATTTGACGACATGCTTGCCATTGTAGGGGCAGATGCAGCTTCCAACAAGCAGGACGGCAGCTCCATCCCTAATAAGTTAATCCAATGGTTTTTGTCATGAGCAAAACAAGAAATCATGTTTTTAATCATACTAAAAGGTCTCTGCATCTTGTTAACATCTGGAGTTCAATCATTTCTGTGCTAAAAACTGGGGAATGCTTCAGCAGGGCATAAATCTTGCCCTTCGTTGAACATACAATCCAGATGCCGAAGGAGAATTAATGTTCGTTTGTAACACATCTGGGTGTCGGGAGCTTTGAGCAAACTCTAATAGAAAGAGTGCGGAACTAATGTAGCATTACACCTTCCTTCAGACCTGGGTCTTTGACTAAAGGCTAAAGGCCTATACGTGTCCCCTGGGGTTTAGCAATAAACTCCTTTAATCAGCTTTGGCATTGTGTTAAGGGGAAGGTGTTTTGAATTTTCCACAGAAGGCTTAAGGAGTAGCACACTCCATTCTGTCTGCTTTTGACATCTCTTTAGGTTTGCCACCGTCCCCAAATTCGGCATTAATGAAGACTAAGAGGTCCTCAAGTTAAGTATAAGATGGGGCTATCTGATAAGGATACTTGGAAGAAATCACAATCCTAAAGGTCAATTTTACCATTGATGGTATTGGTGGATATCTACCTAGAGCTCTTCCAGCAGCTCCTGCCTCGCTAAATATTCACCTCCCTACCTCCTGGATATAAATAGAAAGTGAAGTCTTTCTATCCACAACTTAGCTTGCTTAAAATACAAATACCAAGAGCATTATAAATATTCAGTTTATACTAGGATAGAAATGACTAATAGCAAGTAATTTCCTGATAAGAGGTTTTGCTAGTTAGGACAAAATAACACTGAGTACCTAAAGGATCATAGGATCGTGAACTGAGAACTGGAAGCAATCTTAGAGGCCATCTGGTCCAATTTCCTCCTATCATGAATAAAGAAACTAAGACCCACAAATGTTGTGACTTGCCCAAGGTCACAAAAGTCAGAAGAGACAGGACCAGAATTTGAACTTGGGTCCTCTAATTTCCAAATATACCACCCAGTCCATTGTACTATATTGACTTTTGAAGAAAATAAACATTTGAAGAAAGGGGAAACTGTGGACTCTAAAGCTATATCACAATTTTGCTAATATGAGCAAACTTAAAGCATTCTCAGATTTGCCCTTTCTGGTGGACTGTACAAGTAAGAGTAGATAATCTCTATCTAGTTCCCATCCAACCTGTAGAATTTTGCAGTAACAAATTCTGATCATGACTGATTAAGGGGTTGGTGTACTGGAATGACCAAAATGCTTCTCATTGGTTGCAGTGATAGGATAATGAATGATTCTGGAAGTGCTGACCTTGAAAAGGATAATCCAAAAATTTCTCAGTACTTTTCCTTCCTGCTATCAAGTGAGGCAAGAAATGCTGTGTGTGCTGGTGTCCCCAGTGAGGGTTCAGGAACAACATTGTTAGCCCAATCTCTCAGAGTTCCTTCTAGAACTCTAAGTGGATCAGATACTCTCTAAGAATCTACCTTGGGAGTTCAAAGTAGAAAAGGGGGAATGAATCTAGAAGTAGTGTTTCAAGAAACTTTACCCTTAACATTCTATAAAATAAGAGTTTCCCTCATCCCCACTTTTCCAAAAATGTACATTTACATGTTTTGGGGATTCATTGATTTAGTTTTTGAACAAGATATCAGAACTGTCTTATTTCAAGTTTAAGCTTTAATAATTTAAAATTCCTCTAAGACTTTTGAGATATTTTATAATAAGCACACTTTGATCACTGTAGATGCTTAATCTACATTTATTAAATGGAAGTAACAGGAAGGAAAGGTCTAACGTGATGAAGGGAGGTAACCTGAAGAGGTAAGGGAAGCAGAAATGTCATGGAGGCTTAAGAAAGATAGAAAGACAACTGAAGGGTGAGACAGGTCTGAGTATCAGGGACTCTAGTGGGGCCCAAGTCTATGTTGGGGATTGGACTAGATAAGATCATTTCTAAAGTTCCTTCCATCTCATAATCCTATGTTTCAGTAATCCTAAAAAGAAACAGAGCAAATAAGCAGTTAGACCTTCACATACCACCCAAGGAGAGAATGAATGAATGAATGAAACTCCTGCCTTCTGAGAGCTTACTTTCTAAAGAGAGGGGCAACACATACAAGAAAGGCAGGAAAACGCATAGTTTGGGAAGTCACCAAATGTTAAGTAGAACAATGCAATAGTCCATCAGTGCACCCTTCCCAGAGGCAATGGCAGTGGTGATTTCATTATAATTCTCAGAGAAAGATGTTAAAGGTTAGGAGATCACAGGAAAAGAGCATGATCAATCATGGGAAATGTTTCAGCAAGAATGAAGCCACATCCAGGTGGTAGTAATAGATTACAGAGCTCATCATCTAACTCACATCAAGAGTTGAATGACTACTAGAGATATACTCTACTAAGAGGCAAAGGTAGGTTAATGAAAATATATCCAGGAAGCAATTTAAGTGGTAAAACCAGAAATCCTGAAAGAGTTAGGGAGGGACAAAGGATAAAATACTTTTGTTGTTGTCCAGTCATGTCCAAACTCTTCATGATCCGTGCACCAGACTGTCCGTGGGATTTTCTTAGCAAAGGTACTGTAGCAGTTTGCTGAAGACCCTGTCACAGTTTAATGGGGAAGGCAATATGCAAATGTCTATGAACAGACAAAGATAAATTAGAGATAATCAACTTGAGAGGAGGCAGTAGAATTAAGTGGAATCAAGAAAGGCTTCTTGTAGATGTGAAATTTAATTTGGGACTTGAAGGAAGCCAGGGAAGCCATGCAATAGAGATTAAGGAAAACCTGAATCAGTAAAAAGGGTATTGTCCAAGAGAACCTGCTATAGCACTTTAATCAGTCCCTTTCCATATCTTTTCAGTACATCAGGAAGGATCATTGTATTGCCCTTTTTTTTAACTGATTTTTTAAATTTAGAATATTTTTCCAGGGTTACATGACTCATGATTTTTCCCACCCCTCTTGCCTCCCCACTCCTGGAGCTGACAAGCAATTTCACTGGGTTATAAATGTATCATTGTTCAACACACATTTCCATACTATTCACATTTGTAATAGAGTGATCTTTTAACATTAAACCCCAATCACATCCCCATTGAACTACGTGATTGATCATATGTTTTTCTTCTGCATTTCTGCTCCCACAGTTCTTTCTCATAAATTCCTCTGGATTGTCCTGGATCATTACATTGCTGATAGTAGAAAAGTCTGTCGCATTCGATTGTGCCATAATGTATCAGTCTTTGTGTACAATGTTCTCCTGTTTCTGCTCCTTTTGCTCTGCATCAATTCCTGGAAGTCTTTCCAGTTCACATAGAAATCCTCCAGTTCATCATTCCTTACAGCACAATAGTATTCCATCACCATCAGATAGCACAATTTGTTCAGCCATTCCCCAATCAATGGACACCCCTTCATTTTCCAATTTTTTGCCACCACAAAGAGTGTGGCTATAAATATTTTTGTACAAGTATTTTTCCTTATTATCTCTTTGGGGTACAAACCCAGTAGTGGTATGGCTGGATCAAAGGGCAGGCATTCTTTTAAAGCCCTTTATGCAAAATTCCAAATTGTCCTCCAGAATGGTTGGACCAATTCACAACTCCACCAGCAGTGTTTTAGTGTCCAACTTTGCCACATCCCCTCCACATTTATCACTTTCCTTTGCTGCCATATTGGCCAGGCTGATAAGTGTGAGGTGGTACCTCAGAGTTTGTTTTTATTTGCATTTCTCTAGTTAGGGGTGATTTAGAATACTTTTTCATGTGTTTATTGATAGTTTTGATTTCCTCATGTGAAAACTATCTATTCGTGTCCCTTGACCATTTGTCGATCGGGGAATGACTTAATTTTTTGTAGATTTGATTTGGTTCCTTATATATTTGGGAAATTAAACCAGAGAGTTTTGTTTTAAAAATGTTATCCTAGTTTGTTGCTTTCCTTCTAATTTTGGTTGCAATGGTTTTATTTGTACAAAACTTTTTTAAATTTTATATAATCAAAGTCATTTATTTTACATTTCATAAAGTTCTTTATCTCTTGCTTGGTTTTAAATTCCTTCATTTCCCATAGATCTAACAGGTATACTATTCTATGTTCACCTAATTTATTTATGATTTCACTCTTTATATTTAAGTCATTTAACCATTTTGAATTTATCTTGGTATAGGGTGTAAGATGTTGATCTAAACTCAATTTTTCCTATACTGTTTTCCAATTTTCCCAGCAGTTTTTGTCAAAGAGTAAGTTCTTGTCCCAAATGATGGGATCTTTAGGTTTATCGAACACTATCTTGCTGAGGTCACTTACCCCAAGTCTATTCCATTGATCCACCCTTCTCTCTCTTAGCCAGTGCCATATTGTTTTGATGACCATTGCTTTATAGTACAGTTTAAAATCCAGTACTGCTAGACCCCTGTCCTTCATTTTTTTATTACTTCCCTTGATATTCTTGACCTTTTATTCTTCCAGATGAACTTTGTTATAATTTTTTCTAATTCTATAAAAAAGTTTTTTGGTAGTTGTATTGGCCTTTTAAAAAAGGGTCCCTGAGTATAGTGCAATGAATTGTGTGATCAGTCCATAAGTATAAACTGAGTGGCAGTACAGTCTGTTCAGAAATACTCATATTGTAAGATAATATTAAAGAGAAAGGGTATTCAATCTAAAATGAAGGTGAAAATAAAGCCCAGGAGTGAGGACTGGGGGGGAAAGTTCTTTGTTATTACAAATGTTCTAATGCAAACATGTAAATATGTCAAGGATCTAAGATTACATTCCAGAACTAAATGAACTCTCAGCATGGGAACTCCTTCACCTATCAAAAAATCAACCTGTCAGTTGATAAGTCTTAAGAAGTTATCTAGGGGACTAGTAAGTTAAATGACTTATCCAAGGTTCAAGGGTATGAACCAGTTGGGGAGAATAGAAAGAGAAATTTTCAGTGTGAGCATTACACTTTAGAAATCAGAAAATGCTACAAATCAGGGCTTTATTTATTGCTGGTGACTGTCTTTTCAAGACTAAGGAAATGTGCTCTTTCCTAATTTTGTTGATTGTCTAATTCTAAAATTCAAGAAAATTGATTATGTAAATTCAAGAAAGTCTAGATTCAAGATAGAGAAAAGGGAAGGAAAGAAGCATTTATTAAACTCTACTCTGTGCCAGGAACTGTACTAAGCACTTTATAAACATTATTTCATTTGATCGACATTGGAGAAAATGGCAAAAAATGCAGATTAAACTTAAAAGCAAGTTGTGCATTCATTCCCTGTCCCCAGAGATCCAGTTGTGAAACATTTACAAGCATTGCTCTGCCAAAGTCACAGAGTGTCAGAAATGGGACTTGAACTTAGATCTTCCTGAGTACAAACCTAGTTCTCCATTACAGCACAAAACCCAGAGGTCAAACATAATTCTGTGAAAACTGAAGTATTTGAGGCATGGGACATCAAAATGTGAAAGGGCAATTCTTTAGTTTTGCCTCATGTTTAAAAAGGATTTTCTGATGCTAAAACAGAAGTCACCATGGACCTCTCTTTAGCTGATAATGTCTTTTCTCATTTCTCTTTCTCTTTCCTTCCTGAACTTCTATCCCTCCTTTGGAAACTTGTGCAAATGGTCCAGCTCAGAGGAGTCCTCCTATTATAGGTAATGACCTTCCTCCTTGGACTTCATGAAATACATTCTTTTGTACCTCTCCAAGGTATTTGTATATTAGTTTTCTGAATTTGTGTCTTATCCCCCTTCTACAAAGTAAATTCCATGAGTACAAAAGATTTTTTTTGTCTGAACGTTATACCACCTATCATATCACTCTTAGTACAATGCTCCACAGAGTACAATTTAATAATTTTTGACACTTAATAAATATTGAATGAATAAATATAGTATTGCTATACTTTTAAAAAATAATTTGATTCCAAATTTCACAAAATCAAACATGCATTTACATATAAAAAGAAAAAGAAGACAGTACACAAATGAAATCATGAATCTTATGCATTTAGCTTACTTTTTTTTCATATCTACATAATAAATCCTGTCCACAAGTGTCCTAGCCCCTCCCTGTCCTTCCCACATCACAGAAGATATCATCATATCTTCTTCATACCAACATATACATATACATTAAGTCCTTCATGTTTCACCTTTCTCTTTACTTTCTGGAGGTAATATTCACCTTTTATTCTTCAAGCATTAATTCTGTGGCTGTGTATAATGTTCCCCTGGTTCTATTTGTTTCACTGTTTATTATCTTGGGTAGTTCTTTCCAAGTTTTTTAAAAAAATCATTCTGCTTGTAATATTGTGGAACAATCAACTATGATAGACTTAGCTATTATCAGCAATACAATGATCCAGGACAATTCTGAGGGACATCTGACAAAGAATGTTCTCCACCTCCAGAGAAAGAATCACTTAAGTCAGAATGCAGGTGAAATCATACAATTTTTCCATTTTTTATTTGGGTTTATGTTTTGAGGTTTTGTTTTTATAAAATTATTCACAGAAATGTGCAATATGGAAATATGTTTTGCATGATAATACATGTATAACTCAGATCAAATTACCTACCATCACCAGGAGAGGGAAGGGAAGGAAAGAAGATAAATCAGTTCATTCTTATAATTTGGTAAAACTTGTGCGGAAATTTGTTATTACATGTAATTGGGGAAAAAATAAAAATACATAAATAAAAAATTATCCTGCTTCTTTCTTATGAAATAGTAATATTCCATTACAATCATAGACCATAACTTGTTTAGTCATTCTTCAACTAATGGCCATCCCTTCAGTTTCCAATTTTTTGCCATCACAAAGAGAGCTGTTATAAATATTTCAAAACACATGGGTTCCTTTCCTCTTTCCCTGATCTCCTTGAGAAACAGACCCAGCAATGATAATATTGCTGGGTCTAAGGGTATACAGTTTTTTAACTCTCTGGACATAATTCCAAATTGTTCTCCAAAATTATTGTATCAGTTCACAGCCACCAACAGTGCATCAGTGTCCCCATTTTTCCACATCCCCTCCAATATTTGTCATTTTGCTCTTTTGTCATTTTATCTCTTTTAAAAAAAATCCTTAACTTCTGGGTATTAGCTCATGGGTGGAAGAGCGGTAAGGGTGGGCAATGGGGGTCAAGTGATTTGCCTAGGGTCACATAGCTCTGAAGTGTCTGAGGCTGGATTTAAACCTAGGACCTCCCGTCTCTAGGCCTGACTCTGATTCCACTGAGCTACCCAGCTGCCCCCTCTTTTGTCATTTTAGCCAGTCTGATGGGTATGAAGTGATATCTCAGAGTTGTTTCAATTTGCATTTTCTCTAATCAGTAGTGATTTAGAGCATTTTTTTCATATATCTATATATAGCTTTGATTTTTCATCTGAAAATTGTCTGTTTATATTTTTTGCCCACTTATCAACTGAGGGATGATTACTATTCTTATAAATTTGACAAAGTTCTCTATGTATCTTATTATGGAACTCTTTCTGAAAGACTGTCTATAAATTCTACCCTTCCCCTAATTTTCTGCTTTCCTCTTAATCTTGATACTATTTATTTTATTTGTACAATAACTTTTCAACTTAATGTACTCAAAAGTATACATTTTACATTTCTCAATGCTCTCTCTCTCTTTCTCTCTGTCTCTCTCTCTCTTTTTCTCATTGACATAAATTCCTCTCCGATTAAAAAATTTAATAAGTATTATGTTCCCTGTTCTAATTTATTTATATTTCCTCCCTTTCTGTCAAGATCATGTATCCATTTTTATTTTGTCTTAGTGTGTGGTGTAAGATACTGTTCTAAACTCAGTTTCTGCCAGTGCCTTAAATAGCATTCCATCTTCCCCACTTGCAGGTCTTTGCATAGACTGTGTCCCACCCTTGGAATGCTCTTCCTCATCACCTCTTTCTAGATTTTCTAGTTTCCTTCAAAGAACAGCCTGGGAGATTGAACTTTCTTGTCCCTCCAATTATTAGAACTCTCTGCCAAAAATAATGTCTTTGTATTTTCTTTGTTTATATTTACTAGTCTGTGTACTTGTTTTCCTTTAGTAGAATGTAAACTCCCTGAGGGCAGGAAAGGAGTCCTTTTGCTTTTGTATTTTCTTTTTATCTTCTTATCATTTATCTAGCACAGTAACTGGTACATAGTAGACACCTAATCAATCAAGTTGAATGAATGAATGTGTGACTGATCAAATTTTAAATCTGGTAAGAAGATGTAAGTATTAGATGAAGCTGTTTTAATATTCCAGCCTGAAACATACTTCAATGTGGTGCTGAAACTTCTATAAAAAGAAAAATAGCAGTATACTAATTTTCATACAATAATATGTAAGAAAAATACTCTGTTCTATTTCTAGAAGGGTAGCTTTTAGGCAAAAGTATTCTTTTTTTTTTCCAAAGGTCCGTGTAATTAATGAACATGAATGGGAACCTACTAATAGACATGTAAATCACAGATTTGGGTTTAGAGAGTTTGCTATTCCCTTGATGGCCTTGTCATTTCATTAAGGTAGGTCCTCCTTCCAAAAGCAGAGATTAGTCCACCCACACTCAATGTACTGGGTGGTCTTCCTCAAAACACTTTCTCTTGAGATTGTGTGGCCACAGAGGAAACGTGTCTTGCTCCTCTGCTTTTTCATTCTTCACTAGTCCACCTCCCTCTTTCAGCTATTTTGAGAGTTTAGACTTTTCTTGATTTAAAAAAAAAAAACTTGTCTACTACTTTATTTGTGTGTGTGTGTGTGTGTGTGTGTGTGTGTGTGTGTGTGTGTGTGTAGATCCCTCCATATATGAGGAATCCAAGCGGCACCACAGACAGAGCTCTGGGTCTAGAAAACCGGAGTTCAGCTCTACACTCAGTCACTTACTAAATGTGAGGGCTTAGGCAAATGACCTAACCTATAAATATGAATAAATAAAATAAAAAGATAAAGATAAATAAAATATAAATGAATGAATGAATGAATGAAACCTATAAATGACACCACTATAAAATGGAGATAATAATGGTCTCTATCTGCCAGGGTTGTTGTAAGAATCAAATGAATTAACATATATAAAGCACTTTGCAAACCTTTGAAGTGCTGTGTAGTAATAGTAGTAGTAGTAGTAGTAGTAGTAGTAATAGTGGTGGTGGTGGTGGTGGTGGTGGTGGTGGTGGTGGTGGTGGTAGTAATAGTTAGTAGTCTTATAAATAAGGACAACTCAAAGGATTTGGGGAATAAAAAAAAAGCTTCTGTTTAAAAATCAATTTTTAAAAAATGGTACACTGTGATCTGGGACTCATCTCTAATTTTCTCCTTAGTAAAAGAATGGGTTTGGATTAGATAATATTTCTCTTGAATATAGCATTACAAATACTGAAGTGTTATGGTCCAAATTATAATGATTTCCTT
Source organism: Gracilinanus agilis (assembly GCF_016433145.1). Lineage (NCBI taxonomy): Eukaryota > Metazoa > Chordata > Mammalia > Didelphimorphia > Didelphidae > Gracilinanus > Gracilinanus agilis. The sequence continues at coordinate 64,275,186 of NC_058133.1, forward strand.
GTCACCAAAGATGAAAAGGAATTATGGAGACATCTAAGCATTTTATTACTAATAGCTTCCCCCAAGAATGTGCTCGGTATGATAGAAGCCCATGAATTTGATTCAAGGTTTTTATCTTTAGATTTGCTTTCATTAACCACACTTCTGCCTTGGAACCAAAACTCAGTATTAATTCCAAGATGGAAGGCAAGGGTTTTGTTTTTTAAAAATAAATTAATTTTTAAAAAGATGATTCAATTTCATTTTTTAAAATTGTGTGTGATGTGAATCAGTGCTTGCCACAACTAGAACCTTCTGTATCTTCTGGGGGGAAAAAAAGTACTTGGGATATATAGGAATGTGTAGACTTCAATATCTTTTTTCTCAACCCTGATCAACATTTTCTAACATTTTACACTGTCCTTTTCAAGCTCATTTCCAGGCAGAAAACACTGAGTTCTATAGACTAATTTGAATGGGCATATTATCAAGTTCGCCATAGGATTCCCTCACTTCATCCTCTTTTGCAGCTGATGGCATATATGTTCAATCAACTGTATTCATGTTGGTCTTCCTGATTATGCCTCTGATGACCTTCTCTCTCCTGAGACTCTGTCCTTTCTGGGTCTTTGGGATACTGCTCCCTCTTGGTTCTCCTCAGCTACCCATCTGGCTATGCTTCTCAGTTTCCATTGTCCTTGCCATCCATACTCACTAGCAATTGGTGTCCACCATGGCTCTCCCCTTCACTCCTTTCTCTTCTCTATGCTCTTTCTTGTGGACCAGGGAGACTAGGTTGAAATTTATTGGCTGAGAGACTCCGGCTAAGTCTTTTTATGTTTCTGGGCTTTGGTTTACTCATCTTTAAAGTGATGATTTCAAGAATTCTTTCAGAGTTTGAAAATATGGTCCTATCATCTTTTTGTATTCTGACCCTGCCCACCAATATGTTGGCTATTATTATTATTTCCCATTTGTTATAAATATAAATATTTATATTTTATAATATAAATATAATTTACATAATAATTTATATAATGTGTAATTATGTAGTATAATAATTTCTATTGTTTATAATTGTATATAATATAATATGTAATTTATATAATAATTTATAAAATAATATAAAATAATTTATATAATATAATATAAATATAAATAATAATAAAATTCGTGGTTAGTGTAACTTTGATGGGCATGTCATTTATGGCTTCGTACAAGAAAAAATGTTAAATATCAAAAGGCCAAATAATTTCTTGGAGACCTCTTGATGAATTTATACTGAGACATTAACAAATAACTCTTTGATAATATGAGCCATTCTCCATTGGCTAAGTGGTCAAAGGACATGAATGAACAATTCTCAAATGAAGAACTGCAAGATATTAGTATCTGTACAAAAAATATTTCAAACAAAAATATAGAAATGAAAATGAAAACTTCAAGGTTCTTCCTAATCCCAAATCAGGTTGGCAAAGATGACAAAAAAGGAATGGATCAATCATTGGAGGGGGTTGTGAGCGAACAGATGCACTAATGTACTCTTGATAAAACTGTGAATAGCTTCTACCATTCTAGAAAATTATTTAAAATTATACCCTCTAAAATTATATTCAATTGTATATACCTTTTATCTCACTGATAGAATTGTGAAGCATGTATACCAAGGTGCTCAACTTCAAAGATATGTGCAAGAGGGTGTTTATAGCAGTGCTTTCTACTGTAGCAAAGAATGGAAACCAAAGAGGGGTCCATCAATCAAGGAATGGCTGAACAAATTGTTACATATGAATGTCATGGAATATTATTGTGCCTTAAGCAATGACAAATGTGAGCGTGAGAGAGACAAGCAAAGACTCGTAATGATGCCGATTGGAATGAGAAGAACCAGAATAACAATTTCTACGATGACAACAATTATAATAGGAAAGAAAACAATTGCGAAAGAACTCAGAACTCTGATTAAAACAGAAAAAAAAATGGAAACTTCAAAAGACAGATGAAGAAACCTACTCCCTGCTTCAAGTTTTGGGTGGGGTGGAGTTGTAGCTAGTGGATTGTTAGAGATATCCCAAAAAGGGGCATCAATACAACATTTTTAATTGTGGGGAAAAAGTTACAATCATAATTATATATGCATATATAAATATACATGTATTGTTTTAAATGAAAAAGTTCTGTTTCTTTTACAAATTCTCTTCTTTGTACATGAAAAAATTGTTTGTTGAAAGTTGTTCATTTCATGATGAAAAAATTTAAATTTAGAAGATGTGCTAAATATGGCCAAGCAATCAGTTCCAGACCAT
>NC_058133.1:64286207-64416969 GCF_016433145.1 Gracilinanus agilis
GAGAGAGAGAGAGAGAGAGAGAGAGAGAGAGAGAGAGAGAGAGAGAGAGAGAGAGAGAGAGAGAGAGAGAGAGAGAGAGAGCCTTATTTCACTGAGGGGTACTGAGGAATCAAATAAACCTCAGTTGCTCAACAACATCATCAACACCATCATTATTAGGGTCAATTATTTCAATTTCCACCTTGGTAAGAAATTTTTCACAGCTCTCTTCAACCTTAGTGCTTTCCCTCCACTGATTTTTTCAACTTTTTTCTATAAATATTTGCCCATTCATAGTTGTTTTCAGGTTGTTACCTCCTCTATTAAATTGTGAGCTCCTTGAGAATGAAGACTGGTTTTCTCCTCTGTATCAATACAGAGTACTGTGCTTGGCATAGTACCTGGAACACAGTAGGTATTTATTGACTGAATGACTTTGGACATTCTACTTACAAGTCCTAAATTGGCTAAACTTTGGCATTTTGTCTGTTCCTGGAATAGGTATGAGAAGCTTCCTGTCTAAGGCAAAAAGTGGTCTTAGAAGAAAGTTCATTGGTGCTGCTGTCCCACATTCAACTTCTTTCCACTTAGCCCAATACCTTCAGGTAGCCTCTATATACAATAGTCCTCATTGGCATGTTAATAGGACACCAATATTTTTCTAAGGCATTTCTACACCACAGATTTCCACTCTGCTGTCCAGAATGGTAATTCTGGAACATTCAAGATGTGTAGGTTGATTGTGTCTCTGCTATTCACCAACAGACATGAAAGAACATGTTGGTTCTGACAGTTTGTGGCATATTAGTAGTGTATAAATGGAAATTTTGAAACTTGGACTTCATCCCCCAAAAAGCCCTTAGTTTTACCAAATCTCCCTTTAATCTCTCCTGCGCCTCCACATTTCTGTGGTCACATTATTGTTTTATAGTTGGCTGTAACTCCTCCCTCTCTCTCTTTTGTTCCTGGGAGTGAGCTGGTTAGTACCTCTTAGTTAGTCTCTTTTGCAATATTTAGTATTTTGCATATTAATTTTAATCTTCACAGTAGCGACGGATAAAATGAATCTCATCATCCCAATACTGTAAGAATGTCTAGAAAACAACAAGCAGAGATAGGCGGGCTAAAGAAGAGGTCACAGAAAGCATACCAAGTTGCTTCTCAGATAAAATCCAAAATCTTCAACCTGGCATTGTGAGACTTCTACACTCTAGCTCCCACCTCCCTTTCCAGATAGCTCATATTACTTTCAAGTCAGTCAATGGGCATTTATTAAGCACTAATTATGTGCCAAGTACTCTTTGTATATGCTATGTATTTACATGACTCATGTGTTAGCTCTTATATATGCAATTCAACCAGTCAATAAATACATTTATTAAACACTAACTATATGCCAAACACTGTAATGAGATGCTATATGCTATGAATTTGCATGTGACTGAAGTTTTTTATATAATGTGTGCATTTTTATGTAACTGTATATGTTGTTTCTGCATATAATATATGTTTTTTGTATACCAACTGTAGCTCTAATATTATATATTATATATACATATAGATATACATATGTATCTATGAATTTATATACACATTCTATGCATCACTCACTTATAATCTAATCTCTGACCATATTATCCCAACCATATGCACACCACTGTTCAGATTCTCAGAGTAAAATTATTACCCCTACACACATTTAAGGCTCTAGGGGTACACCTGAGGGGTGATTTCATTTTCTATAATGCTGTAGGTTAGACTGTTAGAGTGCCCATTCTGTGTTCTCTACAATCAATTGCTGGTGATTAGCATTCCAGTATCATTTAAGCAGGGAACTGGTCAGCAAACTATAGCCTCTTGGCAAAGACTGGTCTGTCATCTACTTTTGTATGAGCCATGAACTTAATAATTTTTTTTATAATTTTATTAAGTTTTCATTATATTTTAAAATGTAAAAACCATTCTTAACTTATGGGTCATACAAAAAAAAAAACTTCTCAGGCCAGTTTGCTCACCCTTGATTTAACTAAACTTTTTTAGTTAAAAAAATTTTTTTAGGTTTTTTTTTAGTTAAAAAAGTTTAAAATTTTTAGTTAAAAAAACTAAAATTTTTTAATTAAAAAAATCACTCTTTTTATATTGGGAAATATTTCAAAGATATAGCAAGAAAAGAATAATAAACTGCTTCGAATACTTGGGCTTCACTATCTCCTTTTGTTTCACTACCTGGCAGAGAGGAGGAAAGGACCTAAAGCAGTTTCTACATAGCATTTATCTCACAAAATTCCCTTCTGAAGGAGTCATAGCCCTTGGACAAGCCTTTTTCTCTAATAAGACTATTAGACTAGTAAATCTTTGCTTTGGGGTGAGGAGGGAATTACTTTTGAGCTGAGGCTCCCTCATGAATGATGTTGTGGACCTCAAATTCTTTTCCCATCTCTGGGTCTTGAATCTCTGGCAGCTAGCTTGCCTGACCTTTCAAAACTCACAAGGTTGAAAGGTAGCCTTATATTCCACTTAAGAGCATGAAAGAATAGATAGAAGCAATAGAAGGACCTCCTTGTTCAGGAACCTACCACCAAACTGTAGAGGCTGTGTCCACTCGTCTTTGTGTCACCTAACCTACTGAGAAGACAATGTCCTAAGTTGCTACCTTGACCCAGTGAAGAGAGTCTTCCCAAAGCATTCACATTTTCCTTCATAAGATCATCCTTTAGATCAGTGGTTCCCAAACTTTTTTGGCATACCTCCCCCTTTCAAGAAAAAATATTACTTAGCCCCTTGGAAATTAATTTTTTTTAATTTTTATAGCAATTAATAGGAAAGATAAATGCACCTGTGGCCATCACCACCCTCCTGGATCGCTGTAGGACCCACCAGGGGGCGGTGGTGCCCACTTTGGGAATCACTGCTTTAGACTTCTGCACCCAATATACCTTGATACTTTAAATCTCAGCTTCTTGATTTAAAAAATGGGATACAACTGCATGGCAACCTAACAGTATATTAGTAGGTTAAAATTATAATTTTGAGAAGCATTTCAAATATTTCAAGATAGTAGACAAATATAAATATTAAAAGCATCCTTTGCTAGTCATTGCTCCCCCACAAATTTCAGTGTCACTTGGTAAACACATAATGGGTTGTACTAGCATCACACAATTTAGAACTTGAAGGGAATTTAAGGATCACCTAGTCTGAACCCCTCTCATTTAATAGATGAATAAACTGAGGTCCAGCTAAAAGTTAACTGGTTTGTACAAGGTCACATAGCTACTCAAAGGCAGAATAAGTTCATTTATATGGATCACGCCCTCCAGGTTGGACAGACACAGAGAATATGTCTTGCTGGGGTAAACTGACCTGAGTGTCTAAGCCTAATCTCTAACCTCTTGACCTACCTCCAAGGCAATTAGCCAGTAATTGCTGCTGAGGCTCAGCAGGGGCAGCTTTATGTCTAGCCAGCCTTCCAGAGGTCACTAATGAGTCACCTCCTTGGGTCTAAAGTCATCATGCAAGTAAAAGGAGTTGGGAAAGATGGGAAATATGGTTTAAAGTTGCTGGCTTTGATTTTTTACTAGAAATGTAGTTAATATGCAGAGACAGATAAGTTTCACTGAAATGAAAAAAAGTCTTAAAGAGAAATTTAGGCAGAGAAGCATGAAAAGGTTGAAATGAAATGATATGGAATAAAATAAGCAGAACCAAAAGAAAGTTATATACAATGATTTCACTCGTACAAATGAAGGGATCACAAAAAGGAGGTCAAATCAAATAGCAAAAAAAATCAATAACACTCCAGGAGACCAGACAATGAAAGAGATCTCCCTTCTCTCACCAATTGAGTGGACAACTACAAGGGCAGATTACTGTATATTCTCTCGAACATATTTATTGTAGACATTATTTTTGCTTTTCCGTTGTATTAGGTTGAGAAATGTTTATAAATTCCATGAATGGCAGCAGAAGAGAGACAAATCTAGAAATGATTGGCATATAAACCAAAGATATCAATAAAGCACTTAAAATTTTTAAATACTCGTTTGGAGATGTTTGCATTTTATTATCAAAATGTTTCTCTAAGAATACGAATTTTAAAATATCAGCTAATTGTTTTTAGTCTTGTCGTTTTAATTAAAGTGTCATTTGGTTTAGTAAAACTAATGGTAACCGAGCAAGACACACAACTAATTCCTGATTTCTGCTGACTAAATATGGATTCATAAAATTATTGGAAGAAGTAAATAGCATTACAAAACCTTTTGCCTGATCTAAGAGTTATGGATTAAGTTAAAAAGATCTTTCAAACATTTATGCTATTTCTCAAATGTTTTTATGAGTTATGATTTGTAGAATAATCTTCTATCTAAAGAAAGCATCAGTTATAAAAAAAGAACAATTATGACCACACATATTAAAAGGATGCCATTCAGAAAAGACTAATTATGTCTGGGATTTGACCATAAACGAACAGGACTGCTTTTTTTTTTTAACACACCAGACCATATTCATCCTAATGTGTTACCTTCAAAGTAGTCCCCTTGGGAGGCTATACACTTATTCTAACACTGCTACCATTGCTCAGAAACATTTCTGGAATGCTTCTTTTGTAATTTCCTTCAGAGTACTTTATGGGCCACACATGAAAAATCCATCTCACAGTCACATTTCAGTTTCGAATGAAAACAATTTCAGACCTTGATCATGTACCTTGTTCCCCAGACTTTTCGAACAGAACTCAAAGGACAAAAACTTGCTATTACTAAAAATATTCCAAAGAATTGTAGGGCAACGAGTTCCAAAAAAGCAGAGCCTCCAAGATAGGCAGGACCATAGCTGTCCCAATGGAATAAATGTTTAGCTTCAGATTGTACAAATATTGTACATTGTACAGATATTGCACATCTGGTGATGCCCCTACCAAGTCTATATCCCAACGAGATCAAGGATGGAGGCAAAGGAATATATACACAATTATTTGTAGTGCCACTTTTTGTGGTAGTAAAGAATTCAAAAGGTTGCAAGTGCCCATCAATTAAGGATTAGATGAAACAAATTGTAATATACAAATACAATGGAACTTCATTGCACTGTAAATAAGGGACAAATATGAAGAATTTTAAGAAACTTGAGAGGACATGAGTGAGGTATGCAGAGCAAAGTTACCAGAGCCAAGAGAATGATCTTCATAAGAACCAAAATAATGCAAAGGAAAGTATCATCAAATTACTTCAGATCTCTGATCATCACAATGACCAATCTTGGCTTCAGAGCATTGACACTGGAAGATGCCTCCCTCCTCTGCAGAAAATTGGTGGATAATAGATGTGAAGGAGTGAAACTACTGTCATAAATGGTCAATGAGTTGATTTGTTTTGCCTATTGTTCTTTGATAAAATGGAGGATTAGGGAAGGGCATGTTCCTTAGGGAACATAGGGAAAAGATAAATGAAGCTTCGTAAAAAACACCAATTAAACTATTTAATTTTCTTAAAATGTATTTTACCTACTAGGATACCTACTTTCCATCAATTTTGGGTATATAAATTTTTAAACCTTTGTAATAGTCATATTTTATCTTACTCAATTTTGATTTATTTCAGTAAAGAATTTACTTTTAGCTTATTTTAGCATTCTTGAAATTATACATTACACAATTTAATAATGTAAAAATTTTATATGTGGGCAACAGTATTTTAACATTTATTCTGAATTCTAAAGTACCAACAAAACCTATTAGATGTACTTTATGTTGATTTTTCTGATGTTAACAATAGCAGCAACAGAATTAAAATGTGTGATTATTTTTAGGAATTCATCTTCAAATGATTCTAGTATTCTTCTTATGTTGATCTAAATACATGCATTTTAATATAGAAAAATTTCTCTTACAATTTTAGTTGCTCCCTTCCTTTTAAATTTCTTTATTAAAATACCTTAAATTTCACCCTTTTATATAGTTGAAGTAGGAAGTATATTGATACAGAGTACTGTGTTATTGTTGTATACTTTATTATTATAAAGACTCCATTCAGACCCCATTTCATACTTACTGGCTGAGTGACCTTGGACAAGTCACTTAACTTATATGCAACTCATTCAGTCCCTAAGAATTTAGCTACTATGTTAGACAGGGGTTGTTCCCCTAGAGGGCAGATCCCATAAAGGATGGTCCTTTTCACATTAAAAATCAGTTGGAAGTCCTTGTTGAAGTGTCTTCTATTCTAAGGTCTGCTTTTTTGGATTTCATATTATTACATATTCTAATACATGAGCCTTGAAGCCACAGACAGCAAAGTTATTTAAAAGGGTTCTTTCAATCCACATATGCAAAGTACTTGTAGTCCCTTAAAATGGCACTAGCTATTGCTTTAAAAAAAAACAAAACCTCATCATAAAAAATTAGCAAGCACTTTTTCCCCAATGAAATGTCATGGACGTATTATTTTTTTAAAATACATTTAAAGTTGTAATTAGTAAAACACAAATTCATAGGGCAGTTGGGTAGCTCAGTGCAATGAGAGCCAGGCCTGGAGACCGGAGGTCCTGGGTTCAAATCCGACCTCAGACACTTCCCAGCTGTGTGACCCTGGGCAAGTCACTTGACCCCCATTGCCCACCCTTACCACTCTTCCACCAAGGAGTCAATACACAGAAGTTAAAGGTTTTAAAATAAAAATTAAAAAAACACAAATTCATTTGAAAGTATTACTAAATTTTTAGAAGCTTTTGGTCACCAAATATATTTTTAATCAACATATGAGAGTAATAATAGTAGCAAACATTTACAAAGTTTTCTAAGGTTTACAAAGCACATTTACATCTATCTCATTTGATCCTCATGAATTTTGAAGAAGGGAATATGTTATCTCCATTTTGTAGACAGGGAAACTAAGGATCAGAAAAGTTAATCTTCTATTACTTTAACTGTTGGCTTATTTGCATAATAATCTTCAACTCACACACTCAATTATGTGTTGCTCCCTGTACTGTGATATAATACCCTTGCCTGATGTTGTCTGGCTTAAATTTAATTTTATCATTACTGACACAATCGCTTTTCTAAATTGATAATTTCGAGATAAGATTTAGACCAATCTCTACATTTTTACATATATCTCTGCATATTAAATGTGTTTCCTACAAGCAGTTATGAATAGATTTTGTTCCTTTATTCAATTTGTAAATCTTTATTTTTCTAAGGGAATCCAGACTATTTGTATTTATATTCAATGCTCATGTTTATATTTATTGTTGTAATTGCTCATTTTAATTTGTCTTCTGGTATTCCTTTTCTTTTCCATATTTGGTGTATATGTCATCTGGAGGTAATGAAGTTTTGTGTTTTTTTAACCGTTTCTACTACAAAAACTACATAATTAATCAAAACTAGATAGCTATTTTTAATCTCCTATTTTATAATCTCAGGCTTAATTAATGCTCTTCTGGCTAAATATAGGATTTGAGGTTTTGTTGAATTGCCATTTTCCACTTAGAGTTGGTAGAGACTTTAGAAGTCACTTAATATGATCCTTCTCTTTCTTTAGACAAAGAGGAAATGGAGGCTAAGAGAGGAACAGGATTTAAACCATAATTTGATTATTTCTTTTTTTACTTACAACACACTTTGTTTTCTGATGCTAACAATAGCAGCAACAGAATTAAAATGTGTGATTATTTTTAGGAATTCATCTTCAAATGATTCTAGTATTCTTCTTCTACTATGCCCAGAGGTCGCTTTATTTATGGATCTGGGTTGGCAAACTCTTTAATGTCCTGTTGGTTTTTGAAATGTATTCTTTTGCCATCATGAAATTGACAATAACCTCTGACTCAGAAATTTCATCATTAGAACATAATTTTAATTTAAACATATGCATATGTAAACACACATGTAAGTATATGGGTATATACATAGATGTGCACATATATGATAGATGTGGTAGGGGGACATAGTTAGAGTTGTTTTATTTGAAATAGCAAAAACTAGATGCAACTTATGAGAGAAGCGTCAAGATATAGGGGAAATTAGTCAATTTGGAATTTGAAGTCCCAGTTTTAAATCCTGCCCCTGCCACTGAGGGCAGAAGTTATCCTTCTTTTCCTTATTTGTATCCCCAATAGTTAGTACAATGCTTGACACACAGTAGGTGGTCAATAAATGTTTATTGAATCAAATTGAATTGATTGATATGACCTCCCTTAGCCTCCATGTCCCCTCTGTGTAAAGAAAGAAAAGGATCATGTTAAATGACTTTTGCCCTAAAATGATATGCTTAAGCTTGTAGGATTTATATGTTGGGGATATGCTCTTAATGATTTTCAAATCTGTAAATATTTTGAGCTATGTGTCATCTTTCCTATCTTGTTACTAAAAAAGTTCAGTGCACAATGGACTTCTCTACTAGCAGCAATGCAAGGATCCAGAGCAAGGCTGAGGGACTTATGAGAAAGAAAAGCAACCACATTCAGAGGAAGAACTGTGGGAGGAGAAACACAGAAGAAAAACAACTGCTTGAACACATGGGCTGATAGGGATATTATTGGGGATATAGATATTAAACAATAACTCTAGTCCAACTATCAATAATATGGAATTAGTTCTTAATCAATGATAAATGTAAAACCCAATGGAATTGTGTGGGGGGGTACTGTTTGGGGGAGAGGGAAAGAACATGAAACATGTAACTATGGGAAAATATTCCAAATTAAAATTAAAAAAAGAAAAAAAGTTCAGTGGCATTATAACTGGTGGTATTGTCTGGAATAAACTTTTTCATTTTGATAAGAAGTATTCCATGCACGTTTTCCACAATACACATAGAAGATGAAGAAGAAGAAGAAAACTCATTTAGCATTTATCTCTACACTTGTTGGGTAACTTTCCTCTCTTGAGTTCACAATGGAAAAATGGGGCAACTCCTACCCCAACAACTGGCACAACCTTTCTATATTCAGGAATACTGCCAACAATTTTTATTTTTAAAAGTATTAATAAAAGAAGAGTCATCTAAGATTGAATATTAGGCATTCTATATTAGTTTGAGGTAGTTTAAAGCACCTAAAGGGTATTAATTATTTGGAAAATTCCGCTTTGAAGTTGTGTTTTGTCCAGTATCTAAAGGTCCCAAGAGTTTTAGCCTGTAAAAGATTTGGGTTGCAATAGGCTCGAAAGCTGGAATTTGTGGGTTCCCTCTCTTTTAGTAAACAATTGGCAATCTCTGATGACAATACGAGATGGGGACAGATTTGGATGGATGATTTTCTGCAGCAGATCATATCATTATCATCATCATCATATCATTAAGGGGCATAGTGAATCCGGCATTGTACAGTTTGTAATAGAAATACATGGTTTTAACATATACATGGGGAGTTTTTTATGGAGCACCTATAAAGTTGTATTTTACTATACTGAATCAAATGTCTGTCGCAAAGAGTGTATATGTTTAATTAGCAGCTACAATTGAGAGATAACTTTGGTCCAGCCATCTGCCAAGTACATCCATTGAGGCATAAAAATAGAGACTTTTGCTCTTCTAACATTTTAACAGTGTCATCGTATTGGCTTTTTGTTATATGGTGCTCTCACTTGTAACTAGAAGATAGAAATCTGCTAATCTGATCAATGGTCTGATGTACACACTAGTTGACCTCAGCTGTTATCTGCCAGGTCTTATGTAGAAACTTCTATCTGTTCTTTCCCTCTTCTTTCTATTCTGTCTTCTCATTTATGGCTGGGTAGATGTTGACTCTTTGCTATGTCACCATCTTCTTTCTCTGCTTTGCTGAGTTTTTACTACCATAAACCTGGCCACACTGAGAGTTTCTTTAAAAAAAAAAAGAAGCTGATTTTACCTCCCACAAATTTGTACATAATGCCACCTAGATTCTCAGTTTTTCTTGCTAATATTTCCACCGTACCCTAGATAAGCCTTCTGCTCTGACTTCTCTAAGTCTCAGCTCCTTTGAGTTTACTCTGCTTTCTCTCCTGTCCAAAGACAATTTTCAAAGAGAGGCTAGATGTTAATTCATATATATGAAGCTTAAAATGTAAGGGGTATAAATATAATTTTATTAGAACTGGCTTAGTGCTCTAGTCCAGCAAATTTTTCAGGGGATCTTGCTGTAGAGTAGTGGAATCAAATTCAAATAGAAATGAATCTCTGGAGGCTTCATAATGACTTTGAAAACCACAAATTAGTATTTTCTATGATGTATTTTTATTTATTTTGTTAAACATTTCCCAATGACATTTTAATCCAGTTTAGGCTGCACTGAAGAGGTTTTTTTTTGCCAACTCTGTAAAAGGAATCTATTTCCAGGGATTCATTAAATTAGATGAATTGTGAGATATTTCCAAATCTGAAATTCTATTATTCTGTAAAATAGGACTCAAGAGAAAAGTAGACCAAGTGAATCACATATTCTTAGGGTCAATGGGATAGTTGGGGAAGGTGTCAGAAAAATGCCTCCACTTTGTTGGCACCAAAGACTTCATAATATTATTTTAGCAGAGTAGTTTCTGATCCTAGAAAGACTACTTAGCATACAGGGCCATGCCCATCTTTCCTTAAATCTTGTTGTTAGTGGGCACAGCAGGATCTAACCATATGTTCAAAGAAATACCCAGAATATTTCTGAACCAATGATCCACTCCCTCCAACCATTTGAAAAGGGAGTGAGGGAGAAGGAAGGTAACAAATGATTTCTAGGATGTGTAAGTGTGGTTTCCATTCCCCTTCCAAGATGTGTGCTTAGTTATCCTTGATTTACCCCAATTCCACACTTACAGATGAGGTACTCCCTTTATTGCCAAACCTTGTATCACAAAAGTATCGTTTTCTTGATTTGCTCTTCTTTATCTCAAAAGTCAGCTATCTTTATAACTACCAGCCTCATATAGAACCATACAAGTATATATTTAGTCTGCTAAAATACCTAGATCTTTTCAAATACTTAAATATCTAGCCACATTTCCACATTTTGTTCTCAAGTTCAAAAAATTAGCCTCAAATAGATGAAGCTTAAAATGTAAGGAGTATAAATATAATTTTATTAGAACTGGCTTAGTGCTCTAGTCCAGCACATTTTTCAGGGGATTTTGATTATCATCCAATGTTGGCTATCTGTCCCAGGTTTGTGTCCCCTGAAAATTTGATGAGCATGACAAATAAGTCATTGATAAAAAAATATTAAAACAGCACAGTCAAGCATAGTTCCTCTAATAGTATTCTAAGAAATAAGGAAATAAGCATTTTATATACTAAATATATTATCTATCTATCTATCTATCTATCTATCTATCTATCTATCTATACACTAAATATATTATCTATCTATCTATCTATCTATCTATCTATCTATCTATCTATCTATCTATCTATCCACTAAATATATTATCTATCTATCTATCTATCTATCTATCTATCTATCTATCTATCTATCTATCTATACACTAAATATATTATCTATCTATCTATCTATCTATCTATCTATCTATCTATCTATCTATCTATCTATACACTAAATATATTATCTATCTATCTATCTATCTATCTATCTATCTATCTATCTATCTATCTATCTATACACTAAATATATTATCTATCTATCTATCTATCTATCTATCTATCTATCTATCTATCTATCTATCTATACACTAAATATATTATCTATCTATCTATCTATCTATCTATCTATCTATCTATCTATCTATCTATCTATACACTAAATATATTATCTATCTATCTATCTATCTATCTATCTATCTATCTATCTATCTATCTATCTATCTATCTATCTATCTATCGATACCCTCACATCAAAAACAAGCTAAAAGTACCTGATCCACTCTGTTCTTTGTTCTCCCACAAGGATTTTCTTCTAAGCACCCATCTAATTTGCAGAGTGGGTAGCATCACGAAGTCGTCTATAATTATTAGTATTTACTTTTCCTTGATAGGGTATTGGCCATGGTATTCTTCGCTTAGACGATATTTCCATTTTGAATAACTGCAGGTTCTATGACTAGCACAGTTTAGAGGTGGAGTTTAGCATTTCACCACACACACAGCTTCAGTGCCAGACAATGAACAAAGTGAATTGCTGGCTCCAAATACAAAAGCATAATTTACTCGATGGCTGCATTACTGCTAAGCACTCTTACAACAGACACTCTCTTATTCCCCAGGAAACATCTTAATGTTCAAATGGAGGCTGTTTCATTCTGCCCCACCTCACCTTCTCATAACATTAATTTGCATGCCACCCTCGTCTCCCAAAAGTGGAGTTTTTTGGTTCCATTTAAAAAAAAATTAGCATGTAATTATGATTATTTTTTGTCTGTCATGAATTTTATTATTCTGGTATAGGCTTATGTGTCAGGACTTTTTCTGGTGATATCCTGGGGGAGTGTTCTTGGAGTCCTACACTGTGGAAATAGATAACTGAAATTTATTTAATGAGACTTCTAAAATGACTTAAATTTCAAAGGTGTCCTCCACCCCAAAATGCAAAATATTCCCCTCTGAAACAAAGCAGAAATGCTAGAAAGTGAACAAATGCAAGTTACTTATTTGGCTTTATGGTCAAACCTGTATTTTACATTGTAAACTTGTAATGTAAATGTAAAACTTGTAAAAATGTAAAAATTTACAATGTAAATTTTAGAATATAAACAGTACTATGTAAATGTGAAATAGCTAGGAGTCCATTCATGTCTAGCCTAAGGATAGGAACATCATCTATACAGGTCATAGAAAAAAATGCCATCCTACTCAACAGGTTATTTATGCCAGCCTTTGAAAGGAGGCCAGAACATTCGTTAAGCCAATGGAAAACAAAATAAACTCAAAGTGTTTGGTGTCATAAAACCCATGAGAGAACTGGGGATTTGGACTCATCCCATCTGGTGGGCTCACCTGCTATGGAAGTGGCAAACGACTCCAATATCATTGCCAAGAAAACTCCAAATGAGGTCATATAGAGTCAGACACAACTGAAATGACTCACCAACAACCACAAAGGTGAAGATCAGACCCTGATCATTCCAAAAGGGGAAGTCCATGAATTGAATCATGAAATGATCACTTACAGTTCCAGTAGGTCCTACACCTTGGAACCAAGATGTACTAAACTCATGGTTGCTATGATATCGGCATTCTCTCCCAACTCTTTCCAGCTTTGGGTGTAGTGGAAGGTATATTGGTCTCAAAGTAAGAAGACCCAAGTGCAATACTGATTGCAATATTTAGTAATAGAGATAGAATAGTCACTAAACTCTAAGCCTCTGTTGTTTTCTTGCATTTAAATGAGAACATTCTACATTCTCTACCACAGATTGTGAGGGAGGTACTTTGTAAACTCCAAAATATATCAAACAATTAGCAAGCATTTATTAATTTATTTATTAATATTATTACTAAGGCATTAAAAGAACCCCTAAATTTTGAAAGCAAAACACAAACTTCTCAAAAGCACAAACGTTGAGTTGCAGAGGATACATATACTAAAAAGTGATGGAACGACAATTCAAACCCAGGTGTCCCAAATCCTAGACTAATGTTCTTTTTACTAAACCACACTGCCTGCCAAAGGCCAATGGCTTGCTTATTTAGGGAAGCTAGTGGGAGATTTCTTGGAATTAGAGTATATTTTGAGACAGAAAAGACCTTAGAAGTTATCTAGTCCATCCTCCTCATTTTATCAATGAAGAAACTGAAGCCCAGTGATGTTAAATAACTTACTCTGGTTATTTGGCTAGTAATAATCAAGATTGGGATTTTTGACTAGAACCAGCACTCTTTCCAATCAATTACTCCTGCTTTAAAATGAAAATCCTTTGCTTATTGAGTAGAAAGATCTGCAGCAAAGCCAAATATATATCAAATTGCATTCAAACCCCAAAACATGGCAGTCAAGATGTTTTAAGAGTGGCTTACACATTGCACATGGCATTTCCCTCAAGCTATTCAGTAGGATTGTTAGTGTAAAAAGCTTCTAAAGAAATCACTGTCATTGCTTACCAGTTACTCCTGGCACCTAATTAGCCTTTAGTCCTGGGTTACAGACATAACTCAATTCGAATAGTGCATCCCATAGTCCTGGGAGAAGAATTCCCATCTTATAGTCATGTTATCTGTAGCATGCCTTTTCACAGCTCAAAGATCCTGACCTTGAAGATGGGCTTAGAAGTCATTTTAATGCCGTGAAAACAAAGCAAAGGATGGTGGAGGGTCATGGAAGTGAAGAGGCTAACAACCGAATGATTTCTGTGGAAATCACCGTGGCCCAAACATAAAACTGATTTCCTCAGCTACAAACCTGATATGCCTCAGATCCAAAACACTGCACAGTTTCAAAATGAGCTAGTTTTTTTTTAAACCCTTACCTTCCGTCTTGGAGTCAATACTGTGTATTGGCTCCAAGGCAGAAGAGTGGTAAGGGTAAGCAATGGGGATCAAGTGACTTGCCCAGGGTCACACAGCTGAGAAGTGGCTGAGGCCAGATTTGAACCTAGGACCTCCCGTCTCTAGGCCTGACTCTCATTCCACTGAGCTACCCAGCTGCCCCCTCAATGAGCTAGTTTTAATGAGGTCAAGGAAGATGATTTAGAGAAATTCTCGTGGCAAAGCCTCACCCAGCTTTCCCAAATAGCAGAACATGACTTTACAAATGGTCCAGCGGAAGAGGTTTGACAGAGAAGGTTCTGATGCACTAAAGGGTTGCAGGAGTCGTTGCTAAGGTCTATGAAACCATGGAAGATATCCAAAGATGATTCCAACACTTCCTGCATCATTTTTGTCATTGTACTGATATATTAACAACCGATGCACTTTATCAGGAAAAGACTAGGGAGGAGGGACAGTGGTTAGTTGAATATAGTAAGAAAAAGTTCAATAGAGGTAAATATAAAGTCTTTAGCTTGGGCTCAAAAAGTAAACTTCATGATGATAGAAACATAGCAAAATAATAGTTCATCTTTTAAAAAGTTCTTTTTTGTGGGCTGGAAATACAATAAGTTTCAACAATATAATAAAATGGCCTAAAACAAACACAATACAATCTTAGCCTGCATTAAGGCTTAATATCTGAAACTAGGAAAAAGATGGACCCATTCTATTTGATCAGCTAGAACATTGGTAGAACATTGTGTTTAGGTCTAAGTATCATATTTGAAGAATAACCTAACTAGTAATTCAGAAAAAAATCCAGAGAAAGGTGACCATGATGGTGAAGGGGCTTGAGATCAATTAGGAACCAGCATGTAGGAACCAAGAGGCAGCTAGGTGGCCCAATAGAGAGAGCACTGGACCTAGAGTTAGGAAGGTGAGTTCAAATCTAGCCTTAGACATTTTTCTAGCTGTGTGACCCTGGGAAAGTCACTTAATCCTGTTTGCCTCAGTTTCCTCACCTATAAAATGAATTAGAGAAGGAGATGGCAAAACCACTTGAGTATCCTTTCAAAAAAAAATGGGATCACTGAGTCAGCCATGACTGACGTAATTGAACAACAATGACGAGTTGGAACTGAACTCATCAATTCATCTTTCACCTCTCTGTCTTTGTTTTGGCTATCCCCAGTGTCTTGGATTGGCTCCTCTTACTTCTGCTTCTAGAATTCCTTTCTTCCTTCAAGGTTCAGTTCATGCATCTCTTTCTATAGGAAGGCTATTTTGACCCTGCTCATTAGTGCTCACTAACACAACACATTGTGTTTATACGTTTTTGATTACAAGTTGTATTCTCCCAGCAGAATATAAGCTCCTTGGGGGCAAAGAAAAGTTATACTTTTCATTTTGTCTTATATTCCCAGCCCCTAGCATAGTGCCTTGGGCCACTTATACCACTGGATGGATTAAAGAGACTGGGAATGTTTGATCAGGAGGAAAGACAAAGGAAACACAGTAGGTGTCTTAGCAGAGAATGTAACACATGATAGGTACTTAATATTTATTGAATCTGACTTGAAGTAAGCTAAAAAAGAAGGAGGATTAGATGTGTGCAGCTAAGTATCCAAAGAGCAGGAATAGGAATGACAGAGTTTTAGTGAAGACTTAGAATTCAAAGAAGAAAAAACCTTCCTGACAATTTGAACTATCCAAAAGTGAAATAGGCTGCCCCAGGAGAGACTTGAGGTCTTTGAGCACAGGCTAGATATCCAATGGTTGACTGTGCTAAACAAGTGATTTGAGTTCACTTGCAGATTAAACTGGAAGGCTTCTGTGTTTCCTTCCAATTATAGTGATTCTAGGAAATGAGGAGGCAAAAGGGTATTTCTGAAGATGGGTAGTAGGCTAGGAGAGCCACCTCAGAGGTTTTCTCTAGCAGACTATTCAGTTCCCCACTTCTCCCAATTATGGGACTGATCATCAGATCCAGTTTTCAGAAAAGCTGACTCAGAGAGTAATGTATTCCCATTACCGGTTGGAGACCAGCAGACTTGTCTAAATTTACAATGAACCCAATTGTCACAATGGATTGTTTTCACTTGTACTATACTAGCTGCAGGAATACACTAGCAAGTTATTTGTTACCCTGGGAATCATTTAGGGTTTATTTTTAACCATAAACATTATAATGTACCACTAGGTACATTTTATTCCCCCATCATTTATCCTATCTTATTCAACCAAGGTTAACTGTACTGTCTATTGAAACTTCATCAGTGAGCATTGAAAAAACTTTTAGAATAAAACAAAAAACCAAAACCAAAACCAAACCTGGAATGTGTGCTTCATAAGGGGGACCAATGCCTCAGATAAAACAGAATTAAACTTTGAGCACACACATTTTACAACTGCTTTTATGAAGACAATTAGACCCATATATCACTGTCAAATCCACTGTCATCTCTAATAGGATCTTAGCTCTGATTTGAGCATGAAATTTCGAGAGAAGCTACTTACTGTACATATTTCTTAGATTAAATGACAATCTTTTTAGACATTCCTGAGTAAATACTAGTTAAGATTATCTCCCAAGAAGCTTTTGGCTTGGTTCTACATATCTAAGGATGAAGCTTGGTGCATCCTGGATGATTTGCTAACTAGCCACAGCTTGGTCTAAAATGAGATTCCTGTAAAGGACAGCCTGAGTACAGCAAAGATAAGATTTAATAGTATAGCTATCTACTGTGAATACTTAACTCATACCACCTGGGAAAATGTGCCGAACTTGGCCAACCTGTTGGACGATGCATTTTGTTTAAAAATCCAGTCAGAGATTGGTATCTATTTCATGAGGTTCCCAAGTGCTTTTTCAAGCTGAAAGTTCTTAAAGCAGTCTGATATTTGTATCAGAGCTAGCTACAGAATTGCAAAAATTGGATGAATCATTTTGACAGGTAATCCTTAAGGAGAGGATCATCAGCAGGTTGGCCCCAAAGTGATGACTTTTTTTTTCAGCCACAGTAACTCTCAAGGCATCTATATTAAGTTTCATAGAATTTGAGCAGGAACTGACCTTAGAGATCATTTAGACTATCCTCTCAGTTTCACAGGTAAGGAAAATGAGGCCCTGAAGGGTTTTAGTGACTTGGCTAAGGCCATATCAGTACTATATACAGAACGGAATTCTTATTTCAACCTAGGTATTCTGAATTCAAAACCAATGACGATTAGGGTCTAATTTACATTAATAGAGGAAATACTCCATTTAAAGCACAAAATTTTGTTCAAGACTTATTGTGTAGTCAGCCTACTCAAAATGCATTAATTACATAATGTCAGTGTCTTTTCTAAAATGTGAATCCCAGAATGGAATGCAGTTTTGAAGATACAGTCTGGCCAGGACAAATTACAATACTCCCTTGCTCAGAATATTATAAATCTATCGAGATGATCCACATACTGCATTAGCTATTTTGGCAGCTATTCTCCCATTGCTAATTCCTATTTAGCTTATGGTCCACCATAACACCCCAAAATCATTTTCCCCAGACAAGCTGCTTTGTAGTCACATTTACCCTATCCTGTACTTTAAGTATATCCCATAAGCCCTGCAGACTTAAAACAAAATAAAGCTTAACTGAGAACAAAATAAGAAAACAAAAACAAAAAATAAATTGCTAAAACATAAGGTCTTTATATTTAATTCCTAATAAATTCCATCATCTTAGTCTTAGCCCATCATTCTATTCCACAAATCAACTACTGATCTCAGTCTTGTGATCCACCATATTAGCTATTCTTTTTTTGTCCATTCCTTCAACAAATTATTTATTTTATAGTAATCGTTACCTTTTGTCTTAGAATCAACACTGTATATTCGTTCTAAGACAGAAGAACAGCAAGAGCTAGGCAATAGGGGCTAGGTGACTTGCCCAGGGTCACATAGCTAGGAAGTGTCTGAGGCCAAATTTGATCCAAGACCTCCTGTCTCTAGGTCTAGCTCACTGAGCCACCTACACGCCCCACTTCAGTAACTTCTAGGTCATCAGTGTCTTCATTAAAGACACTGTTAACAATGGAAAAAATAAACATTTTATTTTCAAAATTAGCTATTCACTTCTATTTCTTCTAAAGCTTTTTTAATCAGTTAATATTAATATTAATTATTACTATTATAAAATTACTCTATAATATGGAAATAGGTCCTGATCAATGGCACATGTAAAACCCAATGGAATTGTGCAATGGCTATGGGAGGGAAAGAGCATAAATCTTGTAATCATGGAAAAATATTCTTAATTAATTAATTAAAATAATAACAAGTGAATAAATAAAACAAAAAAAATCACTCTAACTGTAGTTTCTGCCCAGGACTTTATAATCCCTAGATATGTATTCTAATTTCTTTATGTTGCTATCATTTGTCTCCATATGAATCAATAGAATTGACTAGGGAATAATTTTAAATTTGATCTAGATCATTTCTATGGTTCCAATTTTAAAATCTGATGTTTTCAGTACTGATAAGCCTCTTTTCCTCTTTAGTATTGTAAATAGATGCCTACCCTCTTCCTTAATGTCAAACTCCTGCCATGGAGGTCAGTTAGGTTCCCTGCCTAGCAAGCCCTACATCAAATACAGGTTTTCTTTGGTCTCCACTGTCACGCTGCCCTCTAGCTCAGAGATGGTAAACATTCTATGCTTGATCCTCTTGAATGTAGTCCAAACTAGATGAACATATCATTGGGAAATTGTTCATAAAATTAAAAAGCAATGAAATATAAATAACATTACATTTTAAAACTAAGTTAATGTGCAGCCTGCAGGGACCCTTATGTACTGATTAGGGACCCACATTTCCATTTGCATTTGGTACTTTTGCTTTAGATAGTGGCATTCAGAATGGTCCTGCATTATTCTATCCCCTTCCATGACTGAATCCTGGTGGAACCTTATACTAGTTGATGTGGTTAATACAACCACATGAATACCATGAATAATACACATAATACCACATAATACAACCACATGAATACCATGAATGCAGGTGCAAGTCTTCTAGATAAAATGAATATTAACTCCAAGCTGGGGTGCAGTGTCCATTTTCTTCCTTAAACTTGCCAGGAAGATGCCATGAGCACTGCTGAGGATGCCCTGCACCAGAGTTTCTGAAATATTAAAGTAGCCCATCTAAAAGAAATAAGAGGGACCTCACCATCTGGTGAAGAATTTGCTTTTGAATTCTGCCTGGGTTCTAGACTATGTATTCATCCTAGAAAATGCATCTCTCTCCCAAATTATCTCATGTTTCTCTTTTGTAGTTATTTGAAGTATTGCTCACCAAATGAAAACACCTTGAGGACTGTGAATGTTTCATTTTTATTTTGGTACCCCTAGGACCTAGCATTGTGCCTGGAACCCGATGGGTAATTAATAAACTCTTGGGGTTGAGTGGAATGACCTGTGCAGTCTTTGGACTTAGGAGTCACCCATAGGAAAGAGCAGAAAAAGATGGGTTAATTTCTCAAGATCCATATTGTTACTGTACCCTAAAGATGAAATAGGAGTGACTCTAACAAAGCCCCTCAAATCTCTGAAGTGTAGAGATGATTGGGGAATTCAGTGTTGGGATTAAATTGATAAAGAGAAAAAACTTAGAGGAAAGCTATGGTTTAGGTTGCACAGGGTTACTAATAAAAATAACAACTCGTTATAGAACTTTAAAGTTAATAAACCCTTCCTCTCAAAACTCCAGTGAGGAAGAAAGTAGTTAGTACAAGAATCCCATCAAAGATGCCAACTGGTTAATTGATGAATCTTTAACAGTTGCCAGCGACTCAGAGGAATTGTTTTTTCCATAATTACAAAGTGAGGATTTGCCCCCAGGTCCAGGTCCCTCTAATTCCAAATATAGTGTTTTTTTTTGCATTGTAGATTATTGTGAACCTTGTATATCCCTGGTGATTTGTCAAAGGTGGACTCAGAAAGGGATGCTTGTGAGGTTACTGAAATTCAGTAGGAGCTGGTGGCATCTGCTTTGGACATCCCTGCTCCTAAGAGAGCTCAATGTTTCACTAAGATTACTCACCGCCTCCTCCCACAAAGAAAAAAAACAACAAATTTTTGGAACAATGCAAGAAAAGTCTCTACGCTGTTAATACTTTTTGACCCAATGATCTCACTACTTGGCATAGCATCATTAATTGAGAGACCTAAAAACAGAAAGATCCCAGAAAGATTTTTTAAAATATGCAGCAGCACTAAAAGAATGGAAAAACAAATAATCTGGGGAAATGTTAATAGAGAATAGTTGAGCAAATTATGTGTATGACTATAATGAGATATTATTGTATACTAAGAAGAGAGGAATCAGAAAAAAAGATTCTTAATACTTGCATGAAGCAATGTAGAATGAAGCATGCAGAACTAAGAGAAACACACAACATGTACACACACACTCATACACACATGAAGTGAAAATAACACCAATTGGCAGATGAATTTTTAATGAATAATCTGTTCTGGAGAATGTGGTAAAACACACATCTCTCCTCTCAGTAGAGGTGGGAGACCACAGGTATGCAATGTTACAGATGCCATCAGACATAATTGCTTCTAAGGTCAGTTTAGCTGTTTTTCTTTGTTAGAAGGGAGGGTGTTTTATGTATGTGAAGGAAAACTATTTAGAAATTACTGATGCAAAAATACAAAAAACTCAATACATATATTTAAAAATATTCCTGGTTAAGAGGGCTGGTCTGGAAACTCAGCAGATATTGCTGGTTTCCTTCCTGTAGTCTGGGCATAATTTTTTATGATGTTTTAGGAACAGGAGGCTAGTTACCCTCAACACTGATTTTATACTTCCTTATTGCTCTAGGGGGACATAGCCAGCAGGCATGAGCTAAGAGGGAAAGAAAGCAAATAGTTTAATCTGTCAGTTGACCAAGTGATCAACAATGTCTTTTTTAAGGCACAGGGGGCTAGGCTGACCTGATAGTTACTCTTTCATCTCTGCCAAGGAGATATGGAATCATCTGAGGACCATGTTAGTGTAATATAGTAAGGACACCCCACTATAACAGGATTCTCTGGGTTGGCAAATAATACACTGGTGATGTTGCTTGAAAAGAGTCTACTTTCTATCTGCAAATGTGGGCACAGGAAAGGATAGGAAAGCATTTTGGGAAATATGGCTCAAGAATAATATTAATTTTTAAAATGTCAAAGGCTTATAGATTACCAATTAGCTTTATGCCTCTATTATCACAAATAATTAATTCATGAAGAGTGTTTGGGAAGCACTAGACATAGTAAGCACCAATGATCACAGAAATAAAATTAAATATATCGTATCAAGAAATTACAAATTTAATAAGGGAATAGGTAGGCAGGTAGGTGGCTCAGTGTGTAAAGAATCAATCCTGGAGATGGGAGGTCTTGAGGCCTTAGATACTTCCTAGCTGTGTGACCCTGGGCAAGTCACTTAACCCCCATTGCCTAGTCCTTACCACTCTTCTGCCTTGGAATCAGCACACAGTAGCAGTTCTAAGATGTAAAGTAAGGTGTTTTTTTCTTTAAAAAAAAGGGAATGACCTTCAACCTCCATGTAGACCTACTTCAAGTAATATATAATATACTGAAGGGACTTACTGCATGGTAAGAGAAAGTCTTTTAATTAGCTGTTGAGCTTTAACTGAGGGTGCACACAAAAGACACAAGCAGACAAAAGCTTGTTCTCTCTTTGGAAGCTTTCAAGTGAAGAAGAAATATCATAAGCCCCTGGGTGAGGGAGTCCTTCCCCTATCTGGTCACTGGATGGTCACATACACTTAGCACTGCTATTTCTTCTGTCTCTATTATTTTTCTTGCTTCGCAATACTATGGGGAATAAGTAAAAGGGATAAGAGATGAAGTGGACCAGATTAAGACAACCTTGTGATTTCAAAAGATCAGAAAAGCCAGGAGAGGTCCACTAACTAAAATACATGCTAACTGTGAATTCCCTCAGCATTGTGGTTGGAAAGAAACCTTTTGTAAGGACGACAACTACCTATTTCTACTACCAGCCAGAGTAGCCAAGCCAGGGAAGGAATAAGTGTAGTCTAAAGTAGTAAACTGCAAGACGGAGCCCAGGAGTGAATCAGTCCAGTAGCTGTGTCCTATAAGAAAGGGACAGCCTTGTTTATCAGCTATGTCACATCCAGAAGTGAACTTGATGGGGCAAATTATTCCTTTAGGGTTGAGTACATTCTTCCTTCTGGCCAAGATAGATGGATTTGGTCCGAGATAGGGATAAGATTCTGTACTTTGGCTTTTACTATTTTTAATATCTCTACGTAAAAATTAACTGATGTTAACTGATATTGAGGAAAAATCAACTGGAAACTGGTGACAGAGAGGATGATAAGTGGTCAGCTAGCTTTGGGAAACTATTAACTGACAAAATAATATTGGGAAAACCCCAGATGGGGGCTCAAGTGCAAGAGTTGTGGATCCTTACCCCTTCAGAGCGAACCTTAGAACGCTGATGATGGTTGTAAGCAGTTGAATTCTGGGGACCTAATCCACCACCACTAGTCCAGGTTAAGAAAAGTGGGCCCCAAATCAATGGGTCCTACATTAGCTACTGATGTGGGAGGAAATGCCAAATTAGTTATCTATGTTTAGTCAGAGCACCAACTAAATATACCCAAGATCAAAATCAACACCAAGTTAGAAGAATAAATAGAGACCAAATCATAAAAGTTTGAACTGCAGATGGCAGAATTTTGAGTGTTGAAGGGTTTAATCTTAATGAGCTAGAACTATGCTATTAAGGCAACTCCATTCTGATCTATTTAAACACATTACTGATTCTAGAAGAGGAAAAAAAGGGGAGCATAAAGGATAGAATAGACATCAGGCTGTCAACCATTTATACCCAAGTTAAACTAATAAAAATTCATTGTTCCAAAGGAAACAAAAAAGTCTACATACAATCTGTAGGAACATACACTTGGTTGTGTCAATGGTAGCCAAGGGCAATACAGATTCTTCCCCTATGGTCTGTGAACTTATATATATTTTAGATATCTTGATAACTATATTTCAGTATAATTAATTATCTTTATAATTCTATCTATTTTATTTCATATGCTTAAAAATATTTTTCTGTTAAGAGGTCCATAGATTTCAACAGTCTTTCTAAGGGGTTTGTGACGTTAAAAGATTTAGCCTAAATTTTAAAAATTAAATTAAAAAGAAAAAAATTCATAAACACCTTTTATTTGTTTTAATTATATTATTAGAAGTGAAACTGCTGGCTGTAATTTCCCTGAAAAGGGGAAATCAATCTTAAATATATATTAGTGCTTTTCAAAAGATAGCAATTAAAAGGGGGGCGGCAACATTTGATATCTTTTTCTTTTCACACCCGTCAGGCTGCAGAGAGAGATATGTGACCAAAAGTATTCTGATTATCCCTTAGAGGTTTATAAAATCTCACACAGAGAATGACAAAAGATTATAACCGCATCATTTTTTCTCATAAAGCTATGATAGTATAAATGAAAAATAAATTTACTGAAGCCTTATCAAGAGAGCTAATGAAGCCACATATCCAAAAAACACTGAATAATGAAACTAGTACAACAAATGGGTGAAAGAAGTGAAAATAGCTATCAAGATTACCATAACAATTTACTTTCTCCATCAAAGACAGTAGAGACACCACATTTAGACTTGCACAATTCCCAGTATGCTACATAAGGATGCAGACACAGCATTAAGAAACACAAAGATGTGAAGAACAGCTGGGAGAGACCAAATCATAAAAGTTTGGACTGGAGATGGCAGAATTTTGAGAGTGTTGAAAGGTTTAATCTCAAGATATTGGAAAGAGGAGGTTTGTTGCCAAATGCTCAGAAATAATTACAGATGTTATTAAGGATGTATTGAAAACAACCAATATGCTCCCCCCCATCTCTAAAATGTCTTTATTAATAATCTATAAATGAATAGTGAGTACCTTGATGAAGGGAGGGGGGATAGGAAAGGGTTTTGAAAGTAAATGTTTTATCATTTTATAGCCATACGAATGACTGGAAAATGCAAAGAATTCACTATATCATATATATCTTGTTTATTAATAGTTATTTGCATATTCTCTCTCCCTTAAAAAAAGTTCTTGGTTTGAGAAAATGAAAAGATGCTTAAAAGGTTATCCTCCATTAAGATGTTCATCTCTCCTGCCAGGATTCTCTGGCTTCATTCAAGTCTAAGCTAAACTTCTACTTTCTGTCCTAATAGTATCTTCCCTCTGAAATTACTATCCCATATATATCTTGTTTGTTAATAGCTATTTATATGTCCTTTCTCCTTTAGATCGCAAGCTCTATGAAAGCAGGGACTATTTTTTGCCTTTGTGTCTTGAATGTTTAACAGTTTCTACCAAATAACGGATTCTTAATAAATGCTTGTGACTTGATGTTAAAGTTATATAAAATGGACAAATGGGGTGACTTCCAGTGATGTGACAAAGTCTGAATGACTCACTTTAAACTCCCTCTCCAATCACACACACACACATCAAATATGGATGTCATAAAGATAACAACCACAGAAAGACAAAAGAAAAGTCTCGAGGTTATTAACAGTAATAGAAGACAAAACTAACAACAGCTTAGCCCTCTGAGCTCCACATAACTGTCTCCACCCAGTATTCCCTCCCACTTCCCTGGCCACCATTTCAGTCTCATCCCCATAAGCAGGGACTAATATTCCCTGAACACCACCCACTTTGGCCTCATTCCTGGAGCTCCATGTAGCAAGGCATTATCTAAAGTTCAGTCTGTGTCATTAGGAGAATTTTGGCTGGAGACTTTTACCCAATAGTGAGAAGTTTGTGAAAGATCAAAATACTTCCATCTCTAGCTAGTATCAAAAGGAATAGACTAAAAAAATGAAAACGGGTTCAACCTTAGCTTGCCAAAAGAAGACTGTTAGGGAAGAAGACATCTGACCATCATTATGTGAAAGTTTTAATTTTTTTAAAGCAACAAAAATTATATTTCTCTTAATCCTAATTAAAAGAAAGTTGATTCATCATTGACTTTCCTACTTACCTGTCTTTTGCTTCTTTTAAATGTAATTACATGCTCAATACCTTGTTTTTTCCATCGTTTTTTTTTTTGAAGGAAAGATTTGGATTCTTCACTTTTGTTGAAAGTCTATTTTTTCTCCTTTTGATTATGCACAGTTTAAAACATATATGACTTACTTGGTACAAAAACATTTTCTTTGCTTTTCATAATCAAGGAGTAATCCATTATCATTCTGGTTGAGGTCCTTGATATATGAAGGGTTTTATTTTTGCTATTTGTTGTTTGGCCTTGCAGTTCTTCATTTTGGTCATGCTAACTGTTGTTGAGTTAAATGTTAGTTTTCTCTCTGATTATTATATAGACCTTATCCATTTGAAATTTTTCTGAATGATTTCCTATCACGTTTCTTTATAAGATGTTTTTATATTATCTTGTTACATCCCAAGTCTTCCAATTTGGTGTTCTTAGTTTGTTAAACCTCCATGTATTCTTATTAGAGTTTCCTCCCCCTTTTTAATCTCTGTCCCATATTCACTTTCTAAAGTTTCTTCTGTTATTTTTCTGAAGCATTGAAGGTCCAGCAAGGGAAAAACAAAAACCCATTTCTTCCTTCCCCTTGAGTACTGATAAATAGTAGTTCATCTTGTGATTCTTAACAAACAACCTTGATTCCCTCCTAATATCTTGGGTGGAAATTAGGAGGTGATAGAGTTTTCTCCTATTTTCAGAAAAATGATCAGAGGGTAGAAAGGTTCCTTGTATTCCATTTAGGGGTCATGGGCACTTAAAAAGAATATTTCTGAACAAGGATTATGATTTATAGAACAGTCTCACACTCAAGGAGAGGGTATCTCTTGATCTCTGGGACTATCTAGCTTACAAGGACAATTGAAAGGATTTGGCTGAGAGGTGATCCAAGATTAGCTTCAAGATAGATGGTCCTCTGAAGGATAGGATACAGAGAAGGACTGAACACCATGATTTGGGAAATAGAGTGGCCTCCCCCATACCCTAGTATCTATTGAAGAAACTAGATTTTTGAGAATGAAGTTTTTCAAATCCTTAAAAGATTGAGTGATAGAGATAGTTATAGGGGAGAAATGTATAGAGAGAGATATGAAATTGCACTAATAGATGAGTAGGTTGGGGAGGAAGCAAAACTTGACTTAAATTAACATAAAAATGTACATTATTTGTCTTTTTTCCTCCTTTTTTAGTGTGTTGTAATGAAGTTCAAAAAGATTAAAATAGTAGTGTCAGTGTAGTTAAACCTTGAAAATAAGGAAAATCTCTACCTTTGGTTATGAAAATAGGAGCATTGAAGTGTATAGAGGAGGGTCTGAGAAACCAGGGAATGTATGTAGCAATTGTTTTCTTTGCTAACATAAATATGTTATTTCAAAATAGGTGAAATGGTGAGATTCCACTCCCACTATTAATCACAATAATATTAATGTCTTGATGACACAAATCAATCAAAAGTATACACTAGGTGTCAAAAAAGCCTTAATCAATTTGAGAGGATCATTGGATGATAATAGATGTCACCACATAGAAAACATCTGAAAGTCTGAACCTATAAATAAAAATCAGTTAGTCCAGTTGTGAATTTAGCCAAATGGTAGTTCAGAATATTGCTGGAAGCACTCTAGTTTGAAGGATACATCTTGAAGAGGAAGGGTGTTTTCTTTCTTTTTCTCTACTGTTTCTGTCTCTCTCCCCTTCTTTCCCTCTATCTCTCTCCTTCTTACTCCTATAGCCATGTTAGGCAGACAATACATCCAAAGGACAAATATGGACATGGACTGGCACAGAAAGATAGCTACCAAGGAAGGAAGCAGTTTCAAGTAGGGTGGTCCTTTTTGCCAGAATGCTATCTATAATCTCAAGAAAGAACTTCCAGTAATCAGGGAATTATAAGTTACCCTTTGGTCATTCATGTTCTCTACACATGTGCCTCACAACTACATTGGATTCTAGGTCTGTATTCAAGCTTTCCATTGATGCTTTTGTATTTGTGGTAGAATATGTCCCAAACCTTTGAAAAGATTTTGTTCCACTTATTAAATACCTTTGCTAAAAAGTCAATTATGTCATACTTATTATCAATCTGGAACACACAGATAGGGGCTCGTGAGACCTAGCTATTCAGGATTACTCTTGGAACTTCAAGTCAGAGTAGCAGTCACTGTCTATAGCCCCAGACCACCAATTTAAGTGGAAGTTGGGGAAGTATCTCCAGATGGGTAGCTACACAAGCAAAAATGTGAAAAAATGTTCAAAGTTGTGGTAGTGCAAAATGACCTGAAAATCAAAGACTAAAGACTAAATTATTAGAGAAATCAGAAAATGGCTGTATTGCCCTAATAGTCATAGTTGGTAGGTAATAATGGAATTTTATATTTATGCACAAAGTGCTATCTTTATTCAATTATAGGAAAAAGGTGATACATGGGGAAGATAACAAGTATTTAAGGGTAGTCATGGCATCCTTGAAAGGTTCAAGAAGTCCCAATGTCTTAGGATCACAAAGCTGCTTCAGCTGACATTGAAGTCACTGCAACTTGTGTTCTCCTTGATACTCTAGAAAATAAAAATCAAGGAAGGTGGCTATATGCTCAGTAAGACTAAGCTTTTTGGGAAGAGATGTTCTTTTAGACATTAACTTCCTTCAAATAGAAACACCTCAAGGTCATAAGGCATCCAAAAGACTAATTTGTTTAATGCTTGGCAATAATCCTAAAGGCACATAAAGATCTTGAGGGCAATGTGAAGTTTAAATTCCTGGTTTTCTGCTATTTAGAAAATCTACAGGCACTGAAAAGTTTGGTTAAAAATATAATTATTGTATGGTTTTCTAATAGAAAGGCACAGATAGAAAAATGTTCATAACTTTTCTTTTGCTTTACCTCCTCTGCCCCCATTTCTACTTCAGCAAAAGGCTTTCTCTCCTTACCTATATTTGAGCAAAATTAATCAATACATTGGTCCTGGACACTTCCTGGTTGTTTGACCCTGGTGTGTTATTTAATCTCTCTACTTTAATTTTCTCAACTGTAAAATGGGATAACAATAAAATCTACTTCACAAGGACGTTGTAAAGATCAAATAAGATAATATTTGCAAAGTACTTAGTTTAATGTTCCTGGCACATAGTAGGCACTAAATCAATGCTCTTTCCTTCTCTCCTTTCCCAGTCTAAAAACATATAATTCATTCTGCACCTCTACTCACTTGCATCTCTGGAAAGAGGCAGGAGATACATGCTTAATTCATCATCATTGTTCCAAAGTCAAAATTAGTCTCTGGATCAAAGTTCTGAATTTTTTCAAAATTATTTCCCTTTACATAATTATAGTCATTGTATAAATTAATCTCTTGTTTCTTATCTCCTGGTATGCATCAGTTTATACAAGTCTTCCCCAGATTTTTTTTTAACCCTTGTACTTTCGTGTATTGTCTCATAGGTGGAAGAGTGGTAAGGGTGGGCAATGGGGGTCAAGTGACTTGCCCAGGGTCACACAGCTGGGAAATGGCTGAGGCCGGGTTTGAACCTAGGACCTCCTGTCTCTAGGCCTGGCTCTCACTCCACTGAGCTACCCAGCTGCCCCTCTTCCCCAGATTTTGTAAGCCCTTCATAGTCACTATTTTACAATTGCAATAATATTTCATCCCATGGATAGGTCATGATTTGTTCAATCATTCTCAAACTGATGAGTAACCACTTTGTTTGCTACCACAAGAGTACAACTATCACCATTGTTCTACATATGAATTCTCTTCTTGTTTGATTTTTTTCATACATAATGGTAGAATTGCAGGGTTAAAAGTTAGAAATCATATCTAAAGAAAACTGAAACCACTTATATAGTGTTTTGTTCCAGGGATTTCCTTTCTTAAGGGTAATTTTTTTCAAAATTACAGGAACAAGCAGCAAGGCGTGGAAAGAATGGTAAACTAGCAGGCACCAAAACTCATTCTGATCCTGGCTTGGCCCCAAATTAGCTAACAGACTTCAGGAAAGTCAATCAACAGGCATTTTAAAGCATTTACCTTGTGATAGGTGCTGTTCTAGACACTGAGACTACAAAGGAGAAAAAAGATCTATTATGGGAAAAATGTCAACAAGACATATAGACCCTTTCTGACAGAAACATAAGGCAATTTTGGAAGGACCCTTGTAGGGGAGGAGGACACTTATAGGGAGAAAGGACTTTTGGAAAGGTGTCATGTAGAATGTGGCATCTCATATTAGGCAGTTAACAAATATTTATTAAGTGCCTTCTATGTGCCAGCACTGTGCTAGATCAGGCTGGGAGAAAACAAGTGATTCTCAGGACTCTTTGGATTCTAGTGTTCCATCTGTAAGATCAAAGCACTTGACTAACTGGTCAAAGGTCTCCTCCAGCTCTAAAAATCAATGGAGCCTGAAGAGGAGCAAGTCAGTTAGGTGGACTAGTCCTCTGGCATTCATTACTGAACCACTCCGAAGAAGGAAATCCCTGCAGTTTTCTTCTCAGAACTCACATCTCTTCACTCTTCCCTCCCCATCTTGCTTCCCATCCCTAAACACGGGATGTGCATTAATAATGGCTTCCTTTTCAAAGAGCATTTTCTCTTCCTTTTGGGGGAGGCACGTTCCTTACTTGTACATTCCTGAACAAGCCTCTTTTGTTCACTGAATTTAGTCCAATCTATATGCTTTAGCAACAGCAGCAGCAGTTGCCCAGATGTTCCATATCAAAACCGAAGGCATGCCAGCAAACTTTGGCACGCACCAAAGTGCGCTGAGTACTAGCCCTCTAGAAATACCTTTCTCTTTCTTTCTCTCTTTCTCTCTGTCTCTCTGTCTCTCTGTCTCCCCCACCCCCATGATTTCTGCAAATATTTTAAAATGTTAATGGGTTCCACTGCCCACAACCTAGGGGGAGGTCACAGATCTGGGCGCTCTGTGTGTGTGTGTGTGTGTGTGTGTGTGTGTGTGTGTGTGTGTCCAGTGAATTAAGCTGCTCAGGGATTTGAGGCGCCTCAGTTCTGTCCCACCCTCAGGGCGTCGTCAACAGGGCTCTCTTAACCTTGAACTGCTGTCACAAGTTTGCCAGCGCATAGCTTTCTAGTGACAGGGATTGGATAAGTGTTTGACAGGAAAGTTGCTTCAGGCTGTAATCAGGAAAGCTCCATCTCAAGCAAGGCTGCCTTCTTGCAAGCATGAGCCCCCTCCTTTCTGACTCCCCTAAAAATCACAGAAACGAAGGCAAAATGGGGGGGGTCTTCTGGGTCCTTACTTGAGCACAGAAGGATTTTCTACCTGTTTTCCCAGTTCTCTGATTTGTTTAATTCACTCAGAACCATGCATAGCCCTCAAGGAATCCTAGTGGCAGAGATCTGTCTGCAAAATGAAGTTTTGGCTTTTAACTGGTGGGAAGAAAAGCTGCTATAAAGGGAATAGCATATGTTATGCACAAGGGAGATTTTTACCCATCTCTCTGGTCCAGCTTGAGAATCCCTTTGTAGGACACTCCTGAAGAACTCCCAAAATTCTTGGTTCAACCCATCATTAAAAACCACCCTCATTGTTTAGTCCTCTAAAAGGAGAAATGAAGGATTTTGGTCAACATCATACCAGTTGGGGCTCCTTTTTAGGATTGCAGTGTTGTTTTGAGCACACAGCCCTTTCCCATAATAACCAGATTTATTCATTTGTTCACACACATACTGAGAACCTTTGTACACTGTACTTTGCAGCATCCATAGAGAAATAGGATGGTCTCTGCTTTCAAAGGGTAGAAGGAAAATACTATCAACAACTCGCAGCCAAAATGACTACTCTGCCCTCTCAGAGCACAATATCCTACCCCTGCCCATACCTCGGTTCCTGGTTTCTAATGTTCAGAATGCCTTCCCTTGCCTTCTTCTCTTGTTAAATCCCTATTTCTCTTAAATACTCAATCAGTTAGCACCTCTCCCAGAGAGCCTTCCCTTCCTGTCCCACTCTGAAATCATAGAGCAATTTGTTTCAAACTGCTCTGATACTTGTATCTTAGCTTGGTATGCTCCTTCGCTCTCTTGTCTAGATCTTTACCTAGAAGATGGGGAACAAGTCCTAAGCAAACTTTGTATCTATCCCACGTGGGATACACACACACACACACACACACACACATATACGTATACATAGATATACATATGCATAGAAATATATATATTCCTATGTGTTCATTTCCCACCCAGCTCCTTTGTAGTTCACCACAATGTCCCAGGAACTTCTTCATTCTATGAGCTCACTTCAGCTCTGGAACTGACACCTCATTAATACCACTGAATGGAGAGGGTAGAGAATTTCTCCCAGAACCTCCACTTAATGAGCCCACCCAAGCCAGATATCTATTCATTTCCCATCAGGCTACACCACTCTGGAATTATCTATAATGCCCGGTGGGAGGGATACTTCTCCTCACACATTTTTTAGCTTCTTTTTTTTTTCTGGTATTTTCTTCCTCCATTCAATTATAAGCTGCTTGAATGGAGGGACTGTCTTTTTTCTTTTCAGAATTCCCAGCACTTAGCAAATGCCTGGCGCCTAGTAGGTACTTAATAAATGTTTCTTGTCTGATGAATAACAATAATTATAATAGCAACAATAATAATAAACTATATTGGTCTATGGTTCCCTCTCTGGTTTATCCATCCCTGGCTTAGGCATTAGGACATCTGAGAAAAAGAAAGTTTGATAGGATCCCTTCTTGATAACAAAAAAAAATAAATTTTAAAATATTGGTACTGTTCCTTAAATATTTGAAGAATTTATAGATGAATTTTATCTTTATCAGTTTTTCTACCACTTGAAAGTTCCTTTATGACTTACTTAATTTCATTTTCCAACATTGGCTTAAGATTTCTATTTCTTGTTTTATTTGGTTAGTTTTATATTTTTAATATGAGCATTTTATATTCTTTTTAAATTTTCCCTCTTTTAATTTTTTATTATTTTGTTGATTACATTAAAATTTTCAGGTATCTCATCCCGTTTTACTCCTCCCATAGAAGGAATTTCTCAAAAATATGCATATTATATAATTATATGTAAACTATGTTTTGTGTTTCTATTCATCAGTTCTTTCTCTGGAGAGGACATTCATAAGTAATTCTTAAATGATAAATATTTAGTTGTATATAATGTTCTCTTGGTTCTACTCATTTCATTCTTCATAATTTCATGTAGGTCTTTCCAAGTTTTTTTAAATTAACCTGTTCAACATTTCTTATGGTGCATCAATATTCCATTACAATCATATACCATAACTTGTTCAGCAATTCCCCAATTGATGGATATCTCCTCAATTTCCAGTTCTTTGCCAGTGCAAAGAGAGTTGCTACAAATATTTTGGAACATATAGGTTCTTTTTCTTTTCCCCTGGGAAATAGACCAACAGTGGTATTTTATATTTTTATGGATAATCATTCACTTTCTTTAAATTCTTTTTTGACAAATTCCTCTATTATTATTTTCACCCTTAGGTTTTGATTTTTAAAAGATTATTACAAAAATGAATACTATGGAAATAGGTATTGAGGGATAATATACACAAAGTGGAATTGCTTATTGGCTCTGGGAGGGTGAAGGGGGAAAGGGAGGGAAAGAACATGAATCATGTAACCATAGAAAAATATTTAATAAATAAAAATATTAATTTCACTCATTTTTTTGGTAATTTGATCTCTTTTTGAACAAATTAGCTAAAGATTTGTCAATTTCAGAGAAATGGCTTTTAGTTTTGCATACCATTTACATACTTATATACATTTTTTCTATTTTACCTATTTCTACTCTAGTTTCAATATTTGTTCTTTGGTATTTGGGGGGTTAGTTATTTTCTCATTTCTTTTTATTTTATTCTCAGTTTATTAATCCATCATTTTGGCAATATGTTCTCAGAGATAAAACTTTTTTCTCTGAGGATAACTTTAACTGAATCCTGGAAACTTTGGAACATTGTCTTATGATTACAATTCTCTTCCAAGAGTTAATTATTTCTATGATTTGTTCTTGGACCCACTTATTCAGAATGTTAAGTTCCCACTTAATTCTGTATCTTCTGTTTGCGCTTCCTGCAATAATTACTATTTTGATTTGTTATGGTCCAAAAGTTGTGTGTAATATTTCTTTTATGCTAACATTATTTTTTATTTCCTTATCTTTTTTGAAAGTACCATGATGCTGAGAAATGTTTATGTTAAAACATGCCATGCCTTTCCAATATATTCAACTTCTCTAGGAAACTGTTCACTTTTTGTTTGTTGTTCAGTTATTTTAATCATATCTGACTCTTCCTGGTTCAGTTGTGGGTTTTCTTAGCAGAAATACTGTAATGATTTGCCATTTTCTTCTCTAGTTCATTTTACAGATGAGGAAACTGAGACAAAAAGTGTTACATGACTTGCCCTGGGTTACAGAGTTAGGAAGTGACTGAAGCTGGATTTAAAATCATGAAGATGAATCTTTCTGACTCTAAGTCTGTCCCTCTATCCACTGTACTACCTAACTACCTATTTAATTTCATATATGTCCCTTTTTGTCCTTCTGTTAGATTTATCCAGCTCTAAGGATATTAAAGACTTCTGCAATTATAAGTGTTCTGGACGTGGAGTCAGGAAAACCTGAGTTCTAACCCTGAATGGGTAACTAACTAGGTGTATGACCATGAGAAAGTTGTTGTTCAGTCATTTCAGTTATGTCCAACTCTTTGGGTCCCCATTTGGGATTTTCTTGGCAAAGATACTGAAGTAGTTTGCTCTCTCCTCTCATTTTATAGATGAGAAAACTGAAGCAAACAGGGTTCAGTGACTTGCCTTAGATCATACATCTAGTTAGTATCTGAGGCTGGATTCAAACTTAGGTCTTCTCAACTCCATACCTGGCATTGTTCCACCTAGTTGTCACATAGGGAAAGTTACAAAAAAATTAGTTGATACAAATATAGTAAATTTTGCTCTTATTTTCATTATATTGTATCTTCAGGTTTAAATTGTTGGGTGTTAGGTTTTGCTTTTTTATGCCATACAGTAGGGATTTAATGATTATTGATTGAACAATTTCTCTATTCTGAACCACTAATTACACTAAGCAAAATCTTCCAATCCCCAAGCTTAAATATCATTCTTTTGTGAAAGTCTTTCTCAAAAAAATCTTTCGTTTACTTTGTCTTCTTTTCTATTTTCTGTTCTCTTCTCTCACTCATGGATAATATGTTTGCATATTCCTTCTTTATATCCTTCAAAAGAAGCAGAATTTCTCAAATAGTGAAGTTGAGCTCTCTCCTATCTTATTTTTAAGGGAGATTTGTAAACCTCGTTCACTTTTCCCACTTTTCCCACTGTGAATGTACTTTTTAGGCTTGTTTTGTTTTAAGTAGGCCTTTCTCATTACTTTGCTCTCAAAAGTAGTATTAATTCATGGGGGCAGAAATGGCAGGAGTCCCTCAATAGTCCAGTTACGAGGTCTGCCTTCTTTTATCATGATTTCTATTTGCTCCTACTGCCAATATATTCTATGTCTGGATCCATGCCCCCCACTCCACCCCATTTTACCTCGAGTGCTGGTCTACTACTAGCATTCAGCCTGCCTTGACTTATGTAACAGGATGAGTTAGTCTCCTTGGGAAGAATAACTCTTGCTCCTCTGGTAAGTTTTTAATGGTACCCTTTCATGTCTCCTAGAATGAAATCTTCCTTCTAATCCCCTCTTGAGATTTCCTTTTCTCCATTGCTCTTGCCTCATTTTCTCATGCTTCTCTCTCCCTCTGACTTGATTCATTCTCTGCTTACCCCTAAGCTGATTGAGGATGGTACATCTCTGATTCTCCTATATCTACCTCTTATCTCCTCTCTAGAAGGAGAGTTATATGGGAAACTACTCTGCCATCTTGTATCATAGGCCCTATTAGTCTGGTAAATCAAACTATGCCTTCTCAGAATTTTGAGGTCTATATTTATAATTAAAGAAAAAAGCTAAATTTCAGTTAGAGATTTTTGAAAATTAAAATGTATTTTTTCCCATCCAAACTCATGTACCTGTTAAATCTATCCATAGATCCCTTAGAGTCCATGGACCATAGATGAAAAACTGCTCTAAAGAGAATTTTCATTGTGCAATAATTCCTTCACACCACAAAGGTATTCTCTTGTGAGATGTTATAAAGGTTAATTCATGGAATATTAATTCAATTATTCCTCCTTTTCTTAAATCTTTAATTCTTTGGAATCTTTTTGTCCCTTGGAAATTCCCCCTCATTTTTCGACCACTAGCCAAACATTTTAAAACTACTGCCTAGAAAATGAAGAATTGATTTAACTACTTACAAGTTCAATGTTCTGCTGTCTACATTTTTCATTTGGATTGTCTAAAATACTTTTGGGTTTTTTCTAGGAAACATGGTATTTAAGATGTCTCCTATCTTCTAGATCAGTTGATTTGGCTTCCAGAAGATTCACTTTTTTATTTCAAAGTTATCTTTCATTTCTGATAAATTTTCTTCTACTATTGCTTTCCAAATCTGTGACTTTTTAAAAAGCCTTTACTTTAGAAATATTTTCCATCTTATATTTTATATTGTTTGTGTCTTCATTATTTCTACTTTAAAATTCTGATTTCTGACCTAATTTCCATTCTATATATCTTTTAAAAGTTTTATTTTTTCTCTTTTAAGCCAGGCTGGTACTCCTTGCTATTGTTCTATGATTCCCTAGAGAATGCACATAATTCTATTTCATTGGGAATTTCTGGTTCATTTTCCTTCATAGAATATGTAATAACACTGCCTTGGACAAGTAGTTTGAAAGTCAGTTTTATGCTTTCATGCTTGAAGAGAAACACAACAATAGCCAATACATATATGGTGCTTTCTTTTTTTTTAATTTTTATTTTTAGAAACATTTTCCATGGTTAAAAAATTCATGTTTTTACTTTACCCTTCACCCCCTTAACCCCCTCCCCCTTGGCTAACATGCATTTCCACTGGTTTTAACATGTGTGGGCAGTCAAGACTTATTTACATATTATTGATAGTTACATTGGTGTGGTCTTTTCGGGTCTACATCCCCAACCATGTCCTCATCAACCCAAGTGTTCAAGCAGTTGTTTTTCTTCTGTGTTTCCACTTCTGCAGTTCTTCCTCTGAATGTGGGTAGCATCTTTACCATAAATCCCTCAGAATTGTCTTGGGTCATTGCATTGCTGCTAGTACAGATGTCCATTACATTCGATTTTACCACAGTGTATCACTCTCTGTGTACAATGTTCTGGCTCTGCTCCTTTCACTCTGCATCAATTCCTGGAGGTCTTTCCAGTTCACATGGAATTCCTCCAGTTTATTATTCCTTTGAGCACAATAGTATTCCATCACCAACATATACCACAATTTGCTCAGCCATTCCCCAATTGAAGGGCATACCTTGCTTTCCAGTTTTTTGCCACCACAAAGAGCACAGCTATAAATATTTTTGTGCAAGTCTGTTTATCTATGATCTCTTTGGGGTACAATCCCATCAATAGTATGGCTGGATCAAAGGGCAGGCAGTCCTTTATCGCTCCTTGGGCATAGTTCCACATTGCCATCCAGAATGGTTGGATCAGTTCACAACTCCACCAGCAATGCATTAAGGTCCCAATTTGGCCACATCCCCTCCAACATTCATTACTCTCCCCTTATGTCATTTTAGCCAATCTGCTAGGTGTGAGGTGGTACCTCAGAGGTTGTTTTCATTCGCATTTCTCTAATTATTAGAGATTTAGAACACTTTCTCATGTGTTTATTGATACTTTTGATTTCTTTATCTGAAAATTGCCTATTCATTTCCCTTGCCCATTTATCAATTGGGGAATGGCTTGATTTTTTATACAATTGATTTAGCTCCTTGTATATTTGAGTAATTAGACCTCTGTCAGAATTTTTTATTATAAAGATTTTTTTCCCAGTTTGTTTTTCCTTCTGATTTTGGTTGCATTTCTTTCTATGTAAACACTTTAGAATTATTATGTCATTTGTTCTTCATTTGTAAGTGCTATTATTATTAACCTCATTTTATAGATGATTTGAATTCAGTCTTCCTGACTCTAAGCCCAGGACTCTATTCACTGTGTCACTTAGCTGTTGATTGGTTGAAAGAGATGCTGCATACCTAATGGACTTGAGTAGTTGCAGGAAGACTTTGTTGGAGAATAATACTTCCAGAGAAGATATTTGGGGAAGTATTTCAAGAGAGAATTTAGAATTCATAGAAATTCTGAATGAAGAAATAAATAAATTGGAGCTAGACTCATATAAAAAGCCAGCCTCATCAAGTTCCCTGATCTTTAGGGCTTACAACTCCATAGATTGCTAAAAGTGCTCCAGTCGTGGGTGATAATTGTAATATCCATGATCTTAAGTGGGGTGAAACTGCTCCACAGAATTCCACAGGACCTCCCAGAACTCCAGGAAAGGGGGCAGTTGGGGCAGTTAAAAATATGGCTATAAAATGCTAGGACTCCCGGTTGGCAAGGTCACTCTTTTTTGGTTCAAGGGAGGCTGGGAAGAAGCATAGGTTTGCTCTTTTTGTTAGCTCATCTCTGATCTCAGGGAGCAGGGAGTCATTTTGCTGTTTACTCCTTATGGGCTATACCAGGCTGTGTGCACTGGGAAAATACTTCACTTACAATATCTCAACTTATCTCTAGTCTAAATAGATCTTCAACCAAGATTACCTTCACCATCTTAAACTTAATAACATTAGATTAAGAGAAAAGTTAGTTTGTGAGGGAGATATAAGTTATACAAAACACATCCCACTCTGGGCAATGTGTAGCTGACAAGTTTCTTGAAGATACTAGGTAGCTTGCCTCACCCTCAACCCTAAAATTTACCTCTCCTTTCCCTGGTTTCCTGAAATTAATAAATCCCTTCCCTTGTTAAGTCTGAGAGCCTGTGTGAAGTTATATTTGGGTTATACCCACCTATAGCATGCATTATCTAAGCAAAATCTTCATCCAAGCAAGCACTGGAACAGTTGTTATCCAGAGAGCAAGTCTGCTGTATTTAGAAGGCATCTTGAACCTTTGTCTATAATAGGGTTCAGGGAAATAATCTTTAACTGTGGAAGTTGCTTATCTCAGTGGGATTATTGCCTATGTGTCTAACAATATAGCCCTGGATTAGCCAAGCCTAAACACTCTCCCTTTCTTGATCTAAAGGGGATTCAGTTAAAACTATTACCCATTCAGCTTCGTCTGCCTCAAGAGGGGGAGGAGAAATAATTTTATTGATTCTCACTCCTCCCCCTTGCTAGGATAGCCTGCTTGATCCTTTGCACTGACTCCATTACCAACCATTACCAATCTGAATCAATCTTATATAACATACTCACTTTCTGTCTCGGTCTCTCTCCCAAAATGTGTCAGCAACCAGTTCAAGTAAGTTCCTTAAAATGAATATTCACCATTTTGTTCTATACTCTCAATCAGGGGCTCCCTCTCTCTTCACAAATATAACATAAAATAGGGCTGTTTTCAGGGTACCATCCATTGGAATGATGCATGTAATATTTATTCAAGGAATTTTCATGGCTTTTGGGAAATTCTTACTAATTTTTCTCTTCTTTAGATATCTCACTGTCGAGATTTAAAAGGGGGGGGAGACTTATCCAAAAAATATTTAAAGCAGCTCTTTTTAGGGAGACAAATTTGGAAAGTGAGGGGATATCCATAAATTAGGGAATTTCTGAGTAAGATATAGTATATGATTGTAATGGGATACTATTATGCTGAAAGAAATGACAAGCATGAGGAGCTAAGAAAAACCTGGAAAGACTTACATGAACTAAAGCAAAGTGAAATAAACAGAATCAGGAAACAATTGTACAGTGATAGGAATACACTACAATGAACAACTGTGAAAAACAACTATTCTCAGCAATACAATGATCCAAAACTATCCCAAATGACTCGTGATCAAAAAAAAATATCATCTGTTTTCAGAGGAAGAAAACTGAATCCAGACCAAATCAAACTTTCTCACTTTCTTAATTTTTTTGTTCTATTTGAGTTTCCTTGCACAAAAGGATTAATAAGGGAAAATGTTTTACATGATTACACATGTACAATCTGTATGAAATTGCTCACCATTTCAAGGGAGTAATGGTTTGGAGGGAGGGTAGAAGGGGAGAGAATATGAGACTCAACATTCTTTGAAAAGTAGTGGAACCCATTTTTACATGTAATTAGAGGGAAAATAAAATTTAATATAAAAAAGAAATCTTATTGTTGATTTTTCTATTTGGGAGCTAGTTCTACACCTAGATACTTTTGAACTTTATACCTTTCAGAATATTTCATATATTACCAAGAGTTTGTCTCTTGTTTTCTTCTTCATTTTTTGATCTCTTCTGTTATTGTGACTCAGAGCTCCTCTCCTACAGAGATCCATGAATATAAGGATCCTCAGTTTCCTTGAATTGGGAGTTGTCAAGGTATAGCCAAGTTCTTGCTCAGAGTAAACTCTGTGGGTAGAGATTTGACCCCACCTAGATCCTTTCCCTTTGGGCATAGAAGCTTCTTTCTCTTATAAATTGTTTTACATGGCCACAAATGCCCAAATCCTAACAGGAGCCTGAACAGAATCAATGATTTTTTATAACTGGTGTGATGTGTATATAAAGGGAGAAAGTTAAGATGAATCACTGACACAGGGGTAGGGATCAAGAAGAGGTCCCCTCAGCAGAAGCTTCAAAACATAAGCTCATGAGGTTCATAGATCATAGGCTCAGAAATTAAAGTGTTTTTAAAAGCTATCTAATCCACTCCCTCAATTTTATAGATGAGTAAAGTGAGGCCCATAAGGGTGATCTCACTTACTAAATGTCTCGCTTACTAAATGTTATTCAGTAATTTAAATAGGTTGTTTATACTGGCTTTTCCCACATGTGGAGAGTGGACAAAGGAGTTTTAAATATTTCTGTTCTTTAATACTATCTCAAGAGATTTTTATTTTGTATGTCTTCATATCTTGAAATACCAGTTCAGCACTATAGATTTGATGCATATTTCCTTCTTCTGATATAGTTATATGGACAATTACGTGGAAAAGTACTCTGCCATCTTGTATCATGCCTTAGATTGCTCTTGATACTGGCCTAATCACAGAAAAGGCAGAAGAGTTGTCATGCCACTGACTATGAGAACATCTGTACTGATGTATTTGAACAATTAGTACTGCTCATGATTTAATTATGAACCAAATGAGTTAATTTATTTAAAGTGCTTTTCAAACCTTTAAGTGCTATATAAATAGTAGCTATTTTCATTATTATAATTTTAAATTTAAATTTGTTACATTAAATTACCCAGGTAACTTCCCCCTTCTCTCCTCCTATTCCCATTAGAGAAGGCATCATTTGATAAAAAGATGTATAAATATATATAAAACTTTGCCTAGCATGTTTCTATTTGTCAATTCTTTCTCTGGAGGTAGATATACATAAATATTTTTTCAAATAACATCTTTATTGCTGCATATGATGTTTTCTTGATTTTGCTCAATTTACTCTTTAAAATTTCATATAGGTCTTTCCATGTTTTTTTAAATGAACCTATTTGTCATTTCTTATGGAGCATGAGTATTCCTCACAATCATATGCCACAACTTGTTTAGCCATTCCCCAATTGATGAGTGTCCCTTCAATTTCCAGTTCTTTATTACCACAAAGAGAGCTTTATATTTTAGAACATAAAGATTCTTTTCCCTTTTCCCTGATCACCTTAGGAAATAAACTTAATGGTGATATTATGCAGTCAAATAGTGTGTGTGTGTGTGTGTGTGTGTGTGTGTGTGTGTGTGTGTGTAGTTTTATAACTTTTTGGGTATAATTCCATATTTTTCCCCCAAATGGTTGGATCAGCTCACAGTTCTGCCAACAGTGTATTAGTGTCTCCATTTTTTTCACATCCCCTCCAACATTTGCCATTTTGTCCTTTTACTGTTTTAATCAGTTTGATAGGTGTGAAATATCTGAGAGTTGTTTTGATTTGCATTTCTCTAATTAATAATGATTTAGAGAATTATATAGTT
Source organism: Gracilinanus agilis (assembly GCF_016433145.1). Taxonomy (NCBI): domain Eukaryota; kingdom Metazoa; phylum Chordata; class Mammalia; order Didelphimorphia; family Didelphidae; genus Gracilinanus; species Gracilinanus agilis. Next base: position 64,327,764 of record NC_058133.1, read on the forward strand.
ATATAAAGTTATGATTTCTTCATCCAAAATCTTTCTGTTCAAATCGTTTGAACATTTATTGACCGGGGAATGGCTCATATTCTTATAAATTTAACAAAGTTCTCTATATATTTTAGATATAAAACTTCTAATCCCAGAAACTATTTTTTTCCCTCTTTTTTTGTTTGCTTTCTGCTTTCCTTCTAATCTTGGCAACTTTTGTTGTATTTGTGCAAAACCTTTTTTAAGTTAATGTATTGAAAAATATTTATGTCATACAATGCTTCTATTTCTTCTTTATTTACAAATTATTCTCCTATTCATAAATCTGATATGTTCCCTGTTTTTCTAATTTGCTCATTATATTTCTCTTTATGCCTATATCATGTATCCATTTTTATCTTATTTTGGTAAATGATTTAAGATATTGATCTATATCTAGTTTCTTCCAGATTGCTTTCCAATTTTCCCAACAATTTTTACCAAATAATGAATTCTTATCTTTAAAATTCAGATCTTTACTTTATCAAATACAAGGTAATATAATAATAAGGTAATAAATATAAGTATCTACAACTGCTTGTTCTGTTCAACTGATAACACTTCTCTATTTCTTAGCCAGTCCCACTTTTGATAAGTATTGCTTTATAATAGATTTAAAATCTGCTACTACAAGACTTCTTTTACATTTTTTTCATTAATTTCTTTGATATTTCTAACCTTTTGTTTTTTCCAAATGAATTTTATTATTTTTTTCTAGTTTCATAAAATAATTTTTGGGTAATTGAATTGGGATGGCAATGAATAAGTAGATTTGTTTAGTAGGGATTGCCATTTTAATTATACTGGCTCTGCCTGTCCGTGAATAATTAATATTTTCCCTATTACTTAAATATCACTTTATTTGTATAAAAAGTGTTTTATAATTATATTGATTTAATTTTCTGGATTTGTTTAGACAGGAATATTCCTAGGTATTTTATTCTATCTATAGTTATTTTAAATGGGCTATTTCTTATTATTTCTTCTTGTAGAACTTTATTTTGGTGATATATAGAAATGCTGATGATTTATGTGAGTTTATTTTATATCTTGCTACTTTGCTAAAATTGTTGATAGTTTCAGTAAACTTTTTAGTTGGATCTCTAGGGTTTTCCATATATACCATCATATTATCTGCAAAAAGATAGTTTTATTACCTTTTTACCTATTTTGACTCCTTCAATTTCTTTTTCTTCTCTTATTGCTATTGTTAGCATTTCTAACAAAATGTTAAATAATATTTGTGATAATGGGCATCCAAATTTCACTCTTGATCTTATAGGGAAGGCTTCTAACTTTCCTCCATTACAGATAATGTTTGCTGATAGTTATTCTCATTATTATTTAATCATTTTCTACAGCTCTATTCACATCTTGGTGCCTACCACAGGAATCACTGAACCTAGTCCAGTTCAAATTTATTTATACCAATGGGAATATCTATTAAAAATTTAATACCACCCCTATATCTATGCAGATATTCCTTGATATTTATCTCTTTTCTTTTATGCATGTGGGTATGTATGCATATGTGTATATATACATGTGTATACACGCATGTATATTTCCTCACTGGTTCAAATTCACTTAAAAAGTAAAAATTCAAAGAACTGACAAACATTTAAAAATAAATCTCCTTCTATATTGAAAAGGAAAATGAAGAGGATCACCCATTTGCTTTTCACATGTCCTTCCTCAATTTGCTTTACAATGAAATCTCCATTCCTTCTGTATTTCTCTTTCCTAAAATTCTGGCTCTCTTTCAATACTAAAAAAAAAAAAAAAAAAAAAAAAAAAAAAAAACACCATCAACAAAACAGCAATTAGCTTATTTGGCCAAGAGATCTTTACTCTTGTTACAATAGCTATGAAATAAGATTCTATGGCATGTGGGAAAAGTGCTGATGTGAAAAATTCAGAATCAACTGAATGGCCTTCCTAGAAAAATATCCAATTTTAAATATTTACATTTTATATGTGAGTCAAGGAAAAAAAGAAAAAACAGGCTAGTTTCTTAATTTAAAAATTAATCTTAGTTTTTAGGAAAAAATAAGATATTTAATGATTACTCTAATTTATGGGATGATTTTTAAAAATCTTTTCAAAAGTCTTAAATAGAAATCTCTTTAAATATTAAAATAGAGTCTTCTGATATACATACATATATATGCCCCTAATGTGTGGAATTGTTGGATGGATATATATATATATATACACACACATATATTAAATATATCTATAAATGTATGGAAATAGAGACATATATGTACATGCATTTATATACACACATGTATATTCATGCATTTGTATTTTTTCATGTTTCAAATTCTGGAAAGAAAATATTAACAGAATAAAAATGTTCACAGAGTCTCTTTATATTATGGGAAACACCAATACTCTTCCAATTCAAGGGGCAGAGTTGAAAGCCCATAATTATTCCTACTGTCCCAAAGGACATACTCCTGAATAGAAGGCTCTTATAGAGTTCTGATCATCATATTTTCTCACAAGTCTCTTGGTGCGTGCCAAAGCTCTTCTTTCAGGTTACACCATAGTGGAAACAGGTTATTCAGGTTTTAGTTCTGAATTTGCTAATAACTATCTGAGCACACATTACCTCTGGCCTCCATCTTCTCATCTGTAAAATGATGATGTTATCAGAACTCATTCAACTGACTTGTCATATCAAATTGGAGTTCCAAAAGGTATTAAGTTTAGATAATTGATGCACTGAGGTACTTAAAGCACACCCATAAAGTTACCACCAGACAAATGTAGGGCATTTTGTAGCAATTTGCTTTAGAATGTAGCTGGTTAATTCCAGAGCCAAGTCAAGGACTTCTGTCTCCTCGTTGAGATGTATTTCTAACAGGGAATATCTGGGCAAAATTCACTTTGGAATAATCATCTCTAAGCTAAACTCAACATGTCCAAAACAGAAATGATTATCTTCCTCCAAAACGATCCTTCCTTTCAATTTCCCTACTTCTCTTGAGTTTTCTCCAATACTTCTAGTCACCTCTAGTTCATACTCAATTCTTTGCTTTCCTTCAATAATCAAATTTAATCATTGTCTAAGTAGAGTTGATTCTGCCTCCATGTGTTTCATATCTATTCCCTTCTTTGTTCACTTAGATATCATCCTAGTTCAAACTCTTATCACTTCTTGCCTGACCTACAACAATTGCCTCCTTTTTGGTTTATTTGCTTCAGAGAACACACAACAATCACCAATGATAATTATAATATGGATATATTATTATTCAAGACCATTTTCCAAGGCCTAGGTTTCTAGCTCTCATTGGTAGAATCAACTTTATTAATTTTTGTATTTTCTTGAGCAATTTCTCAAGCAGGTGCTATATTTTATGACTGATTAAAGTGTCTCGTTTGATAGATAATACTTCTGGACTGATTGGCTAAAATCTAGGTTCATAGTAGGTTATCCTACAAGAATCTTTCCTTATACTCAAGTTTAACATACTTAATATTAATTTATAGCCTTGGCCATTGCTATGCCTCAGGGCAGATATTCTAACATTCCACTAGTCCAGTTAACCTGCCATTTGTAAAACCTCTAAATTATAAAATCTTCTATGTTATTTTTATTTTGCTGTAGGGAGAAAGAAACACCTTCGATTTTCTTGTAGGTTTCCACTGAGGATGTGAAAAGTGAGTTTTTTTAATCTATCTCAGAGTAACAGGACCATGACTGTAGATCTCCTTTTTACCCTGCCTTGAAAACTAGAGCAAAACTCAAAAACAGTAATAGATTGCCATGGTGATACTTTGGTTTTGATGATTCTCTATGAGAATATGCTTTTTAAATATTGTTACATGTTTTTAACTTTCTTTAGATTCAGTTTAACTTTCTCTTGGTCTGTTTTTCTAACTTACTTTAAAAATTGCATTTTAATCTCTCCTGGAAGTTCTGCAACAGCCCCTGGCCAAATGTATTAAAAATTTGACTCAACTTGTTAATTTTTGTAGAAACAGCTTTATATTTTTCATAAAAATAACAGCAACACATTTTCCTCTTTCATTAAGGTAGAAAAAAATACATTTTAAGACCTTTGCCATAAAGATACTCTAAAATATTCCATTAAAAATTAAAAGGCAACTGCTATTTCACACATGGTCAGATTTAACTATTCAAATCTATTTTAAGTATACCAGCCCTTTAAGACCATACTACCTTAGAAGAGTCCAGCTGTGTTCAAAGTACATGCTGGTCCCCAGAACTCACTATCCAAAGTTGGTTTGGGTTGATTAAAGGAGGTTTTTCTTTTTTTTTTTTAAAGATGAGAAATTATTTTGGATTACAGTTAAGTGAGATGTTAGATTTTGAGAAATGCTCCAGAAGAAACTGCCTACAAGATGTTTTTCTACTGTCTTGCCTGTCAACTATGCACACAAAGCAGCATAGGCTTCTCGGCACGTTCTCACACTAACTTAATATATTATTTCAGTAAAGTCAACTTCTGGGCCTATATTTCTCTAACTATAAGATAAGTGGTAAACACTTTTTTTTCTGGAATTAGGAAAAATTTGACACTGATTACACTTTTACAAAACAAAGTATGTTTTCAAAAATGTTACCAGAATATAACTAGTAAAGTCACACATTTTGGGGGCAGTTGGGTAGCTCAGTGGATTGAGAGCCAGGCATAGAGACGGGAGGTCCTAGGTTCAAATCTGGCCTCAAACACTTCCCAACTGTGTGACCCTGGGCAAGTCACTTAATCCCCATTACCTAGCCCTTACCACTCTTCTGCCTTGGAACCCAAACCAAGTATTTATTCTAACATGAAAGATAAGGGGTTAAAAAAAAGTCAAACATTTTTATTCCACTTCTCTAGCCTAATTCTGGTCACATAATAATTTCTTCTACCTTAAATCTGGCTTGAATATCTTTTACTGCAAAGATCATACTTGTGGATGAATGAGGAACAATGTAGTTATCAAAGGATGATAGACCTAGAAGTAAGAAGGGACCTTAGAGGGCAGTTCCACCAACATCAACATTATTTCAAGAAAAATAACATTACAAGAGGCAGTTAGCCATAGAACAAGAAGGCTATGAATGGAAGAGCAGCTTTCCTGGGCAGACCAAAAGTTGGTCTAAAAAAGCTTAAGAACAGGTTTTATAGAGAGAAGAGAATCTACAAACCTAACATGTGGACATTTAATATATCACTAGGTCAGAAGGACCAGATATTTAGATCTGCAATAGAGTAGTGGGGGGAAGGGGGAAATTGAGAGATTTAAAAGAAATAATTCAGTTAATACTTTAGAAGGTGTATGAAAAAAAAAGTTAATCCTTTATTATCTCTTTCTCAACCTTGTGCTAGGAAGCCCCTTATCTAGTATTAAGCTCCAGAAGAAGACAGTTTTTAGTTTTGGCATGCTTTAAAAATAGATATATAGATAAAAGGTAGGTAAATGTAAATGTGTGGTGCTCTACTTCAATGTATGAAGAGAGTAACTGATTAGGATTGAACCACCACCAACCCCACTTCTTAAAGGAAATGGATGAATAGATCAACCAATGGGGAATTTGGTTGACATTTATAGTATTTCGTATAAAACTTTAAAGTTTTTTTCAAATTATTTTCCTTTATGTTCCATAAGTTGGTAAACATAATAACATGTTGCATCTACTAATAATAGGGTTACTATTGACAAAAGCTAGATCTGAATATTGTGTGAATTTAAAATAAATTTGTATCCTTTTAGAAAAGAAGTTTTGAACATCCATTTCAGTCTCAGCTCCACCCTTTGATTGGGCGCACGTGTGGATGGATGATGGCAGTACATTAGAGCCCTTGTGGCTCCCTGCCATCTTGAAAGAAGTTTGCTTCTTGTCCTATGTGACTCCTGGTGTCTAGAAGACTGGTCTCTGACCTAGACTTGGGTCATCTGTCCAACACAAAGACCCAGAAGGAGTAATATCACTGGAGTTATGTCAGGGATCCAGGAAGTAGCAAATGTCTCAGTCTGGGTGATGTGGGACCCTAGGTTTACCTTGCACCCACAAATTATAGAAGTGTTTCAGGCCAAACTGTAAGCAGGAAAATTCCCTTGCTTCCTTGCATCCTTGTGACTACTAACCCTAAAACATAAAAACTCCTGATAAGACCCTGCTGCATCAAAGGGGAAGTCCCCTAAGAGAAGTATCCTCCTTGGACGGTCCTTTAGGTTTTGAGATGGACACAGAGATTTATGCTTTGATACCATTGAGAAGTATCTAAGACATCTATTTGTCCCCTACATTATGAGGGCACCCCTATGTCTTCAGGCTGACCCTGGTCAGATGACCAACCCCCTCCTTGTGCTGGATACCCCCATGAAGTCACGTCTAACCTGTTGTAAAGAGTATGAAGACCCCAGAATTGATGTCCTCAAGGAGGCAGCTTTCCATCTTTGCTGTCCTCCCAGCCAAATTCAACATGGTTTCCAAATTAATAAATTTCTCTTTTTTTATTTTCAAGCTAAGTTTTGGAGTCTTGCATTCTTGCAAAGGGTACCCATCCAAAACCCAGGGGGTTCATCTCAAGCCCCTCACAACATGGGGACTTACTTTATGGGGCAGCTCGTGTACCCTTTCTTGGCTAGTGAGCAGAGAGAGTGAATGGACAAGAGGCATAAGTGGCAAACTCACATTAGTTAGGTTATGTGATTATGTGCCTTTATCTCTTCAACCTGCTTTCACTATCTAATAAATATTATAAATTAATATACAGTCTCCTGAGAATTTTAATCCTAACAACTGTTTGTATTACTTATTTTGCTAATATTGCTTAACAGTTTTCTAGGGTCCTTACCATGCAAAGACAGACTAGGCACTAAGTCTAAATTAGCTGCAGTCCTGATATAGAAAAGAATCTGACTTTAAGAGAGACTTTGATTAAAACATGCTAACCAGAACTAATGTTGAGTTAGGATACCTGTGGGGTCTGTGCTTAGATATTTTTAGTTACCACAACTGATGAGAGGTTAATCTCTCTTCTTCCCTCTTAAACTGTCACTTGGGCTAGAGGAAACACCAAAAGCCCATTGAGTAAATCTTTGAGCAGATAAATATGTGATACTTAATTCCTCTTCATAATTTTTTATATGCCAAATAGCACATTAAGAATTTTCCTTTCAGAGCTACTAATAAATGGGGCAACTCTTTGTTCTCATATTTTTTTAAAAAGCCCAAATTCTAAAACAAGACAGGGAACAAAAGCTAGTCTTTCAGGTTAGGACATTTCTTTGTATAAAATTCACTGGTTAATAAAATTAAGTTATCTGATTTGGAATAATTGCTTGATGAAAAGTATGATGAAAAATTCCTCGAAATAAAGATTTTCCCCTCTAACTCTTGTGCCTGCTTTGCAGCCAATTGGCTGACTTTTCTTCTTTCATTGACTAAAGAAACGAGCCATTTCCCTTCTGCTTCTGGTACCCACTTACCCAAAGTTCTGGAAAATTGCCATTTGTATTTATGGGAGTCTGAGGTATATGAGGCAGTTGTCCTTTCTCCCTTCCCGCCAGAACTTTTCTGGGGGTGAGAACAAGGTTGCACCTGGAACACTGCATTCACTTTAGAGCACCTCATTACTAGCAATGTGAGCAAATTGGCATGAGTTCAGAGAAGAGCAACTAAAATGATTAAGTGGCCAGAGGAACCAACTTATGAGGGGTTCTGCAGGTTTGGTTAAGTGGTAATTACCTTAAGAAAGGAATGGTGACATTGGTATAAGTTTAAGTTTCTACGCTCCAAAGAGGACTTGGCAAAGGAGTTTCTTCTTTCCAGGCCACCATTCTCAGGAACTCCAAAACCTCCTGGGGGGTCTAATCTTTTCGTGGGCCCCCAAGTAGTGTGGGGGCTGCTTGGGTGGTAGCTCTACTATATAAGGTAACCATGTATATACACAGTGTGGGGTCAGTACCACAGAGGGAGGAAAGGGATTTACTTAACATAGCTGGTGTGGGGGAGGGCCAGGGTTAGGGGTACAGGGGTTGTTGGGTAAGCTCACAGTAAGCTTCAACTGCTAATAGTCATTCCCTTCACACCAGTTAAAAACTCACCTCACCTCTGCTTCAAACTTCTGTTGAAATTTGAAAACTAAAACTTACACAGTCCAGCTCTGTAAGACAGAATCGTCATGAGTCAAAAACTTATGTCAAAGAAAGAGAGAGTTTTGAGTAAGTGTACTACTAGCCATTCCCCAAATGATAAATGGTCAAAGGATATTAACAGTAAGTTTTCAAAAGAAGAAAATTTAAGCTACTAAAAGTTATATAAAAATATGCTTTGAAACTCCCAAATTTACCTTTGTCCCCTGAAAAAATTGCTTTAAGCATCCATTAAGCACCCTGAATAGGAGTGATAGAAACAACCAAACGTTAAGTACCCTTTTTGTCTTCCTAGACTCCCTTAGGCCACTCTCTGGTACCCCAGCCTCTGGCTACAACCTCTTTCGCAAGCCTCCATGTAACCAATCAGTGTGTGTTTCCTTTCCTTCATTCCCTAGAGTGTATATAGGACCCCAAGTTCTTCAGTTCTTTGGAAAATCCCCTTCGAGGTGTATTTTCCCAGAGACAGTGTTCCCAGCATCACAGAGCTTATCTCTGTGGTATTTTGCACATGACTCTCTGTGTGATGGCCATTAAAGCATTGTCTTCCTTGTCCTGATTAAAGACTTGTTTTTTCTAACTACTTTGGTGGTTCTGTATTTTTCAAGGTTGATACTCTAAACCACTAATAATTAGAGAAATACAAATTGAAACTACTCAGGTTCTACTTCACAACCATAAAATTGGCATAGATTGAAAAAAAGGAAAATGGCAGATGTTAGAGAAACTATAGAAAAATAGGCATTTTAATGAATTTAGAATTGGTATAGCCATTATGAAAAAGCAATTTTGAATTATACTCCAAAAGTCACTCAACTGTGCTTACCCTTTGACCCAACAATATCATTATTAGATCGATAACCCCAAAAAAGCTTAAAAGAGGAAGAGAGACAATATGTACAAAAGTATTTATAGCAGTTCTTTTTGTGTTGACAAAAAACTAGAAACTAAAGTGGTATGCATCAATTAGAGAGTGGCTGAACAAATAATTGTACAGGAATATAAATGGAATACTGTTGTGCTATAAGAAGTGACTAAAAGAATGATTTTAGAGAAGCCTGTAAGGATTTGTATGATCTGAATTAGGTGGAAACAAGCAATGCTAGAATAATTTATACAATAATAATATTGTACAAACAAATAACTTTGAAGAATCTAAGTATTCTGTGTAATGACCAATCATAGCTCAAGAGATGGATTTTTGGAGCATCGTCCCTACCTCCCTTCAGAATGATGACAAATTCAAGATGCAGAATAAGACATACATTTTTGGACATGACCAATTTGAGGATTTGTTTCATTTGACTATACATTTACAAGGGTTCTCTTTTCCTTTTTCAGACTCTTGACACCCCTATTATGCTTCTACAACAAGTTTCAATCATAAAAGATTATTCTAAGAAAGCCAGTTCTATGGGCTTCTTTATATTCTTCAAGTTATCCTACCAGCCAGATTCTTGAGACATTCTAACATCAATTTGGAGTAGGCAGTGGAAGTTATCTAGTGTTCTAATTCCCTAGCTTAGACCTTCATATTTAAAAACTGGTAGCTATAACCAATAGGACGGTAAGGAAGGTTCTGAATGTTTTGAATGTACAGTAAAATTGTTGAAGGGCCATACTCCAAAATAGTCATTAATGGATCAATTTTAACTTGAAGGGAAGACTCAAGTGTCAAACCACAAGGTCTATGCATGGGACATAGCTTCCTATCCTACTTCTAAGACTTACTACCTATTTGACCTTGGGGGAATCATAGCCTTCCTAGTTCTGTTTCCCTGTCTGTAAAATGAGTTTGTTAAATCAGATGATTTCTTAAAAGGAATAGATGACATGCTGATCAAATTTACAGATAAAACAAACTGGGAGCAAAGGTTAACATAGCAGATGACAATAGTTAGGAGTAAAAAACATAGAAAGGATTAATCTAATAAAATAATAATAATAATAAAAGTAGCTAACATTTATATAATGTCTATTATATGCTAGACACCATGCTGAGTGCTTTACAGATATCTCATTTGATTCTCATAACAAATAGGAGGTAGGTGTTATTGTCTGCATTATATAGTTGAGGAAATTGAAGCAGAGGCTAAATAACTTGCCAAAAATCACAGAACTAGTTAATGTTTGAGGCCAGAGACAGAGGTGAAGAGGGAATTCATCCCAGGCATAAGAGAAGTCTTGTGCAGAGGCATGGAGCTAAGAGGAAGAGTGTCTTGTATGTAAAAATAGCAAGAAAATCAGTATGACTGGACCATAGAGCATATGAGATTGTGTGGAGGGCAATAACATGTAATAATGGAAATATAGGCTGGGGCCAGGCTATGAAGGACTGTCAAACAGAGAAATTTACAATATGGAGTTCCTGGAGATGTTTGATTAGATGGAGTTTTACCCAGGGCTTTTCACATATTATTTGATTTGATCCTGACAATAATCATGGGGGATACTTTCATTTTATACAAGAGAAAATTGAGGCTCAGAGACAGTGACTCATCCAGAGTCACAGAGTTTGTCAGTTTCTGAGGTGGGATTTGAATTCAGGCTATCCTGAATAGTCCAAATTTCTATGTAATATGAATGGAACGGAAAGATGGAATAAGACTGATGAAAGCAACAATACTAAGGTTCACCTTATTCAGTAGGTAATTAAGAGTCCACTAATAAGTTTTGAGCAAGAGTGAGATCAACATAAGGAAGATTAGGTAACAGATTGAAGAATGAAGAGGGGAGAGAATAGAAGTTAAAAGACTGATTAAAGGGCTTTTTAATAATCTAGATAAATGATGACAAAGCCTCTTACAAGGATAGCAGGACTGAGAATAAAGGAGGATTCATGCAAGAAAATATTAAGTAGAACTTGACAGTCCCTAGGAAATTATTGGCCATTCAAAGGAAGAAGAAAGAGTAAAAAAAAAGAACTCTAAGGTTTTAAACTTTGGGAGATTGGGTGAATGGTGATACAATCATCAATGATCATCTCCATCAGAAGGAGAGAACGAATTGAGGAGAGAAAGGGAAATTTTGAGGACGTGCCTGTTTGAGGTGTTAATATTACTTTTTTCTGAAAGCCTTCTCTAATCACTTCTTCCATGCCACCTGGGGGTAACCAAAATGAGCTTGCTCATCCATCTGTGTACAGGCTTTAATTCTCTGTCTCCCCATTGCAACCCACCTTCCAGTAACTCCTTCAGAACTACTAAATTCCCATGTTTAGCATCATGCTTCCCCAGATGCTTGCCAAAGGGGGTTTAATTGAATGGAACTGATGATAGATTAGGCAAGACTTCTTGAATTTACCCTTTAACCTCATAGTACTACTTTGAAAGACTTGCTTTCTGTGGGAATCATTGGGAGCTAAAGTCATCAAGGTCAAATGCCTATTGACATTTGTTGTACGAATGGGTGGTTGCTATACCGCCCCCCAAAAAAAAACTTCCCCTTATAGCCTAGTGCCATGGAAATGTACTAAGCCTATTTGGAAGGAGGGCCATGTAAATAGCTGACAGGTCATTAATGGCATTTCCATATTTGTAGCAGACCTTTTTACTACCTTACTCCAGGCAGTAACTGCCATTATCTGTAACATTTGGTATTTAATTGACTTTCAGTGAGATTTTCTAATTCTATAATTGAAGTGATTTTAAAACCTAACTTACATGAATGTCTTTATCCAGTATTTATCAGATGTTTATTTTTATAAAATGCCATCCTTGTTAGTAATGTCCTTCAAAGACTATCCAAAATCCTACTTCGGGGTCTCATTACACCATAGATGTGGCTACGGTTTCTCAAAGGCCATACCTAGTGTCACTAATTAGCTCTCACAAGGGTCACAAGCTCAAAATCTCCCAGAGGAAGACAGAAAACTATCAGAACCTGGTCTACTACTTCACAATAAATGAACTACTAGGAAGTCATCATCAACTACCATCCAAACCATATGCCTAATTTCTCATCTCTAAAAGTCAATTCAGGAAATACTATCTCTGAATAAAATAAGGGAACAAGACTTTCACAGAAATTTCTTCAGCAGATGTCATTCATTTGTCATGCCAATTGCCTGAATGTTACAAAATACAAGATTCTGTGTTGAATTAAAAAAAAAGATTTGATCCAATAAAGCATTCTTCTAGTTAGATCTCTTCAGATTTTTCTATGGCTTTACCATTGAATATCTTAGCTACTCTTATCAAGTTTTTGCCTTGATAAAAATACCATTACTGCCTTTCAATTTTTATGAAATGATTTGGAGTACTGAAAAGTATCTGTGGAATGCTAGTTGATAGCATTTTCTCAAAGGGAATAAATTATGACATTTCCATTTATTGATCCAAAAGATCCTCAGTGAGGTAGAGCTCATCTGCTAGAATTTTAGGATTTTGCCAGTGTCTTTTTTTTTTTGCAAGGCAAGTAGCCAAGTATCATGCTCTCTTAACTCTTGGAATAAGTATTGGCATTTATATTGTTCGCATTTATATGTTAAACATGATTTTCTGGAAATTCTAGTTCATCGGTGTTCTAAACATATCAAAGAAATTAAGGTGTGATGTGATTCTGATTTTGGTTTGACCCAAATGCATTATGCTGGCACACAAATGCTTAAATATTGTCTTTTGGTAGCCCTTTGGCATTTTAGAAACTATGTTCTAGAGGTCCAAATAAGATAATAATTATAATGTGCTTGGCACAATGCCCAGCAAATAATAAGTGCTATAAATGTTACCTATTATTGTGATTATAATTATTATTGAAGACAGATAAGGAAGGGAGGTTTAATTGGGAAACAAGTAGAATTTGTTCCCTATCCCTCACCACACTAAAAGTATGTTGTAGAGTTCCATTCATTCTTTGCTTTCTCATTTGTTCCAAGGAGTATAGGGACCAAAATAAGAAGTCATGGGCATTGGAATAAAAATTCACTAGTCATCTACAGCTTTCCAAGCTATTCCTTAATGCAGTAATCAGTTTTCAGGTGCCCCCTATCAGCACTAAAACCCTAAGGGAGATTGGAGAGTAGACAGAATCTTCCCACCCAAATCCTCAACTCTTCTTCCTTACTTGCTCTCTCCAGGTATCACTCTTATAAACTAACATCCACTAGTTTAAATACTCCTCCCCAAATTTGCTCTCATCCCAAAATGCATGAAAAGTTACTCCTTCTGCACTCTTTCTCCATCAATAAAAAATTATTACCACCAGTAGATTGTAATTGAAGTAGGTACCGTTTCATTTTTCTTTGTGTACCTCCCTGGCATTCAGTACAATACTTGACACAGAAGTTTGTTATAAATGAAAAAATGATAAAATTGAATTGATCTTAGCTAGTTTTCCAACATATCTTTTAAAATTACTGCCAGTAAGATAAAAAATAATTGATTGACTTATATCCCTTGAAGGGTATTTCAGGTTCCCCAATATATATACCCAGCTATCCATGTCTACTTCTCTTCCATTCCAACAAGGAATGAAATAAATTACATTATCAATTTAGGTGCATGCAGTCCCTTATATCATCCTCTTACTCCAATATATCTTTATAAATGATGCTTTACAACTTTGGGGTCAATAAAGCCATAAGCTGGTAATACAATTTAAAATACCTATGCTTTCTGAAGTATGGTTTGCTGTGTGATAGAGGATTCTAGAACTAGGAGGGACCTTTTTTTTTTTTTTAAACCCTTGTACTTCGGTGTATTGTCTCATAGGTGGAAGATTGGTAAGGGTGGGCAATGGGGGTCAAGTGACTTGCCCAGGGTCACACAGCTGGGAAGTGGCTGAGGCCGGGTTTGAACCTAGGACCTCCTGTCTCTAGGCCTGACTCTCACTCCACTGAGCTACCCAGCTGCCCTAGGAGGGACCTTTTGATAATTCTCTTAAGGTCTTCATTTCAAAAATAAAGAGACTAGGGTGTTCAAGGAAGATGAATGCTTTGTCCAAAGTGACATGGAAAGTTACTAGAACCCAAGTCTACTGGCTCAAAGTTCATTGCTCTTTTCCTATACAGATGGCCAATCACTATCCTTACATTTGAGCCCTGGATCAACATTAATTCTGTACTGCAGTTTCCTATTTATTAACTATAAGTAAACCTAAAATGGGCTCAAAGACCTCAAATGTATATTTTTAAAATCTCTTCCTTCTTGCATTTTCCTGAACTGGTGACTATGAGCAAATATGTTGGGCTCCAAATAGCAAGTCTACAATGCCAGGCTAGCCTCAGCCATTTATAAGCCAAAAGGGAATTGATAGCCTCCCCTTCACACATCTAGTGTTTGTAAGGATCCTGTGAAATGACTTCATACAGTCAATTATTTCTGGAGTGCATTGGCAGAATATAGTAATAATTAAAGTTACTCAATGGTAAATTCCAACAAACTAATAGAAACCATTTTAAAAAGGAGGGCTATTTTGCCTAGCAATGATTTCTAGTTAATTTTATCTTCATGCTTTTTCATAAACTTATGAACTTCATGTCTATTATGATTTAAATTGTGCTTTTGTAGGATAGGGCATGTTTAGAAATTCAGAAAGTAGAATGAGGCAAAAGAAGTATTTAAATAGTGAAGACAAACCTACCAGAGTGCTTGCTAGCCCTCCTGTGCTGGGGTAGCTTCAATATTTGAAGCATTTATGATTTCCCAGATTAGGCACACCCATATTCAAATATATGTAGAAAAACATTCCCAAAGCCAAAATATTGTACACTAAATTCTACTATTTGTGTGACATTTCACCACTATGTAGATTATCTGTGGCATTTTTATTCCCACATCAGCCTTCCCCCTGGCCACCCAGCAAGATCTCCAAGCAGTCTGATCAGCGCACACTAGGGAGAAGGATAAACTTATTCCAATAAAGTAAATCAGCAAAGATTACTCCAAAGATCATGATTCATTTCAAAAGGCAAACTCAGGCAATTACCTACTTACAAAAGCACCCACAGACAACTCTTGCTCTCCCCTCCCAGAGTTGCCAGAAGGCCTCACTCTGAATTTATTCTCACTGTATAATAGCCTCTTAAGCCTCCCAGAGGTTTTAAAATTTTTTAAAGACTATGCTTGTTAATCCAAATGAACCAATTATTGGTGGAATTTCAGGCAGCATTAGCAAGGTAATGTCAAAAATATTCTGACAGTTTCCTGAACACATTTTTTGAGTTAGATGGTACCCTAGACAGGGCTTTTTGCCTCCCAGATCAGCTCATGCAAGTTGTTCTGCATCATTTCTTTTCTTCCTTCATTGCCAAATGCTTCAAATTCTCTCTTTTTTCTCCCAATCTGATTATTTTCCTCCTACCTCCTTACATAGCATCACCTGAATTCAATTCAATAACAAAAAAAAGTCCCAGGGGACCTAAGATACTTAGAGACTGAGTATAGCCAAATGACAATCCCTGCCCACAAAGAGTTTATATTTTACTAGAGAGTATGGGGGGAAATGGGGACAAGATATAATCAAAGGCAAGTGTAATACATAGCAGGAAGCAATTGGAATAAAGAAGGCCAAAGTATTCCAGGAGGATCTGAGAAGGAAGATTTAGGGGAAACTGAGCAGCTGGATAACACAATTAATAGAATGTCTGGTATCAGGAAGGCATATTCCTGAATTCAAATTTAGCCTCATATATTTGCTAGTGGTGTGATCCTGGACAAGTCACTGAACCCTATTTGCCTAAGTTCCTTCCTCTGTGAAATGAGCTGGAGAACCACTTTAGTATCTTTGCCAAGAAAATCCCAAATGGGGTCAAGAAGAATTGGACATGACTGGAAATATCTGAACAACAACAAAAAATAGGAGAATATCCAGAAAGAGATTATAGAATACTATGTACACATGAAGAAGAATAACTGAATTAAGCTTTGAAAAAAGGAATAAATTCTGAAAAGCAGAGCTGAGATGAAGAGGGGATACATTTCAGACAGGGATGCTAGTTTGCATAAATGCTCAGATACCTAAGATGACATGGGTGCAAAACAGACTTTAGAAGTAAAGATGATATGAAATAAGTAAGATTGCAGAGATAAACAGAATCCAGAATGGTCCTTAAATGGCAGTAGTAAGAATATTAAAGCAACAAGCAAGCACTGGATGGGCAGAGAGGGGTTTGCAGAAAAGGGAGGTAGCTTGGATGCAAAACAAATAAAAACAAAACAGCTTCAATAACTCTGATGTTTCACTTCTCATCTAGAATATTGGCAAAGATAAAAAAATGAAAATAGTTACTGCTGGAGGAGTTAAAGAAAGACAGGTACACTTATACATTGTTTTAGTTGTGAATTAGTCCAACTATTCTGGAAAGTAATTTGAGATTATGCTAAGCAAGTGATGAAAAGTTCTGTATCATAGATCTAGCTACTAGGCAAATACACCAAAGAGATAAAAGGCAGAAAAGACTCAAATATAACAAATACTGTATATTTATAATGATCCTTTCATGGTAGCATAAAACTAGAAATAAAACAGATACTCATTGATTGGGAAATAATTAAATAAAATGGTGTATATGAGTGTAATGGAACATGACAAAGCCATAAGTAGGGGAAATAGGAAAGAATTCAGAAAACTAAGGGGAAACTACAAGTATTTAGTAAATGCTTGTGCTAGTACCTGGCAAATAGTAAGCAATTTTTAAAAATGCATGTTGAATAACTGAATGCAGGATAAAATATTTAATAGGGTTGAGGATTAAATGAGAAGCTACTTAAAGCACTTTGAAAACCCTAAAGGGCTATATGACAGTTATTATTCTAAACTTTATTTAGGTTAGGTAAGAACTCAGTTGAGTTAGCATAGTGTTATCCAAGATGAACATCTAGAGAACCTCACTATGTTTATCCCCACCATGTCTGACTTGTGGACTTTGTCTCTGTAGGATGTCTTTTTCATGCCTTACTTGATAAGATACACTCAGGATTGTAGAACAAAGTTTTTATTTGTTTTTTTTTTTTGCATTTTCACATAACAAGGAATTTTATGATCTTAAAAATGGCAGAAATGGCACAATGGCAATAGAAAGATGTGTGGTAGTTTGTATAGATATGCTATAGCTTTAATATCATTATTTATGTGTATATAAAAGAGTAGACAAGAAAATGATGGGTAAATCTGGTATTAAGAGCAATGAGTAACACCTAGACAACCTGATTTATGGGAATATATGGCAAATAATCTTACAGATTACTAGGCACTATCAGAGAAAGAAATTGAACTTGGTCTTTCAGACTCATGCCCAATCCAATACTCCTATTCCTAATCCTACCTACCTCATTCTCAAATCATCTCATTATTTAACAATCAAGATATACGCACTGGACACAAGCATTTTTCAGTTAATCCCCAACTATTTTCTACATTCACAGCTTCTATCTCCCTTCTTGTTTCACAGAAATATTCCTTCTCATTTCCAAATTTATTTCTTCCCCCTTCTTGATCTCTCCCTGCAGGTACTTGCTCTAGTCTCTGGGGCAATTTCAATTTCTTTGTCTCCATTAGATTCTCCTCTTCCTAAAAACTTAATCTGGCTTTCTATAAAACATCTTCCCTTTTTTGAGCAACTATGTTTTCACTGACAAAAATGTGTTCCACCACCAACTTTAGTTGCTTAGGCCCCATTTACTCTGAAATTCTATGTAGCCTGGTTTCTGCTTATACTCTTGATTCTAATTCTTCAAAGGTCATTAGTGTCTTAATCACTAAGTCCCATAGTCTTTTTCTCAGTTCTCATTCCTGTCTTCTCTGTATCATTTAACATGATTGACTACTCCCAAGCTCCATGAGAGAACAATACTTGTTTTTTTTTTCCTACTGAGTTCTTTGACCAGTCCCTTTTCTATCTCCTCTCTTTTTTTTTCTCTCAAAAGAATTTCAGAATTGGGAGTTTGGTGGATATCCAATCCAATCCAGATCCCCGAAAAGAATCCTAATTACAAGAGACATGTGGTCATCTAGCTTTTGCTTAAAGACTTGCTACTTCCCAAAGCAGCCCATCCAATGGGAGTATTTCATTTGTAGAAAGTTTCCCCTTACCTCAAGCTGAAAATTTGTCTCTTCAACTTTATCTTCTGGCTCTTAGTTCTGACTTTTGGTGTCAAAAGAATAAATCTAATCCTTGTTCCATCTAAAAAGCTTCCAAGTACTTTATGATAACTAGTATGCCATTCCCAGTATCACAAGTGCCACCGGCCTTATTTCTCTAAGTTATAGGTCCCCAATTACTTCACACAATCTTCATATGGCATGAGCTCAATTCAACATTTTAGTGTGGATACTCTCAGGCTTATTTTCCTTTTCCTTTCTAAAATGTGATATCCAAACTAAATTTGGTATTTTAGGTATGGTCTGACCAGGAAAAAAAAAAAACAAGTCTATCACACCTCATTTCTGGAAGCTATGCCTCAATACAACCCAAGGTTACATTGGTTCTCTTGGGTGCCATACCACACTTGATTTTTATTAAGCTTGCAGTCCACCAGTACTTCAGCATTTTTTTTCCAACCTGCTATGTATGCCTTCTATGTCTTACAATTAAGAAGTCAATATTCTGAAAACAAGCATAAGGTTTTATATATCTTGTTATATTCAATTCAATTTTCTAGCCAACATCCTAAATATCTAGGGTGCTAGCTATTCCTTTCATCTCTATCATCTGTACATCTTATAAGCATGTCATATATCATATCAAATCAGTAAATAAAACTATTAGAGTAGAGAGCCAAGTGGGACACTCTATTAGAAAACTCTTTCCTGATCTTACATGCAGACCAAACATCTGACCAATTCCAGTTCCATTTAATTTCACTATCTAGTCCACATTTCTTCACCTTTTCCATAAGAGTATGAGAAATATTTTACTAAAATCTAAGTACTCTATAACCTATCACATCAACCCAATATTCCACATCTTTTCTACTTCTAGCCCTAAGAACATAATGACACCAACCCTGCCATTCCTGGAAAGGACTGTTAATCAATCACTCTATCATTTCACTCACCACTCCTGAAACTTCTGCTTAAATCTCCTTTCTCTGTCCATCTTTTCTCACATGCACTATTTTTTTTTCTCTTAGAATATAAACTTGTTTGGGGACTGAATGTTTTAATTTTTGTACTTCTGGTCCCAATGCTCAGCACAGTGCCTGACACATGGTAATTGCTTAATATTCTTTCATTCATCCATTGCATTTCCCTGAGGCTTCCCCTGTTTCTTAACTATAAACATTCCACTTAATGTTCTACCTTGGTTCTGCCTTTTTCCATCCTTCCCCCTTGGAGATCTTATCTTATCCTTATATAGCCGACCCTGGCTCACTACTTACTACCTATGTGACCTTGGGGAAGCAGGTTACCAAATTCCTCATTTGGAAAAAATTAGGGGGTGTGATTAAACTCTTGATAAGGTATGGCAGCCTAGGGCAACATTTGTTTAAAGTTACCAGCTTATTTATAATGACAAATTTATAGACAGATCACCTCCACCTGTGAAACACAATTGAAGAGAAAGTATTTAATTAAAAATTTTAAAGCACTTAAGGTATTTGTCTGTTTTAATAATACACTTATACTACACAAAAACACTTTTCCCTTCCCCTTTCTTGAGGCCTTCAATCAGAATCATCTTTTCTGGATAAAGCAATTACACTTAAGGCAATATAATGTTTGGATTTAATTTATATCACTATTCCCACCTCAGGGAACACATTCATTTCCTAAATTAAAGTCATATTATGAATTTCTAAGGCCCTTACCAGATTTATATGATCATCTAGTCTTACTTCTCCACTAATATAGGATTTCCTTCTGTACAACTAAGATCCTGTCTCTAAGCTTGTACCCCTCTAAAGAAAAAGCTGCAGAGAAGTGATGAACTCCCTATCATAATTCCATAATTGTTAATACTTCCTTCTTTCCATTGTGTTTGCATATTTCAGATTCAGAAAATCTCAGATTTAGAAGGGACTTCAAAAATCATTCATCTTATCAACCTGGATCCTCTTGTGAATATCTCCAAGAAGTCAATCCAAACCAGAGATATTAAACACAGCCCTCTCATGTAGGTTGAACCAGATTAAAATAAAATTGTGAAAGATTTGACAAAACAAAAATACAATAAAACATAAATATCATATTTAAAAATTAAATAAATATGTGACCTGCAGGGATCCTTATATATGGATTAGCTATTTGAGTTTGACACCACTGATCTGATGCTGCCTGAAGACTTTCACTGGCATTGAGTCTCTTTATCTTCTAAAGACACTCAGTTCATTTTTGGGCATCTCTGATATAAAGTTTTTTCTTATATCCACTTCAAGTAGGTCTTCTTGAAGTTTTTACCTGCTGGCCCAAGTTCTGGAGTGGAACAAAGGGGTCTTTCATATGCTTGCAAACAACAATGGTTTCCCTTCTATCACCCTTTTCTCACCAGAGTCTTCTCCAAGGTAAACATCTCAATGATCCTTGAATGCCATAGTTTTCACTATTTTGTTTGGAGGGCATTCTAATTTTTTAATGTCCTTTCTGACACATGGGACCCAGAAATGAACCCATTCTCCCAGATGTAGTTTAACCAGAGGAGAGTACAACATCACTATTGCCGTTACAGAAGAGATTCTGTAAACAACATAATTGTAGCACATCAAGGTCTTTTTGGATCCTGACTTTATCACCCAATATATTAGTTATTTGTTCCAACTCTGGTAGTACCTGAAATCAAAGGATGCTTGGTTATAATCTAATAGAGATAAGATTATATGTAATATATAGGAATACTATATATGTGCAAAAATATAAGGAAATATGATGTATCTCAAGTCAAGGAATTCAGGATTTCATTTTTGGAGAGTGATAGGGACAAATGACAAAGCATTGCAAAAGAGGGAGCCTTTTAGCTTGGCCTTGATACAGACTTTTCTATAGTTGCTGTTTCAATACCTATACATTTATTAATGGGCTATACACCTAGTTACAATCCATGCAATATGCTTGTTTCATTCATTCACTTTTTCTTTGTAGTTAAATATGTCAAACTTTTTGAGTGACCATACATTCCACTTAAGTAGCTCTTTAATATTCTGGGGCTTGATGAAACCAGCATGTCTTTCAAAGAGGGCCATATGGAGAACCTCTCCACCTACAGTAAATCTTCCTTCCACTTGGATTGTAATGGTGTCATAGAAGATAGACTACTTATGTATCTTTGGTATATACTGTGTAAATTCTCAATACTGATTCTTGGGATTAGTGAAAGTTCTTACTGATTGAATCTTATCAAGAAAATTTTTATAAGAAATGTGTGTCATGACTTTATCAGAAACTTATAAATGAATATTAACATATGCATAGGAGATAAATGCCTTTTTGGAAAAGAACACTATCAAACCTTTTTCTTGCTCTATTATGCTGTACTATAGCTTTCTGAAATTCTTAGGTAATCAGAAGATATTATGGAATCTTGTATTTTCTACATCCTTAATTTCTGACTATAAAGATATTGTTATAGAAAATAATTTTTTGAAAGCTTACCTATTTCTAGAATTCATACTAGGAAAAAACTTCAATAACTAAGAGTAAGCTTTTGGTCAAATCAAAGCTCTGCCCTTGCTATTTAGTGTTTGAGATAAGAATTTGGAAAAGAAAAGTTTAGCTGGATTATTTATTTCACTTAGAAAAAATGTATGTGTATCATTTCACACAATATATTATTACTGAAGTTTAGAAAAAATTTTTATAAATTGAATCTTTCTCTATAATCTGAATCCAACTGATTAATTATTTAAAGGAAATAGGAATTAAATAATGGTAAAAAGGGGAAAATCCTTCTTCAATATCTCCATTTACTTTTTTAAAGCTTGGATTTCCACATATCCAGTTTTATCTAGATATAAAATGTATTTGCTAACAAAAATCCTTTTTGACAAATCTATGGAATGTTAGTTCCTTAAGGAAGGAATTTCATTTTTGTCTTTATATGCAGAGTCTAGGAGTGCCTGACTCATAATAGGTAATACATGTTTGATTAATAAATACATGTTTGATTAAATTGTAATAGTTTGCTATTTAAAATATATTTCCAACTTACTTTCAAGAGGACATATGATAGTTTTCAAATTAACACAACATAAAAATATCTAGAAATAAAACAGAAGACTATCTAAAAGATAAGATTATAGAGGTCATCAAATACTTAGGTTAAGCTAATTACTGGATTTGGCTCTTAAGTTTTCTGGCAGATAAGACAAAAAGTGAAATTCAGGTTTTGATTTTCCTTTTCTGACAATACAGCAGTTTTATTGAAAATTTTTCTTGCTATTGAATAACACAGGAATTCATCATTTTGGTCCCTAGATAAAGGGCAATGAATGGGAAATACCTTTAACTAGTATTTCACAAGAGTGAACAAAATTTTCAAACTGATTTTTTCAAAAGTCCTAACTCAGTGGGGCAGCTGGGTAGCTCAGTGGATTGAGAGTCAGGCCTAGAGATGGGAGGTCCTAGGTTCAAAGCCAGCCTCAGACACTTCACAGGTGTGTGACCCTGGGCAAGTCACTTGACCCCCCATTGCCCACCCTTACCACTCTTCCACATAGGAGCTAATACATATAAGTTAAGGGTTTAAAAAAAAAAAAGTCCTAACTCAGTAAAACCACTGTTACAGGAGTTTGGGTTAATATAGACAGGTATTTTGCTTTCTGAGAAAGAAATTTAAATCAAGGATATAATAGATCTGGAGAAATAACCCATTTCTATAGTTCTTTAAGATTTGCAAAACAATTTTCTTTGACACCACCCTATAAGACAGATACTGGAAGTATCATTCCTGTTTTACAGTCAAGAAACCAAAAGTTAAGGGAGGTCAGATGATGTTACAAAGGTTAGTGAGGAAATCATTAAGAATTTTAATCTAGATCCCCCTGCATTCAAGTCCAATACACTTTTCACTATAGGATGCTTGACTTTCATGGTATAAGACAAGCTACACAGTAGGCAAATAGATCACCAAATCTTTAGCTGATAGCTACCCCCAAATGCTTTCCCCAATGGGCCTACTACTGTGTTCTTTTATAATCCAGGTTCTCAGACAAGTTGTTTCCAAAAGGATATATATTTAAGCTATAGGATGTTTTAATAAATATAAATCAGTTACAGTGTTTTTATATAGCTTCATGCCTTAAAAACTAGTAATTTGTCAAATAAAGTCATGTTTAACAAACAAGAAGCTACTTCCTCCTCCAAATCCTTCCAAATCTCTTTAACTAAGGTACTCTTCAAATTATTTTGTGGTCAATTATCTTTGCAATGTACATATAACCCTCTAGCAGGATGAAGGCCATTTCCTTTTTATCTCTAAATACCAAATTCAGTGCTTAACTTAAGGTAGGTACTTAGTATTATTTTAGAATCTGAATTGATATGCTTGTGCTTGAAGCTGTTGTGTAGACAAGTATCTTATTCATCATCAAAAAAACAACTCATACTAGGAAAAAAGGCAACCAATATAGAAAAAATTTTAGTCAGAGCTTTCCTAATTCATCAGATATAAGGTCCAGAAGAGCTATTATGTTGGTTTCATAGGGTTGGGGGGGGGGGGGTCGCACAGAATCATTTATATATTGTTACTTCATTTTAGTTTCTTGCATTCCAGCTCTCAGCTACATCCTCTGCAAATAATACTTGATAAAAGCTAAAGTGATTGCAATGAAAAATGTGATTCCTTAGAGTTAATGTTATTCATCTTAGACAATAATGGTAGGCGAGTATGTTCCCCAAACTCAAAATTAGGACAAGGTGTTCTTACAAACAAAACTTATGTTTCAAAGCTTCAGATCTCTCTCTCCTCAAATTTCTCATAGTACTTTTGGCTTTCTTCCTTGCAAATCTCACTCTCTTGAAGAAGTTATTTAATGTACATATTTCCCCTCTCAAAGACTTCAAACTACTGTAGAACAAGAGTCCCTGTTACAGTTTTGTATTATAGCACCTAGCTGTGTCTTGAACTTATTAGGCCTTTAATAAGTGTGTTTGAGTGAACTTATTTCCTTAAAACCAGACTGACCTAGAAAAACATGGGGCATGTCACCATAGATATAGACATCTAAAATTGCATAAATATTCCTATTAGTTTCAATTAAAATCTATTAAAATAGACATAAAATAATTTCAGAATTTTAACAACTCATTTTCCATTAAAAAAAGGCAACAGTTCAGCTGACAGTAAAACCTTTTCACACACTCTTTTGGTTCAATCAGTAACCTGAATTTTTTTTTACAGCTTCTTTCTCCAAAGAAGTCCCTCTTCAAATCAGCTCCTGCCACGCCCTCATTTACCCAACTAAAAGCATTCTTTTCTCCTTAGTTTTCATGGCATTTTTCTTGAACCTCTACATTGCCTCATTGCAATTATATCAAGGAACGAAGCCATTTTACAAATCACTTATTTCTGTCATCTTATTTCATTGATGAGGAAATAGTTCAGAGGTGTTCTCCCTCTTTCCAAACAACTAGGCTCCCTGGAATAGACCTTATCTCCCATTCATGCAACTCCCTCTATTATTTCCAACTTTTTCTGTGTATAGCTTATTAGTACATATTTGTCTACTTATTTCCTCTTCCTTCTTGTTGTTATCCCCTTTCTCTATATTTGCGTCCCCAGCTCAGGGACTTGGGTTGGCAGTCTGCACTCAATAACAGAACAGACACACCTAAATATCGCTTGAAGACATACAAGGCATTTTACATCTTAGAGAACAGATGCCTGCAGAGACATTTTAAAAATCGCCGTGGCTTTCCCTCAGAATTATTCAAAGTCCGATAATTTTAAAATCAAAACAAGCAAGAGCGAGCAAAGGAAAATAAGTGAGAAGAGGAAAGGGAAACAGGAGGCAGGAGGGCCGTGGAGACTACGGGAAGAATAACCCAAGGTGTAGATTATTTTTTTTAGGGCCTAAATCCTAACGACGTTTTCAATTCTGTCTGCAATGACTTTCGAGATAAAGTCTCACTGAGTTGAAACGAGGAAGGTAAGAAAGTCCCTGGACAACGCAAGAGGAAACATAGTACGCTAGACCAGGATGACACCTCAGAGCCTGCAGGCCCCACAACTAATACAGAGCAAGCTTAATAGTCCCGCCCCTTCCGGTTTCTCTGGCCCCGCCCCTCCGAGTCACCCTGAAAATGCCTGTCAAGAAGCTTAATCTTCTTCCAAAATTCCACGAGGCTACTCATTTTATGGCCAATAACCTGGATGAGGATGAAACGCTGGGGGAAGATGAAGATGTATAAGGTGTGGTGGGGAATGTGTGCTGAAGTGATCTCCCCAGATATTCAATCGGGCACTTCCAGGGATACCTAAAGATACCGGCTGCAGAGTGAACGAGAAGGGACCAGGTCTGAAAGCCGTGCGTTGATTGGCTAAGCTGCTGAGTCCAGCTTGTCAAAGTTCGGACTAGCTGGGGCGGTCGCGTTGGCAGCCGGGGAGCCTCGGAGGCTCCGGGATCCCCGGGAAGCTTCGGAGAAGCCCGGCCGGATGGCGCAAGGATGGGCCGGCTTCTCCGAGGAGGAGCTGCGGCGGTTGCGGCAGAATAAAGGTAAGGAGCCAGGAGATGGCTCTCTTCGTTCGGTCTTGAACGGGATAGAGGGGGCGGGGCTGCGGATGAGTTCCATAGTGAAGGGTGAATGAACTCTTGGTGGAGACCCAATCTGGTCCGGCTCCCTGCTCTTAAGCATTTATTGAACTCCCGCTGTGTACTAGGCACTGCAGGAGCTGTTTAAAAAAAAAAAAAAAAAAAAAAAAAAGGTGGAAACGTGGAGGTTCTATTAAGCGTTTGCTGAGAATACAAGGGCAAAATCTAAACATTCCTGCCTTCAAGCAACTTACCTTCCAACTAAATTATGTATAAGTGTAAACAAACTTTCTGAAAGAAACATAAATAATGGGGGTGCTTAGCCGAAATCCCTCGTGACATTTCAGCTGAGCTTTGAGAAAAATTAGTGGCAGTGGGCCAATAAGCATTTGTTAAACTCTTACTGTGTGCTAGGGACAGTGATCAATATAGTAGGTAGACAGTGCTTTTATTAAGTACTTGCTGAAAATACTGAGAATATAAAGGCAAAAACTAGGCATTCCCTATATTCGAGTCGCTTACTGTCAAACGACAATATGTACACGTATAAATATAGAAGTACTAGGTAAATAAATACAAATAAAGAGGTGGGAGAGGGTGTATCAGAAATCCCCCTTGACATTTTAGCTGAACCTTGAAGAAAGTTAGGAATATATTAAGTACCTGTCATGTTCCTGAAACTGTGGTAAGTGCTGAGAATGAAAAGAATGGCAAAATGTAGTCCCTACCCTCAAGATGCTTATAGTCAAATATGGGGCATGCAAATAGCAAGATACAAAAAATATATAGCATAAACTGGAGATATTAAGAGAGAAGACACTAAAATTAAAGGGGTCAGGAAAGGCTTCTTGTAATAAGTGAGATTTTAACTGGGACTTAAAGGAAAGCAGGAGGCAGTGATGAAGAGAGAAAGAGCATTCCAGGCATGGGGAGCCAACCAGCAGCAGCCCTTTAAGTGGGGAGCCAGAGGGTCCCATCTGAAGGTCGCAAAGAGACCAAAATAACTGGATAGTAGAATATGTGGAAGGAGTAAGGTATAAATGTTTACTGAATCAAAAAAAAAAAAAAAGACTGGAAAGGCAGATTATGGAGGTATTTCAATGCCAGAGGATTTTATATTTAATATTGGAAGTCTTGGTGAGCCACTGGAGTTTATCAAATAATGTTATGGTCAGACCTCCATCTTCCTAAGATTGATTTGCCTGCTGAATGTAATGTGGACTGGAATAATAGAGAGATTTTTGGAAGTAAAGAGAAAGTGCATTCTCTTAGGGGTCATGGAGGATAACCTGGGCTAAAGCATCAGGGTGGAAAGTGTGGGTGAAGAACAAGTAGACAAGTTTAGGTGGAATATAAGAGGGTGTGAAAGCCAGCATCCCATGTCTCCTGTTTGTTAGACACTGTCCTCTGCAGATACCAAAAAAAAAAAAAAAAAGATAGTCTGTGCTTTTCAGGAGTTCATGATCTAATGGAGGAGACAATAAGGAAACAAATTTGTTCAAATAAACTATACATGAAATAAATAGGAAATGATTAACAGAGAGAAGACACTAGAATTTTGAGTGATTGAGAAAGGTTTCCTGTAAAAGGAACTTTACAAAGGAAGCTAGGAGACAGATGAGGAGGAAGAGCATTTTCAGGCATGGAGGACAACAAAGAAAATACCTGGAGCAGAGAGATGGAATGTCTTGCTAGTAGAATACCAAGGAGGCTAAGGTCACTCATTTGAATAGTACAGGGCAGTACTGGAAAGGTGGAGGGGGGACTAAGTTAGGAAAGGCTTTTTTTTTTAAACCCTTACCTTCCATCATGGAATCAATCCTTTGCATTGGTTCTAAAGCAGAAGAGTGGTAAGGGCTAGGCAATGGGGGTTAAGTGACTTGCCCAGGGTCACACAGCTGGGAAGTGTCTGAGGCCAGATTTGAACCCAGGACCTCCTATCCCTAAGCTTGGCTCTCAGCCCACTGACTGCCTAGCTACCCGTGACATTTACATTTTGTCTTAGAAGTAATTGGGAGTTATTAGGCCTTGTTGAGTTGGAATGACTTGGTCAGATCTCTGCTTTGGGAAAATCACATAGGTAGCTGTATACCGATGGTGAAGGAGAAGACAAGAAGCAGGAAGATCAATCATGACTCTTATTAGTTACTAGAGGAGAAGTGATGCAGTGTAGAGTTCAGATGACAGCTATGTAAATGGAGAAAAGAGGAAGGAAAATATGGTGTGGCAGTATATAATCAACAAAACTTGGCAACTGAGTGGTCATGAGGGTTAAGGGAAAGAGAATGGCCCCTAAGACTGTAAACCTGGGTGACTAAAAGGATCCTTGTTTTCTCAGTGGAAATATGGAAATTAGGAAGAGGAGAAAGTCATAGTAACAGCCATATATCTGTCATAGGTCTATATGTCAAGAAGTTAAAGGTCCTGAAGTGGGAGGGAAAGAATAGGAACTATACATACCTTTCATTTTTGCCTTCATAGAGTTTGTGAGGGGACTGGATGTGCCTTATATAGATACTTGTGATTTTATTTTATTTTATTATTTTTTTTAACCCTTAACTTCTGTGTATCAGCTCCTAGGTAGAAGAGTGGTAAGGGCGGGCAATGGGGGTCAAGTGATTTACCCAGGGTCACACAGCTGGGAAGTGTCTGAGGCTGGCTTTGAACCTAGGACCTCCTGTCTCTAGGCCTGACTCAATCCACTGAGCTATCCAGCTGCTCCTCCACACCCCCCGTGATTTTATTTTAAAGAAATGGAAGGTGGAAGGGACTGATAGACATGTTTATTAGATGATATAGAACAAATATGGAATATATGGACTGGTTAAAATTTTGTCTATCTCAAGAACCTGTGTGTGTGTGTATTGAAATAATATATAAAGCCCTTTGCAAATCTTAAACGTTGTATAAAATGTCAGCTACCAGTATGTATGTGTTTCAATTCAGCTTTTTTATGATATGATCTTTGTACTCATACTTTCATACTTGTTTCCTCTAACTCTCTTTAAAGAAAGAAAAAAAGATAATAGACTGGCATGTTTCTTCTGAGAAACCTAAAAGCCATGGCCTCTTTTCAGTTCTTCATTGCAAACTATATATGCCCATGTACTTTTTAAATATTGAGTTTACTATTTTCCTCATTTCTATTTTCACACTTAATATCAAAAATCAAAATGTATGGGGCAGCTGGGTAGCTCAGTGGATTGAGTCAGGCCTAGAGACGGGAGGTCCTAGGTTCAAATCCGGCCTCAGACACTTCCCAGCTGTGTGACCCTGGGCAAGTCACTTGACCCCCATTGCCTATCCTTACCACTCTTCCACCTATAAGTCAATACACAGAAGTTAAGGGTTAAAAATAAATAAATAAATAAAAATTTAAAAAAAAATCAAAATGTATATGATTTTGTTTAGGTGATCTTATCAGCCATCTCTGCAGAGAATTTCTCTTTGTCAATGCAAGAATCATGACATGAGATCAAATAAAATCAATCAAATAAAGCTGGGATGATATTACTAGGGCTTACCTGGTCATGAAGTAATGTTGGCTATTGACTATAGGGATCCTTAAAACCATCTACAAAGGCCCAGAATGCTTGTAATTAGTTTTAGTGGGGGGGATTATAAAGTGATGAAATAACAGATCTTTTTAAAATATGGTACAATATACAGCTAATCATTCTTTGATTAGATGTCAGAATTGGCTATATGGGAAACTTTCATTGAGTACCGAAAGTGGGGCATGAGTATTGTTTAAGACAACAAGAAAATGGCTTTTACCATTTTGTATGCAATATAAAAGATTATAAAAGATAGAGATTGGGGTTCTAATGAAGTGTTACTGCATTACTTTTTTTAGAATGATTTATAATCTGCTCTACTCAAATATAAATGTTTTCATTTTATTATATAGATCCATTTGAGCCCTCTGATCGACAAAGGCGTTATCATATGAACAAAAGTCGCCAACAACTACAACGTGAAAAGGCCCTTCAGCAACAAAGCCAAAAGCTTGGACTTCAGGATGGAACTACATCAATACCTCCAGAGCAATTGCTTTCTGCACCAAAACAGAGATCTGACTCTCAACAGCGTCACCCATCTTCTCTCATCTCCCCTGCCGATAATGAAAAGCAGCAGCAGAGCATTGGAAATCAACAGAAAAAGATGGGACTTGAGAATTCCCATAACGATGATAAAAAAGATGAGATTCTTACTCCAAAACCAAACTGTAAATTGGAAAAAAAGAAAGTGGAATTGTTAGTAAGTCTATAATCATGAAAGTAATTCCATTTGTTTTCTTGGTTCTTTCTTATATCCTTGGGCGTTAGTAGCATTTAAGCTTAATATATGTTATGACGTGTTCTGACCTAGAAATTGAGAGGAAAAGAGAAGTTATTATTAGAACATGCAGAGCCCTGCCACTAAGAAATTTAGATGTCAGCTTTCTGACTATGTAGAACCACTCACTCTTCTGAATGGGCCTGCCTGGTGTGGGGAAGGGTGCTGTGGATGGCTGAAAAGGCAAAAGAAAGGGGAAAGAACGGGGAACAGGTGGATAGACACTGGTGATCTATTTCAAGCATGTGCTTTGTTTTTATTGTATCATATACTACAATCTGAAACTAAAGTAGCTAATTTGGCATAAATGCTAAAAACCTGTGTGGCTATTTTGTGACTTAAGTAAGGCTTCTGATAATCTTAACTCTGGCACTTTAGTCTACATTCACTTTGTTTCTTATCTCTTTAATTTATGACTCCTTGGGGAGCTGAGATGCCATTCGTTTTTGTGTTTCATTTTCTTTGGGTCTCTTATCAGATTATTATATTCCTCAGATCTTTTCCTGAGATATATTCCTATTTTGTAACATTCCCTCTGCAGGTAGTACTGAGTATGAAACAATGTGAGTTAAATGTTTCTTCTAAGAGCTGATTATAGTACCCTTAAGGGTCTACTTATCTCTGCTAGGTGAGGCTTAATTTTTTGCTTTGTAATAGCCTCATGATATATGATCACCCAGGAGCCTCACCACAAAGATCTCTATGCATAGGAAATTTGCTACATTCCAAGGTAGCCCAATTCATTTTTGAATAGCTCAAATTGTTAAATTAAAAATAAATTACATTAATATCCTTTGTTGTTTTTTTTTATCTATCATCTATGGGTATAATTATCCATCCCCAGAATAGAACCATTCTTTTTCATAAAGATAGTTAAGGCAAAATAACCAAGTGGTGATTATGCCTGACAATGTATATAACATTCCTCTTTCATAAGTGACTTCTTAGTTGTCCCTTTCTTGCCACTTGACTACCACCCTAGGTCAGGGCTCACCCCCTTTCCCTTCTCTGAATTTGCCATCTCTTGCCTCCACAGATACATTTCAGTTGTCCTTTCCTGACTATACTACTTCCTGATCTTCCTTGAAGACTTAGCTCAGGTACCACCTTCCCCGTGAAGCTTTCCTGATATAATTGTCCCCATACCCCTATCGTTTTATAAGGATCTCTTCTTCTAGTTACTTTGCATTGATATATCTGTTTACATGTTTTATCCTTTCAATAGAAGATAAGCTGCATAATAGCTTATTTTATTTTTCATCTTTATATCTCCAGTTTTTTGTACATATTACCCTTCAACAAGAGCTCTGAGGATAGATATGGTATGTCAATACACTTGTGGAAAGCTGAGCCTTGGGATGGAAGCAAGGATTCTGGCTCTAAATGAGAAATTATCTTATTTTAGATCTAACCATATCATGGTGGTAGAGTGGGAAAACATAACTTCGAGAGTTGTTCAAATGTATTGGGTCTGTGATATTAAATACTTGTGAAGTAAAAACCATTTCTGGGTTCCTTACCTAGAGAATTGGCATGGTATATATTTTGATGCTGAAACTGGGCTCAAGGGAGGATTCCAGGTGGAATTTTTAAAAAAACCCAGTTCTTGTCTTTGCTATAGGTTCTTTCCTTTTCCTTTCATCCAGCCTTTGGGACTTAGCTGGATAAATTTTGTTCTATATAGATATATTTGAAAGTGGTCACTTTTGGAAGAAACCTGGAATATAAGAGTTGGGAGGAATTTCAGTAGCTTTTCTAGTTTCCCCCATATTTGAGAGGAATCCCAATATAACATATCTGACATGGATTATCCAGGCTCTGTTTTGAAGATGTCCAAGGAAGGAGATGTTCCTCCTTTTGAGGCAACCTCTCTTACTTTTGGACATCTGTAATTTTTAGGAAGCTTTTTCCTGACCCAGAGCCTACATTTGCCTTTCTGCAACATTTTCCAATGGCTCCTGCTTCTAGTCTTGAAGATCAAAAAGGACAAGTCTACTTTTTCCATAACATGACAAATCCTTTAGTTCTTGAAGATAACATATGTCTTCCCTAAGTACTCTTTTCTACAAGTTAGACATTTGCTTTAGTCAAGCTTCATGGGGCATGGACTCAGGCTCCTTCACCACCTTGGTTACCTTCTTTCTGTGTATTTTTTATGTATTTCATCACCATCCTTAAATGATAATGCCTGGACCAAAATTTAACAGTGGTATAGTTGAACTCTTTTTTTTCTTGGAAGTTATGCCTTTCATTGCATATGAATGTCTTTAACTTTTTGTTTTATATCTTTAACTTTTGGGTTGCAACATCACATTGCTGTTTCTAGTCCACCATAACTCACAGGTCTCTTTCAGATTGCTATCTAACCAGGCCTCCCTAATCTTGTACTGGAGAGGTTCATTTTTGTACTCAAATGAAAGACTTTTTATCACTTGAATTTCATCTTATTAATTCTGTCAGTGCTCCAAACCGTTAGGATCTTTTTGGATTCAGTGTATTAACTAGCCCTTCTAGTTTTGTATTATCTGCAGATATGATGACTATCTCACCTATATCTTTATCCAAGTGATTGATAAACATGTCCCTTCTGTTCCTCCACCAGGGACTTCCTGTAGGCCACATTTACACAAAATCATTAGCAGTCTAATTATGTTCTTTACTGAGTTACATCTCTCCATCTTCTCCAGAAGAATAAAATAATATACTTTATCAAAAGCTTTGCTAAGATGTTGGAAACCTAGAAACCATGCTCCTCATCTTCCAGTTTCAGACAGTCTGATGGGAAGGAAAGGAGACCAGTCTGGCAAGACCAAGTCTAGATGTAGCTATGCTAACTCTTTAGGGACCCTCTTCTTGTTCTGAATGTTCACTGACTAGTCATTGCTTAATGAATGTTTGCGTGACAGAAGCTTTTATGGTCATGGCCATATATCACAGTTGAAAAAGCCCAGTGAGAAGCATCATCTTCAAGTCATTTTATTTTATTCTTTTTTGCACCAATGGTCCAATGCCATATCTGTGCTCCTACAAATAAGCCACTTTACCCTGCCATCAGCTGTTTATTCCTAGATCACACATAGATAAGGGATTTCATGAGCCCAATTTATTTAGACCTTTACTTCTGATCACCCTCTTTTTTACTATCATAACAAGATAATCAACTACAGATGTATTCTTAAAAACCTTTAATAGGGACTCTTAAAGGGACATTTACATGACTAATTCATTGTTTTCATTGGGAAGGGGATTGGAGAGATGGGAATCTTTTATGTAAATCCAATTTTATTCTTGGTTACTGACCAGGCAGGAGAAATCTCATTGGGAAGTCCTCCAGGAAGAACAACGATTAATGGAAGAGAAAAATAAACGGAAAAAAGCATTTTTGGCCAAAGCTATTGCAGAAAGGTAAGAAATATACTAGGGAATAATATTTGTAACTGTATAGACTCTCCCAGTGGGTTTCTTGCCTGTTTTACTATTTTATTTTCCTTAGGGGCAAGCAGTGTTATTAATATGTCTATTTTGTGAATGATAACTAAATCCCCAGAGTTTGTGTTGTATTTTGGATAGAGTTCTATCTTCTCACTTGCTAATTATAACATTATTTAACCTCTATGTCATCTAAGTAATTCCCTAGCATTTAGTAGTGAGGTTCTAATTAAATAACTTTATAATACCCTTCACAAACCTTTTAAGTATTATATAAAGAGTCACTATTACTTTTATTAAGTAGCCAGTTCGCATTGGTAAAGTTTCTATACAAGGAATTCTCTACACCAGTGATGAGCAAACTTTTTAAAGAGGGGGCCAAAGGAAAGGAAATGCTCATCTGTCAGTCTGTTTCTAAGGCAACTCTTTCAAAGTTTCATTGTATTGTATCCTACTCATTTTATTCATCAGATTAGGAATAATGTCCTGTGGCCAGATAGAAAATTTCAGGGGGCTGCATCTGGCCCGCGGGCCGTAGTTTGCCCATCACTGCTATACACTCTTGAAATGTTAGGTCTAAGCCCAGCCATCACTACTGTAGATTATTGCCTTGAGAGTTTGCCAGGTGTCCATGAGACTGGACCTCTGAGGACCAGAACCAGGGAAAATTAGACCTAAGAGTAATGGGTCTGTTCACTTCATATTCATATCTGTAAAGTATCACCCATTATAAAATTCAAAAATGAACAGCTTTGTCAGTTAAAAATTGGAAACATTAAGATCTTGTGTAGTTATATAGTTCTCTAGATTTAAGCTGTCTAATACCAAAACTTTATCAGTTCTTGTTAGAAATATTTCCAAAGGGAGCAGCAAAAGGTAACAAATAATATACTTTTACACAGTAATTTCTTTGGGTGGGGGGAATATAGCCTAACAAAATCATGGCAAAACAATCAAAAAAGAGCTGGTTACTCAAAGATGTCTTTAGTGACATTTCTGTAATTCTAAAAAAAATGGAAGCTGTGTAAATGTCCCATAGAAGGAGAATGGTTAAATGAATTATGATTCATCAATGTAATGACATACCATAATGCAATTAAGACTAATTTGGAAAGACCTTTGTGAAATAATGCAAAAGAAAAAAATAGAATCAGAAGGAGAGAGTACCCATTAACTCTGAGAGTGTAGGTGTAAATAAATGCAATTGGACAAGAAAAATTCTAATGAAAACCTAGAAGTGAGAAAAAGTATATTTTGTATGGAAATTAATTTAAATGTAAATAGTTAAAAAGCAGGTTTAATATATTGCTTTGATGTTTATTATTTAGTTCATAATAAATAATTTAACTAAAAAAAATTATAAGATTCCAAGAATTCTAATCATAGTTTAAATATTAAATGGCAATTTATGATCATCCTGATGATCCCTGTTATTATAGTATGTGGTCCTAGATGTTTTAGTTCTTCTGTTTCTTCCATCAGTGTCTATTTTGTTACAGCTGTTACACATGCCTATTTTACTCTCACCACTCTTTTTAGTTTGCTGTTTCTAGTCAGTGAGCTTGACAGCCAGATAAGTAAGCTGTATTAAGATCTATATTAAATTTAAATTAAGATGTGAGCGCAAACTACTTTGATTGTATTTTACTTTAAATACAAGGTCTTTGTTACAGAATTCCAAATATTTTTTCCTTTAGAATTCTGGATTTGTTTGGTTGAAGTTTTTAGGAAATCTAATCTTCCATATGAAGGATCAAAACAGATTTCTGCCAGAGAAAAATCTTTATTTTATAGAACATAAAAGCACATACTTCCAGGGGCAGGGAGATGGATTCAGAGCCGGGCCTAGAGATGGGAGGTCCTGAGTTTAAATCTGGTCTCAGGCACTTCCTAGCTGTGTGACCCTAGACAAGTCACTTAACCCTCATTATATAGGTCTTAACTGCTCTTCTGCCTGTGAACAGATACATAGTATTCATTCCAAGATGAAAGATAAGGGTTTTTTGTTTTTTGTTTTTTTAAGTCTGTTTATTTAATTAATTTAGAATATTTTTCCATGGTTACATGAATCATGTTCTTTCCCTCCCCTCCTCCTGCACCTTCCTCCCATAACCAACAAGCAATTTTACTGGGTTTTTACATGTGCCATTGATCAAGACCTCTTTCCACATTATTAATATTTGCACTGGGGTGATCGTTTAGAGTCTAAATCCCTAATTATATCCCCATCAAACCATGTGATCAAAGAGTTGTTTTTCTTCTGTGTTTCTGCTCCCACAGTTCTTTCTCTGGATGTGGATAGTGTTCTTTCTCATAAGTCCCTCAGAATTGTCCTGGATCATTGCATTGCTACTGGTAGAAAAGTCTATTACATTCAATTGTGCCATAATGTATCAGTCTCTGTTTACAATGTTCTCCTGATTCTGCTCCTTTCACTCTGGATCAATTCCTGGAGATCATTCCAGTTCACATGGAATTTCCTCCATTTCTTTATTCCTTTCAGCATAATAATATTCCATCACCAGCAGATACCATAATTTGTTCAGCCATTCCCCTCATTTTCCAATTCACAAAGAGTGCGGCTATAAATATTTTTGTACAAATCTTTTTCTTCATTATATCTTTGGGGCAAAAACTCAGCAGTGCTCTGGCTGGATCAAAGGGCAGGCAATCTTTTAATGCCTTTTAGACATAGTTCCAAATTGCCTTCCAAAATGGTTGGATCAATTCACAACTCCACCAGCAGTGCATTATTGTCTCAATTTTGCCACATCCCCTCCAACATTTAAGGTAAGGTTTTGTTTTGTTTTTTGAAGTACATCCTGATGTTATATATCAGGAAAAGAAGCAGACTTTTTGTCTGTGCAGTTTCCTCTTTTCTCCAAGTGATCATTATCATAATATTTACACTGAGCTTAATTGTATGGGACACTGCTAGGCTTTATCAAAAAATTATAAACTTAATATTTGTTTTTGAGAATCTAATGATTTAGATTTTGAGAATCTAAAAGTCATTGAAATGGACACAAATATAATGAGATAAAACCTGAATGTTTGAATGTAGAAAAATATAACCTATACATATTAAGTCTCTACTGTAAGGGTGAAAAAGGGGTTTTATGGGTTCAGTATATATTAAAGATGGTCACCAGAGGATTGAACTATTATCAATCCTCAATTAAGAACAATCTCAAATCAAAATTGACTTAATCTAATTATCACACTACATACTACATGGATACATAAGCTCATCAATGAGGATATTCCCTCTAATGACGCAAATCATAATACATCCATGCATTAATCTTTTGAATTCCCTGTCCTCTCATAAGATTAGCATAGAGGCATATCCTCTCCTTGCATGGAAACCAGTAGAACCTGATGAACTGTTTGGCAATTAACCTCACTCTTGCCTCTAGACCACCCTTTGTAGTTCATTATTTTTTATATATTGTAATCTGTTCACACCACTATGCACTTCTCCATTTCCCTCTAAGTTTAGATACTGATTTTTAATTCTTTAGCAACATTAGTAGTTTATGTCTTACAGGGTTAAAGAATGTTTAAGCTTATTTTTATTTTTAGGAGAGGCAATATAGTGATGAGTAAATAGATTTAGACAACGGAATAGGTGGGTTCAGATTTTGCCTCTGACACATATGTAACTATGCAGCAGTTACTGAGATTGTTTCTTCATCTGCCAAAAGGAGATAAAATGCCTCTTATGACATTCAAGTGAGAAAAAGTCAAAATACTTTGCAAACTTAAAAACACAATATAGCAGTCCATTACTATTGTTAATTAGAGAATACATGGGAATAGTTGGGGTAGAAATCAGGAAGAATACTTACAGGCAGAACTGGGGAACATCATCAATTAGAGCTAGTTCTTCATTCTCGAACACCAAAGATGACAGCTTATGAGCCCTTAAAGTAGTTCATAATAGCTTATACATAGGTAGTTCTCTTTTAAGAAAAAAGTATATGGAAAAAGTGAAATGAGATGAAAACCACTATATGTATGTATATATGTTAAAGTAATATAGAATTATGTAAATAGTATAAGTTTTAGTAATTAGTAAATAAAGTCGAGAGAAAATTGACTTGTGAACAGGAAGGAAAATTTAGGTTGGAAATTAGATATCTTAACTTTAAGAATGGAAATGTAGAATTGAAAGATTTATTTTTATTTATTTGTATTCCATCTTTTCACTAGAGATGAACATTCACAAGTTATTTCAAATATTAAATCTGTAGCTGTCTATAATGTTCTCTTGTTTCTATTAATTTCATTCTTCATTATTTTATGTAGTTCTTTCCAAGTTTTAAAAAATGAATCTGCTTATCACTTCTTACGGTGCAGTAGTATTCCATCACAAACATATACCACAATTTGTTTAGCCATTCCCCAACTTATGAACAACCTCTTGGTTTCCAGTTCTTTGCTACCACAAAGAGAGCTGCTATTTTTTAGAACATATGGGTTCTTTTTCTTTTTCCCTGATCTCCCTGGGGAAAAGACCTAGCAATGACATTGTCGGGTCTAAAGATATACACAGTTTTATAGCTGTTGAGGCATAATTCCAAATTGTTCTTCAAAATGGTTGGATAGGTCACAGTTTCACCAACAGTTTATTATAGTGGCCTATTTTTCCTCATTTCCTAAGTTTGCTAGTTAGCTAATCTGCTGGGTGTGAGATAATACATCAGAATTGTTTTGGTCTGCATTTCCCTAATCAGAAGTAATGCAAAGCATTTCTTCATGTACTTATATAAGATTTTGATTTCTTCATCTGAAAACTGTCCATATCTTTCGCCCATTTGTCAAATAGGGGATGGCTCTTGTTGCCTTAAATTGGACAACATTTTCTATATAATTTAGATTTGAGACCTCTATCTAGAGACTGTCTATTAAAATCTTTTTCTCAATTTTCTGCTTTCATGAAGCCTTTATGAAAAAAGAGTATACTTGCATACATACTGTACAGTTTGCTTTGAAGACCTATGATTTAACTCAGAATTGTATAATTCCAGGAAAAAAGAGAAATTTCAGTATCATGAAAAGCCATGGATGCACTTGTAAATTGGAGAGCTCCCTAGTCTGAGCTTTCACTCTGTCTTCTATAAACCAGAAGTCATTATGCTTGCTCTGCCTACCTCATCAATCCAAAAGTATAGTACCAATGTGCTTTACTATGTTATTATGAGAACAATGTTCAAAATTAACTCTGTTTCTCATTTCCTAGATCTAAAAGGACTCAGGCAGAAACCATGAAACTACAGCGGATCCAGAAGGAATTACAGGCTTTAGATGACATGGTATCAGCTGACATTGGAATCTTACGGAATCGGATTGATCAGGCAAGCCTAGACTATTCCTATGCTCGGTAAGCACTATTTGAGGGAAATTGTATTTTGAGAAAGAAAAAAAAAAGAAGCTAAAGCAGATATTTTGATTAATGGAAATGGTCCCCATGTGATTACTTGTCTTCATTTAGAAGAATAGAAGGGTAGGCTCATTTTTTAATATGCATTTACTTTAAAATATTTGTATTCTTATCTTCTAAACTTGAAACTGAAATCTTTCCTCCCAGAACAGTTTTATTCTTTTCTTCCCAATCTACATTACACAAATTGTCTTGATAACATTATTTTCCTTGGTTTCAGCCATTGAGTTTTTTGTTTTGTCTTTTAAAGAAAGAAAATATTGTGGCATAATTATAAAATGAACATAACACATGTAAAGAATTACACGGACTTTGCAAACAGATAAAAGAGTATAAAATTAAATCCAATTTTGGGGGTCTTCCATTCGTTTCAGCATTGCTTTAATCATTCCAGTTTGTCTCTTTTCACAAGGGAGTTCTGTGTAAATGATTCAATTGTGCATCATTCTCTGTAACACTAGAAATCAATCAGAATGCCTCATTAGTCTAGGGTAAACCACAGCTTCAGAATGTTTATATAACAATTTAATAAAGCGGAAATACTTGGTTGTGGTTTTCAATTCAATGTTTAAGAAAGAGGCTTGTGGTTCTCCCTGTGATTTTTTTTGGTTCATTTACTATATGCGATTAGATATCATAAGTTGACTTTGCTAATTAACTTACTAAATGAACATCAACCTGTAAGCATTTATCAAGCACCTACTATGTGCTAAGCATTGAGAATACAAAGACAAAAATAATATTCCCTGCCCTCAAGGAGATTACATTATATATGGGGAAAACAACAGGTACACCAATGAATAAATGTAATTTCTTCAGGCAGAAGAGGATCAGATTAGACCTTGTGTAGGAATTGGCTCTTGAGTTAACCCTTAAAGGTTCATCTGGATTCTGTCAGGAGGGAAATGAGGAGGGAGTACATGGAATACATACATGAGGATAGGACACAGCCTATTCAGAGGCATGGAGGTGACTTATGGGACGTTGTATGTGAGTGGAGCTGAAACTAGTTTATGAGGAACTTTAAGCTCCAAACAGAATAGTTTATAATTTAACCTAGAAGAAAAAGAAAGCTGTTGAAACCTTGGGGGGCATAGGAATGATATGGTTAGATCTGTGCTTTAGGAATATCAGTTTAGCAACTGTGTAGAGAATGGATTGAAGAGAGGAGATACAGGAGGTATGAAGACCAAATTAGGAGACTATTCTAGTTTTCTAAATGAGATGACTAGGGCACTATGAGTGGAGAAAAAGGAGGCAGATTTAAGAGATATTATAGGGTTGGAAGTGAGCAGAAGTGGTCACTGATTGGCTAAAAAGACAATTGTGTCTTCAGCAAAAATAGGGAAACAGAAGAAGAAAGGATTTGAGAAAAAAAGATAATGTGTTCTGTCTGAAATATGTTGAGTTTTTAGGTGTTATTTAGTTAAATATTGAGTTTTAGAGCCTTCTAGTTAGAAATGTCCAGCAGGCATTTGATGATAGAGGATTGGGTATAGGTTCTTGAAGGTAATAGTCGAACCCATAAGAACTGTGAAATTACCAAGAAAGTATGTAGAGAAAGAAGAAAGCACTGGGAGAAACCCATACCTAGGAGGTAATCTAGAAGTCAGTGCTAGAAGGGACAACCATTCAAGGAGGAAGAGGACCATAAAAAGTACAGTGCCACAGAAATCCAGGGAGGAGAATATCAAATAAGATAATATGTATAAAGTACTTTGCAAAGCTTAGCATGCCTCATAAACATGGATTGTAAATAAAGGAGGAGGAGATGGCAGATGCTTTAGCTGAAAAGGATGAGGACTGAGAAGGGACTATCATATTGGGCAATTTAGAGGTCCTTGAGGGGCCACTGGGTAGTAGAGTGGATAAAATGCCTCAGGTACTCCCTAGCTATGTAGCCCTAGGCATTCACTTAACCTCAGTTACTTAGCAATTACTGCTCTTCTGCCTTGGAATTGATGCTTAGTATTGATTCTAAGACACAAGGTAAGCATTTGCAGGGTGGAGCTGGGAAGAGAGGTCATTGGAAATCTCAGAGGGAGTGACTTTAGCAGAACTATTAGGCCAGAATCCAAATTTCAAAGGTATGAGAAGTGAGAACAGCAGCATTTGATTCAGTGAGTGTTGATAGCTTTTTTTCCTAGGAATTTGGTTGTGA
Organism: Gracilinanus agilis; assembly: GCF_016433145.1. Classification (NCBI taxonomy): domain Eukaryota; kingdom Metazoa; phylum Chordata; class Mammalia; order Didelphimorphia; family Didelphidae; genus Gracilinanus; species Gracilinanus agilis. The sequence goes on from NC_058133.1 coordinate 64,368,907, forward strand.
AAGGAATATGAGAAAAATAGAATGACAATTTGGAGGGGTAATAGTATTAGTGAAAGGTTTTTTACGGTTTTTGTATTTAAAGAATAGAAGAGCTTTTTGTAGGTTTGAAGGCAGAAGAGGAGCCACTAAATTGTAAGAGATCAAAAACTAGAGAGAGTGGATGTTTGTCAGGACAAACTTTTAGAGAAGATGGGGAAGGATGGGTTGAGGTCTTAAGTAGAAGTTTTGGCTTCGACAAATGTCTATTAAAAGATCACTGAGGAGGTGGTCAGTATTTATTTATAGAGTAACACTAAAGCTTATCAATTCATACTTTAAAGCTAACAAATTTGCCAAAAAAAAATTTGTGAATTATATTCTTTATAAGAATGTTCCAATTTACTTATTTATTTGATCTGGACCTGTGACTCATTGATGTGAGAAATCCCCAGTGCAACTGTCCTGCAACTTTTAGACCTGGACAGTTGCCTTGGAGCATAAAAAGTTTAAATGATTTGCCCAAGATCACACAGCACATATGTCTTAGAAGTATATCTTGAATCCAGGGCTTCTTGATCCTAAGACCAGTTCTTTCTATCCTGTTATATGCTGCCTTTTAAAATAGTGATATATTTTTAGGAATAATTAGTTACTGTATTAACAGAAAAACATTTTAAGTTATGCTTTCAGCTTTTCCTGGTAGAAGCTACATATGAAAATGATGCCATATGTGCTTAAAATTAACAGTGTAAGAAATAGCATCATTTTAGCTTTTGGACATTTGGGTACTGATTGCCATATAAGTGCTAAGTTTCTGTGTTTCCAAGTTTTCTGCCCAGTAAAGGGGCAGGAGAAGGTTTGAAGGGAAGAAGATTAAGTGCTACTTCTTAGGGCTGAAGTACACACCCACTTCTATATCCTTTTTATACAATGCTTACAAGTAATGATTCTGGTAGAGAGAAAGATGAAATGAAATCTTTGTGAGCCCTTCTCTGGGGCATATCTGGGAGAAGGCTTCAGTGGAGCTTGGTGTAATATTAAGAATCCAGGGAAGAGACCCTCTGCAGAGTACTTTGACTGAAGTAGATGCTTTGCCAAGAGCTGAGAATCAGCAGCCTACGGTCAGTAGCCTGGTTTTTTTGTACTATTTATGTGGTTAAAATGGTTTTTACATTTTTAAATACAGTTTTATTTTAAAATATAAAAATTGTTCTCAGCTTTCAGGCTTTTTACCAGACAACTGTTGGGCAGAATATGATCCCTGAGCCATAGTTGGCATACCCTTGACCTGGACAAAACCCATTGTCCCTCGGTCCACAAGAGCTACAGAGCTGGGCCTCAGTTCTTCTGCTGAGATTTCAGGGAAGCCAAAATTTGAATATTTGGGTAGTGTTCATACAAAGCTATTACAATAGCCTAGGTAAGAAAGGTGATAAGAATTTGAAATAGGATATGTAGAACAAAAAGGTTTGGGAATGGGTATAAGAGATATTGAAGCTGTAGCATCAGTATGACTCAGTGACTGATAATATTTGGGGAGACCAAGTGAGAGGAAAGCTTCTGAAAAGAGCAGTGCTACTCTTTAGTGACCTCCATAGAATAGTTCCCGCTGTCCATCTTGTTAGTTGGATGGTTATCCTTTGGTTCATCAGATGGATATAAAAACAGAGAAGTGATGCTTTTATTGATAATCATTGATTTCTTCCTTTTATCTGTGTAATTTTGCTGTATCTTTCTTTCACTAAGGAAGTTCTTAGCTCAGCCTTTTTAATGCAGAAGAGTAATGGCAAGGATAGACCAGAATCCACAAGTAAAATCCATGGTGGTTTCTCACTAGTCATTACCAGTCATTGTGCACAGTTGCAGAGACCATCCTAAAACAGTTTGGCAATGTCTTAATAACCTGTAATATTATAGGTAATGCAGTAGATGATTTCTAAAAAAGAAGTCCTGGCAGTCTCTAATTGGCATGGATGTATTTACCTTTATAATAACTATACTTTTTTGTAGTTTAGGATAACAAATACATTCCTAAAAATTAAGATTTTCATATAAATCAGTCAATTGGCAATCATTTATTAAGCCAGGTACTGGGAATACAAGTACAAATAAAGAATCTCTACTCATCTTAAGGTCTTTTTTTTTTTTTAAATCAAAAGTGATTTACAGTGTGTTCATTTATTCCATTTCATCTTGGGTTGTTTGTTATCTGGCAAAAGAGAAGGCTAGGAGAATTAGCTATTTTTCAATCTCTCACATTAATTGTTTTTCTAAAGGAACTCTCTTTGGAGACTTCATTATATGTGTACCACAATTATGGATGTTCACGACACTAAGCTCAAGAGCTTCAGTGGCATTCTCTATAGTACTATGTCGTCCCCCAAACCCCCACGACACTAAGCTCAAGAGCTTCAGTGGCATTCTCTATAGTACTATGTCATCCCCCAAACCCCCACCCCACTCCTTTGCAAGCCTTTGGCCTTCTGCGTCAAAGACACTATGTAGCTGCACTTGAGTTTAAGTTAAATTAATGTTCCCAAATAGCTCTTACTCTAGGTCAAGTACTGCAGTATTTGCATTTAGTTTGTTTTAAAGCTTGACACATATATTCTTATTCAGACAATTAACATCAAAATATTATTTTGCTAATCTTGGGGTCAGTTAAATGATACCAAAGCATTATAATAGCTTATTTTGGAGGAGTACAAGCAGTATAGAAAATATAGTGCATAAAGTTGATCTGGAGAAATAATTATTACATTATTTTATTATTTTCAAAAATGAACTATCAGATCATTAAAGATGATCAGTTACTTTAAAAAGTGATTTCTAGTACTTGCAGCATGACTTTAATGTCCATAGGTCTGGGATGTGGGGATTTTTTAGTAAATATTCATTTAATAAATTCTTCATGCATCTTTTACAAATTTGATATGGTGATGGCTCCATGTATCATCATCTACTGGAAATAACACTGGAGTCAGAAAACCTGCCTAAGTTTTAATCTCAGTGCTGCTGCAAATATGAAAAATGCCTAATTTCCTCATCTATTTTTAAAATGGATATGATAATGCCTTTTATAATTATGTCCTAAGAAAGTTATTTGGAGTACAAATGATGTTTCCTCTCTTGAGGAGAAAGACATGATATTAGTATGGCAGTATTCCAACCCTGCAGACTAATTTTTTAGACTGCAAAACAAAATTTGTCCTGGCTTCTCTCTAATCAATTGTCCCTCTCCCTATTGTCTATGGCCTTTGGCCCTTGATAAAAGCGTCCTTGTTCTCTTCTAGGAACTGACCTCTTTTGCCCTTTTCATCTCTTTTGTATGCCCTTCACGAACAGTCCCCCACACCTACACTCAGGAACCTGAAAACGTCCTCACAAAGAACAGGGAGAACAGGGAGATGCCGTCACAGCACTAGCGAAAGGTAGAAGGAAAATGGAAGTGCCAGAAGATTCCATAGGAATGTATGAATCCTGGTGCTTTCACGCTCACTGACCCGTTTGTCCCTCATTGGGTTTGTTTTCCACTCGCTCCTTGGCAGAATAGGGCTTATCTGGTTATTCTTTCTCCATTTCGAGCTTGTTGTGGTCCTGCTTGAGGACCTTCCCCCAGCCCACTCGAGATTCATGAGCTCATGTCTGTCCTGCTTGCAGGAAGCGATTTGACAAAGCAGAAGCCGAGTACGTGGCTGCCAAGCTGGACCTGCAGCGGAAGACGGAGATCAAAGAGCACCTCACAGAGCACCTCTGCACCATCATCCAGCAGAACGAGCTCCGCAAGGCCCGGAAGCTGGAGGCGCTCACGCGGCAGCTGGAGGCGGAAGCTGATGAGGAAAGTCCGGAGCTGGAGCCAGAGGCAGAAGAGTCGCTGCCGCCGCCACCTGAGGAAGGAGGAAAGACACCAGCAGCCCTGTCACCAGAGGCATCGCGGCCGCCGGAGAATGGCGGCTCTCCAGCCACGGCCGACCCAGCCGCAGGGCCCGGAGGAGAGGACCAGGACCCCCGGGGAGATGGCGGGGCCTGTCCAGAGCAGGAAGCAAAAGCTGCTACAAGTGCGCTGTCCAACCATCTGGCCGCCTAAAGAGCCCGTCTGTGCTGTCTGGGCGGTGCCGGGCTGTTTGCAGTCAGGTTGTACCCCAGCGATGAAATGGAGAGTAAAACCCCATTAAAGCCATCTTTAGAGCAGTCAGGAGTCGCCTTTGTGAGGTGCCAAGGCACAGGGATGCAATTGTATTGTGAAGCACGACTTACTTAGCCTCGCCTTCGTCTGGGGCACTTTCTTCCCCTGCTTCATGCCCTCAACGCCTGCCGGAGCCCGGCTCCCCGGGCCGCGTTTTCTCGCCTCCGGGCAGGCCTTTTTCTGCAGAGGTTTACTCTCCCCCCCTCGCTTCCTGTTTCTCACCTCTTTTTCAGAGAAGCCGAATGACATCACCACCATTAGTCCTAGAGTGCCATTGACCCACTCAGTGACTTCCCTGGCCATAACTGCCTTCTCAGCCCGCTCCCCAATAGTGTTGAATATCAGCTCTTGGATCTTTCAGGAGAGGGACTGGCAGTATTGTCAGTGTTTTACATTTCGTTCACATTCACTTCCTTTACCATCTCATTTAAGGAGGCTTATTTGAAGAATTAAAAAAAAAAAAAACATTGCCAGAATTTTTAACTTTCCTGTTTTAAAAATCGTTTTTCTGATGCCCATTAAAAGCAACAGACCTAGAAATAACTTTCCGTGTAATACTTTGTCTGAACAGTATTCAATTCTGCTGGGAAAATTGACGAGTTGTTCTTCATTTACACGGGTTTTCATTTGTTTGGGAGGGAGTGATGTGTTCGCAAAGCATCTGTTTCTCTCTGACTATTGTGCAAGATGGTGTCCCTCTTCTAAATAGGTTCATTGTTGAATGCCTCATCTGATCTATAGCAGGTTTGTTAAACACTACTCAAGAGGTCCATATTTGAACTCATCTGCTGTTGACTTACTTTCATTTTATGAATCACAATGGATAGATCATATGATTTTTATAGCATTGGATGGTTGCCCCGTTAAAGACTCTTGGGAGAAGTACTGTCTACAAAGCAATGGATTTCTACTATTACTATTACATTGCTTCAGTGCTGCTGGTTGTCTAAATTAGGAAGAAGACTCAGCTATTTAACATAAGAGTGAAAATGGCATATAATAAGATGTATCAGGGAATAATTCTTTAGGTAAATGATTGCTGTTTCTAATTTAAAAAAAAATTTTGTTACTCTTTTCCAGTTTGTTTTGTGTGTTGGGAGTAAATTAACCTACATAATAAAACAGATTTTTAAATGTTATAGCTATTATTGATTTGCTATTACTTTAATAGTTTTTCCATTTTTTACTGCCATTTGCTTGGCCAGTATGTTTTACTCCATGAACTTCTGTGTAAATAAGTGCTATAATTTCATCAGAAAAACCTGTGGAGTTTCTGTATTAAGTTATGATCAATGTATCACATACCCTAAAAAAAGTGCAAGGATTTCTAAACTAAAGTCATTTTATTTGGAGAAAGGAAATGTGCAATACTAATTACTTCTCAGAAAAACTTAGAAACATCTTACTTAATGTGTGGACTAAGAATTATACTATAACTTCACTGTCATTTTGTACTCCTGTGTATGTAGCTATATATTTGTATATTATGCAATATGATTGGAATAAAAGTATTGTTACTGTCATCTTCAAAATTGAAAACATAGGTAAACAATTGCATTTAAATTTATGAATGGTATACATAAAATTGAAACCTTCCATGTCCAAGTTAATCTTATTTTTCTAAAAATAAACAATCAAATGAATTTACTCCATTATTCCTTGTCTACATTGGAAAGCTTGTTTGAAAATATGCATAGTGTAAGTACCTGTTAAGCTATAATATTCCTCTGCCTTGATATGATAGGTGTAATCACTTGCTCTTGACTGACTACTGGGATAAATACCTATTTCTGCTGAGACTAGAATGTTGGCTTACCAATTATGTGCCAGCTAAATCTTAAATTTAAATCATGATCCAATAAGGAAGATCACAGGGGAAAAAAAAAACAAAAACTGGGGAGATAGTTATTCTTAGAGAATATGAAAAGGAGGCCGGCCTTCCTGTGGACTCTTTAAGACCACAGGGTAAGTCATTTCTCTGGTGCTTCTCTTCCCTCACTTATAGCACAAGAATAATGAGGCTAACACTTAAGGCAGTTGTTGTGTGGACAGCACTTGATAACTTTAACAGGCTATCTGGCTTTAAATCTAAATTGCCGAATATTGCTCCTAATGTGATCTGGCCAAAAGTTCAGGCAGTAAAATTCATTACCTTAAAGCCAATTTTTACAGTGAGTGGTGACTAAATCAGTGGTTTCTGGCGAACTACTTTCAAATACAACTATAAGGAATAAATTCTATTAACTGGAGTTTGTATTTTTGAAGGATCCCTTCCTGACTTTGCCTAAAAGGAGTATTATAGCTTAGGCCTATGATCCGATGGTCAGAGGGGTTTAGAGACATTCAAGATCATCTAGTCTGGTCCTTTCATCTTTAAAAAGAGGGAACACAAACAATTGAAATTACTTGTCCCAAATCACACAGCAAGGAACAAAGCTAGGTTTTGAACCTGAGATCTATGACTATAACTCTAGTATACTGCTAGTGAGGTGCAGCCAAATTCTACTGCTTCAGATTTCTTCGATGCCAATTGTTTATATCTTATGCTTCAGATGAACAAGAATAGAGAAAAATGGGACCTCATAAAGGAACTTTCAATGCTAAGATTCTTATCCCTTTGTGTATGCTAATTTAAAGGCCTAAGCTTAATTTCATCATGGCACTCAAATTTGATTTCCAGTTCAGCCAGTAATGTGGTTTGACTTTGTATTCATCCACTCTGTGTCTGCCCTGGTTTGTCCATTTTTTAAAAAGTAATTCCTAAAGTAGGTGTTAAGAATAGTTTCCATACTATAAGTCAGGGTTGTCCCTCAAGTTTTTTGTACATAGTACCTGTATCCCTTCTCTCATAGATTTGTTATTAATATCAGACCTTCAGGAGCTCTGAGTTTCTGAGTCTACCTATGTTGTCCTTAGAGACATTTTTTTTTAAACCCTTAACTTCTGGGTATTGACTTATAGGTGGAAGAGTGGTAAAGGTAGGCAATGGGGGTCAAGTGACTTGCCCAGGGTCACACAGCTGGCAGTGTCTGAGGCCAGATTTGAACCTAGGACCTCCCGTCTCTAGGCCTGGCTCTCAATCCACTGAGCTACCCAGCTGCCCCCTTAGAGACATTTTGTACCTGAGTTTTAGAGAAGAACATGAACATTTTAGAGCAAGATTGGGCTCTTTGTGAGAAAATATGAGATGTGTTTATTTTTAGATTCTTACCTAGGCTAGAGATGGGAGGTCCTGGGTTCAGACCTGGCCTTGGACACTTTTAGCTGTGTACTGAATACTGTATATTGGTTTCAAGACAGAAGAGCAGTAAGGGCTAGGCAATTGGAGTTGTAACTTGCCCAGGGCCACATAGCCAGGAAATGTCTAAGGTCAGATTTGAACCCAGTACCTTCCATTTCTAGGCCTGGTTTTCAATCTACTGAGTCACCTTGTTGCCTCAAGATGTGTGTCTCTTTAATAGGCACTTTTTATAAGTCTGAATTATAGGATTAAAGGTGGTAAGTTACAGCACTTGGTGATAATGGCACAGCTGTTAAATGATTTAGTTTCTAGGCTCAGATGTTAAAGTCACTGACTGAAATCCCTTAAGACACATTTCACTACTAGGTCACATTTGGGCCGTAGGACAAATACATTCAACTATTGCTATAATAATCTACCTTATTTTCTTTTTAAATGTTGCAATATAGTAGTATTCTCAGGTTCAGGGTCATCCTCTCCTATTTCACTGGCACAAATCAGGCTCGAAAGTAACAATCCAAACCCATTCCTTATGATTTGTGTGAATAGAACTGGCAGTCTTTTCTAAGCAAACTGATTAATGTGTGTTTTTTTTTTTAATATGGCCTACCACTGAGCCACCTTGCTGTCCCTCATGCCATTAATTCTTTAAATATCAAGGTACAAAAGTACTCCAATGAGTATGCCCTGGAATGAACAGAGAAATTACCAAAACACTTTCTTTAATTGGCACAGACCCTATTTCTGAACATACCTAGGAAATCTCTTCTCTAGGCTAGCACATCCTCACTCAATCTCAGAACCAGAATTTACAGTCTTAGATAATTATTCTTAATATCGTGAAATTTATTAGCATCATTAATAATATATGGTGACAAGCATTTAAATAAGATATAGAAAGCTACCAAGGGACTTGCAGCTGAAGGGAAAGGAATAGCTGCCAACTTGAATTCCTTTTGCCAACCACCAGAATTTACAGTTCTTAAACCCAATCTCAGTTCTAGTCCATTCCCACCATGAGCTTGTCTTTCTCTCTCATCACTCTTTTGTTCAGGTGCTTCTCTCCTTGTGTCTTGATCTCACTTCACCTCCTTTCCTGTCTGTCACTCCAAACCAAAAAGTAAAAATCTCTTTCTCAAAAACTACTAAAACCAAAATGTAATATTAGCTTGCCAGTAGACCAGGACTCTCAAGAAGCCTCTCTGCTGGCAAAAGTCCTCCGAAGTCTTTATGATCCTGAAAAGGTCATCCAAGTTTTTGTGATCTGAGGAGGTCATCCAAAGGTGTGATCTTAGTCTCAGCAGCCCAGGGCTATATATGACAAATACTCTCTAAACCTTAATTATATTGCAACTTTTGCATTAATATATCCAACAATGGCCTCAGATACCCCCTTGCTCTGTGACCCTGGGCAAGTCACTTAACTCCCATTGCCTACCTTTTACTGCTTTCTGCCTTGGAACCAATAGATAGTATTGATTCTAAGACAGAAGGTAAGGATTAAAAAATATATGTATATGTATTTAAAAAAAGATATAGGGGGAGGAGAGACCCAGAGTAGATAGTGGTTGATCCATTTTGAGATCCCTCTGAATAACCTGCCAGGATTTCTAGGTATTCTAACCTCCAGTTAGTAAGAGTGAAGCAGAATCACTTTCTCTCACTGGGCCAGTTGCACAAACGCCTTGGAGACTATTGATATATAAAATCAGTATCTCTTTTATTATAAGAGGGGATACACACTGAAGATCAGCACAAGGGGTCCCTAACTGTAAGGGATCTAGCTATTCACCCAACAACCCTCTACGTCTCTCACAAGAGGGAGCCTTCAAGTCTTCTGGCTAACTTACCAGGTCCCTATTTGTTATGAGGGTGGTAATGGTCACTAATGGGCCTAGAGCCAGTAACCAGTCTAGCAGGAGATTGAATTGGATGTTATGAACGATGGGCAAACACAGCTGGGAATGAACTTGGTTCAGGTTTCAAAACCAAACCCTGATAGCTAAGTGCCCAATGAACCTTCACTGCTATCTATTAGGCTCCTTTAAGAAGTCAGGCAGCTGGCCCCTCCCTGCTGAGGTAACTGCCCTTTATTGGATGGTGACAGACTGGCAGGAAGTGGGTGCATGAACTTCCTGTCCCAGCAATGGTGGTTTGGTTCAACCTCAACTGCTCAGAATTCTCTTTTCTTCCTATCCTCCTTAGCCTTAGTGGTAAAGAAAATATCCACAAGATTCTTAGGTTAAAGCTAAGGGATACCAGGCCTAGAGACGGGAGGTCCTAGGTTCAAATCTGGCCTCAGCCACTTCCCAGCTTTGTGACCCTGGGCAAGTCACTTGACCCCCATTGCCTACCCTTACCACTCTTCTGCCTTGGAGCCAATACACAGTATTGACTCCAAGACGGAAGGTAAGGGTTTAAAAAAAAAAAAAAAGCTAAGGGATTTATTGAACACTGGGGAAGGAATAGGCAATGTAAGAGGGCTTAGTGATTCTAAGCTGTTGCTAAGGTCATTCTGGGTGATGCTGGCAAAGTTCCTAAGCAGGTCTTAAGAGACCAAGGGCTGACTGCCCTTGGCCAGAGCTAAGGTGTCTCTGGTCAAGAGATTGATCAGATCTTCTGGCTAATTTAATTGATAATAAAATAGTTATTGATGAGTTGCTCTTAAAGAAGGTCCTAATATCTAGGCTATTCTAATTTCCTACCCACGATCCTCCTCCCTTCACCTCCCTTCATCTCCCTTCAACCCGGGGCCCCAGGGGAAAGGAGTAGATGAGTGGACAAGGTGAAGTCAGGGGAAAAAAGAACCCAGGCTTGGGTTTGCAGGGGCTTTTATAGTCTCAGCTCAACTGCCAGTTGGCATCTGGCCCATGGTGCATGCCATCAGCAACATTCCATCCAGGGTAACTGACAGCTTAGCCTCAGCTAATATTGCCATGCAAAAACCCTGCATTACATATTTCTATCTATGTGTTCCCTAAAAGCTGACTAAACTACCTATTTATGACCCTCAGTAGTTAGTTTGATTTAGTTCAGAAGCTGTCTCCAAAACCTGTTATGGTTGCTCTCAAACTGCGAAGTCCACCCCAGGGGATCTGACCCCTGAGGTAAAACCTCAAAGCTGATCTGACAGGATTTTTTAGATAAAACCCTTCTGGAAAGCACAGCAGGTATAATTAGATCCTTTTCTAGATATTCCCAGAAATAGAATACCTCTAAAGATGATTTAGGGGTTTCTTCTTCTCCACAGTCAGTTTGAGGTAGCTAAGCTCCAACAAGCCACCTTTCCTCCACCCTTCCAGACAGGAAAAACCCTACCTCCTCCTCCAAAAAGTCCCTGACTGTACCAGTTGTCACTTCCAAACTGTTCCTCCTCTGCCTTCTGCCTGCTAAAATCCTTTCCCTTGAGTTCCTAGTATGTGCCTTAAAGATAGCCTTCTACTTCTCTTAAATCTTATCCTATCTCTATCCTTTTCCCCTTACAGTATATATCCAACAAAGACTGAATGACTAATTGCCCCATGTTTTTTAAATTATATCTTTCCAGGTTATTTGTAGAAATAATTTTTAATAATTGTTTTTTGACATTTTACAATCCATGTTCTCTCCCTTCTATCCCTTCCCTCTCCCTGAGACAGTAGGCAATATGATATAGATTATACATGTGCTATCTTGCAATACATACTCCCATGTTCATCATGTGAAAGAAGACACATATTACTTATACTAGTGTAATAGGAGAATTATAGAGACATAGGATAAGATGGATAGTTGGCTTTAAGAACTGGCATGGGCACACGCCAAGAACTCTAGAAAGATTCTAGAATCCAGGGGGCAAAAAAAGAAGGGTTTTGAACTGACAAATGCCATTTGGTGTCTGGATGTCTTGGTGCTGGCCCTGTTTAAGCTAATGGTCTCCTACCTAGGTCTTTTTTCCTAAATACACCTTGATGAATCTCTGGCAAATAGAACAACTGGAACAGACTTTATTGGCATTTGTACTAATCCCAAGAGCAGTCCACACCCTTTTTATTGTATCGATGATAGCTTGTGTCCCCAAATGACCCTTATTATGAAGAGCCTGCCATATATGGTTGTAAAAAGCTTTTGGTAAAATAGGTTTTGCAGTGGATGCTACCCAAACTCCATTTTCTTCACTTGCTCAAAATTTCTGGTTCTATGTCTGAATCTCAGAGTCCAGATATGCTTTTTGAAGATCTTCTGACTCTAGGACTGAGAGATTCATTATGCAAGCTGGAGCAGTTTGTGCTGTAAACCTTACTGTTAAATAAGCACAATTATTTCCACAAGAGACCAGATCTTTGCCTTTACAATGAATGTCTACCACTAGATGTTATAAATCCCCTCTGTTTCCATAGTGTTCCAGTGGCATGGCAAATTCCAAATGCATAAAGGGAATCCATATAAACATTGCTCTTTTTCCCTCAGCCAATATGCAAACGTCTTTCAAAGCTACTAACTCTACTCCTTGGGCACTCATATTTGTGGGTAATGAAGCATACCATAAAGTCTCAAACTCAGTGACCACTGACTGCTGCACCCATGTAACATCATTTTGCAGAAATGAAGATCCGTCAGCAAAAAGCACAAAATTAGGATTGTCAGTGGGTTTGTCTTTTAAATCCTGTCTCACCTGTTCTGCTAGTTCTATAACTGTTGTACATTTATGTAATGGTTCCCCATTAGTTGGTAAATTAGGTAACAGTGTTGTTGGATTTAAAATACTACACTATTTGAGTTGTGTGTTTTCATTCCCTAAAAGAATTATTTCATATTTGGCTATCCATTGGTGAGAGAAAGCTCGAGTGCAATATTTTAACATAAGAGCTTCTATTTGGTGAGAGCAGAAAACTGTTAAAAGGCACCCAAAAATTAGGTCTGCAGACTACTGCACTAACAATGGAGTGGCTACAACACCAAGAAAGCAATTCCAGATGCAATGGGGTCTAGCTGTGCATTGTAATACGCCATGGGACAATGATTTGGTCATAGGGTCTGTGCTAGAACTCCTCCTAAAGCTACTCCCTTAGCTTGAACGGGACCAGTACCAAGACACCTAGACACCAAGTGGCAGTTATCAGTTCAAAACACTTCTTTTTCTACCTCCTGGGTTCTAGAATCCTTCCTCCAGAGTTCTTGGTGTGGCCCATGCCGGTTCTTAAAGCCAACTATCCATCTTATCCTACAACTCTATAATTTCCCTATTACACTAGGAAAAAAACACATGAAGGAAACAAGGGGGTGAAATAGTAAACTTCAATCTGCATTCAGACTCCATCAATTTCTTCTATGGTGATGGATTACCTTTTTCATCAGGAATCCCTTGGAAATTGTCTTTGGATCCTTGCATCGCTGATCTTATTTAAGGCATTTACAGTTGATCATTGAACATTATTGCTGTTACAATGTTCCTCTAGCTCTGCTTACTTCACTTTGCATCACTTCATCTAAGTCTTTCCAGGTTTTTGTTTGTTTGTTTGTTTGTTTGTTTGTTTGTTTGTTATCATCCTGCTTGTCATTTCTTATGGCACAATAATATGCCATTACAATCAAATACCACAGCTTGTTCAGCCATTCCCCACTTGATGGACATCCCTTCAGTTTTCAGTTCTTTGATGTCACAAACAGCTGCTATAAACATTTTTGTTCAAGTAGGTGCTTTTCCTCTATCTTGACCTTTTGGGGATATAGATCTAGTAATGGTATTATCCAGAATGCTGTTAAAGAAATTCTTTCAGGAATAGGTTGAACTGTGTGGTCACTGAGGTTCCTTCCAATTCTGAAATACAGTTAACCCTTTCACCACTTAAAAAAATCATGTCACAGAGTGTTCCTTACTGTGGGAGCATTAGTTAATAGATGGCAAATAGGAATTTAATATAGCTCCCACTTATAGAGCATTTTAAGGTTTACAGAGCATTCAAATAAGTTATTCAGTCCTTAACAAGTTCTGTGAGGTAGGTGCTAATTTTATCCCCATTTTACATATGAGGAATTTATAATCCTCACAGAAGTTGTAACCTGCCCAGAGTTATCTTTCCTTCCCAAGTCTATGTCCTATGCCACCTACTTGCCTGATAATTCCCGTCTATGGGATAAGAATATTATAAAATATATCAGAGAAGCCAAGAATGGACTCAACATGGAGGCATGGGCAGGAATCCCACGAGAGAGGGCTTTCTGAGCCCAAACTCATTGTTGGAGCCAAAGCTTCAACTAAAAGAGGGCCATAATTCAACACTAATACGTGACAGGGAGCACATTTTTCTGTGATTATAGTATGTCTCAAGGGGATATCACCAGGCCAAAAATTCAAAAGAAAAATGAAATAGTGACCTTGCAACATATAATCTCACTACAGTTGGAAAAAAGAATGATGAAAATGCCATCCCATAAATAAACATTGTCAAAAGGCAGCATTGCCAGGTATGAAGCAAAAGTGGTCATCAGTTGTAACCAGTATTCTCAATCCACCAATATTAGCACCAGTCTTTGGGTAAATTTGAACCTTGAGTCAAGGGATTTTTTTCTCTCTCTTTTTTTTTTTTTGAGCCAGATGATAACCTGACAACAGAAGGACTTGAAATCCAAAACAATCCACAGCCACCCAAGACCAGAAAGTTGCCTAGAACTTGCTTCTGAAAATTAAGGACAATTTGAGAAATCAGGCAATGACATAACATAAATTCTACTTTATTTTTAATCTTTCTGTTTATCTTACCAGTGTTTCTCAGAATGAAAGGATGAGTGACTTTACTGCTAATACTGATCTTACTAGTATTTTATTTGCTCTGGAATCACCAATTTTTTAATTAGAGGGACCTTAGAGATTATCCTGTCAAATCTTTTAACTTTTGAAACGAGGAAACTGAGGCCCCAGTGGGTTTAGATGACTGGGCCAAGGTTATGTAAGTAGTTAGTGGAAGAGGAGAGATCTGAACCCAAAACCTCTGATTTTAGTGCTCAGAGGAAGCATTTTTTTAGACAGGAGTCATATTGCCTCTGCCAGCCATAATGCTAGAGATAAGAGGGCAGGAAAGATATAAGGATACATTCTAATGTTTGTGACCAACTGAACCCCACACTATCTGAAAGGGCATCCTACACTTACTTGGTCAGATCAGCAGGGTGTTGGAGCATTCCAGCATCCCTTTTGAACAGTGTTATCCATTTTTCTCTTATACAGGTATCCCTTCCACATCACAAGGGAGAACTGCCCTGTATTCTGGAAAATCCGTGTAAATTTTTTTGGTCTCTTTTCATACACGAGAAGAATTCTGAATTTTTTCTTTTTCTTTTATGGGTTGTTTACAGTACCTTATTGTAAAATTTGAGTTAAGTATTTGGTCAGAAGCTATATAGTTTCTAAACGTTTTCTGTGTTGTCTGTAGCTTCCACAAAACTTCCCCAAAATTCTCACCTAATTTCTTATACTGATCCACAATATATTGAAATTGTGATGGGAAAAGGATGGGAAAAATCACGATGTGGAAGGGAAAAGGCAGTATGGATAGAACACACTAGCTTTAGAATCAAGAAAGCCTTGGTTTATTAACTCATCATGTCTCAGACATTTACTTGGTGTGGGATCCTGGGCAAGACAATTTTTATTTCTTTCAACATTTATTAAGACAACATGCTATATACGTAGATTAAAAAAAAATTTTAACAGTGCCAGCCCTCCAAAAGTTTATTTATATTCTGGTAGGGTTATGAGAAATGCATACAAACAACAATGATTCCAATTCAGTAAACATTCATTAAGTGCCCACTATGTTCAAAGTACTACTCTAGGTTCTGGAAGGACAAAGATAGCAAAAGATACAGCCTCTACTCTCAAAGGGCTTGTTCTTTGGAGGGTTAGGAATTGATTAAGTGTATAGAAGTCAGCCACAGTGATCTGAGAGGTTTAAGGTGGGAGAGATCTATTTCTGCTTGGAGGAGGAGAGGGAAATCCATCAGCATTGAGTGCCTCAGTTTCCTCATCTTTAAAATATGATATAATTTTGTAAACCTGATTAACAGATTATTGTATTAATATTATATATATATCACCTATTATAGTTTACAATTATTAGTTTACTTGAAGACAGACTATAGTTCTCTATAGTTCTTTTACCTAGTTTCTTTTTCTTTTTTAAGTTAAACATGGTGGTGGCACACATCTGGAATGTTTGCTACTAGGGAGGCTGAGGTTTCCAGATCACTTGAGCCTCAGAGTCATGAGCTGTAGCAGGACTAGCCAATGTCTATTAGATACCTCTTTTAAATCCTATCCCAATATGGAGAACCCTGGGGAAGAAGAGGGCCACAAGGCTGCCTAAAATTCAGTAAAGCAGCTAAGGTGGAAAACAGCAGGTTGAAGCTTCTCTGCTGATCAGTAATAGAGTCGTGCCTTTGCTAAATGACTACAGTGTATACAATCCTAATTTTACCCCACCAATTAACAAGAAGAGCTCAGTAAGCAAAATTATGTGATAGTTTCTTTTTTTCACTTTCAGTCTCCCTTCTCTCTTCCCATTTGTGGAGTTTGGCATCTTCCTCCATCAAAACTTGCTCTCAGAAAACTGTTACCTCTGCCAAGAGTATCTGTAATTTAAGCCTTCTCGATGGTGATAAAATCTTTGCATCTTGTTGCTTGTTTGTTTCTGCATTATTTTATTTTATTTTAACTTTAATTTTTTTAACATGTTCAGACAATTTTTAATAATTGTTTTCTGTCCTTTTGTGATCCATGTTCTCTCTTTCCCTCCCCCACTCCAAAATGGCAGGTATACAGGTTGTACATATATTATCATACAATACATATTTCCATGTTCATCATATGAAAGAAGACAGATAGCAATTACATGAGAAAAATTCATAGAGGACATAAAGTAAAGAATGACATGCTTTAATCTGCATTCAGACTCCATCAATTCCTTCTGTGGTAGTCCATAGCCTTTTTCTTCATGAGACCCTTGGGGTTGTCCTTCATTGCTGATAATAATTAATTCATTCCTAACTGATTATTGAATATTATTGCTGTCACTGGATACAATGTCCTCCTGGTTCTGCCCAATTCACTTTGCATCATTTATCCTAAGTCTTTCCAGATTTTTTTGTGATTGTCTTGTTCATCATTTCTTATGGCACAGTAGTATTCCATTGTCTTTGCCTCCAGTTAAAGGAACTCCAAGCATCAACAAACAGCAGGAAACTTCGGAGGGATATGGTGAAAGACAAGGGAGTTTTCCCAACCCACATGCCACTTACCGGACTTGTCTGTAAGATCAGTCTCATATTGCATACGGTAGGTACCCAGGTGGGAAATAAGAGAACGGAATAAACATTTTTAACACCTATTATGTGCCAGACATTGTGCTCATTACTTTTTACAAATATTATCTCATTTATTAACTCCTTCACCCTGAAAGGTAGTTTCTCTTATTATCCTCATTTTAAAATTGTAATATAACAGCACCTACAACAACAATAATCATTGATCTTTAAATAGTGCTTTAAAGTTTGCAAAATACTTTGTATATCTCACACCACCACTGTGAGGTAGATAATAGAGGTAGTATCCATTCTATCCATTTAATAGGTGAGAAAGGTTAAGTGAATTGCCCATGTTCACATCACTAGTGTGATTGGAGCAATATCCTAACCTCTGTCCTCATTCAAGTTATCCTAGCTTTTACTTAGAAGATTTTGAGACCATCTTTGAAACTTGGTTGGTTCAGGAGACTAAAGACTCAGAAAGCTCTCATCACTTTCTCATAGCCCAGTACAAAAATAGTAACAAGGAACCCAGGAAGTTCTGATGCTTGGCTGGCAGACCACAATGGGCAACTCAAGCAAAAGAGCATCTTTTAGCTAAATCAACTTGATGCATCCTCAATGGCTTTCCTAATTGGATATCCTTCTCCTGCTTTGCTAAAGACTCAGGAGTATCTCATTTTGTTTCCATATCAAATTTAAATGCCCAGAAGACTGGGCATATAATCAGAATAGCTACTTAGTGTCAGAAGCTGACTTCTGGGCAAGTCTTCCCAAATTTGGTTTGGGGGCTCCATCTATTAGATACTTTGCTTATGAAGACCTGGTTTCTAGTACTTGATCCTCTTGCTTTCTCTTGTTTAATTGTTCATTTCTCTATGTAGCATCCCATCAGGAGAACTTTAATGCACTGAGTTTATACTCCATTAGTTTGCATGTGTTTGAGCACTCTCTAAACGTTTTCTTTTTGTTGGTAGTGGCAGGGGCAATGTCCTATCACCTCAGTTCTCCTGTCAGCTTTCAGAGGTTAGGTCCCAATTCTTCTATTTCTTCTGTAATCTTTCTAGCCACCCCAAAAACAACAAAAAATGCTCCGCAAAGAATAGGCTCTTATGGACAGGGCCTTTCATCTCATCCTAGCTAATTAGGTGGCATAAGAATGGAGTTAGGAACACCTGAGTTAAAATGCAATTTTAGACACTTACTAGCTGTGTGAACCTGGTTGAGTCACATAGCCCATATGCCTCAGTTTTCTGAAATGAAAAATAAGGATAATAAAAGTACCTACCTCCCAGGGCTAACTTTGTTTTATACTACCTCCCAAGAAAGTGATGAGAGCTTTCTGAGTCTTTAGTCCCCTGAACCAACCAAATCTTAAAGATGGTCTCAAAATCTTCTAAGTAAAAATTAAGCTAACTTGAATGAGGACAGAGGTTAGGATATTCACAAACTAATTGTTGTGAAGATAAAATAAAATAATATTTGTAAATGTGCTTAATAAATATTTTCCTTCTTCGTTTCCTTCCCTCCCTCCCTTCCTCCTTTCCTTCGTTCCTTTCTCTTTTTTTTCCTTCTCAATTTGTCTATTCTTGAAATGAGAGCCAAATAGCTTCTTTACCTCATGGGGATCCACTTATAATAGCAACCAGGCCAATATCTGCTGTATGTTTGAAATAAGATTTTTTTTTTTTAAAAAAGTGAAATCTAATCACATTCACAAATACACTGTAGCTTATATCCCCTGTAGGCAGAGAAAGGGTTAACTTGTTTTGTACTGCGTGTTCATGTATTCCTGACATGATATAAAACACTACAATTGTGGCTTTTCCATTTTTGCTGACATAGTTTAAGTTGATGAATATTTTGATTGGTGCCAGTCTCAGGCAGTTTTAAATGCTAGCCCTGCAGGAGTCAAGAAGTCCAGTCATAATCATAACAATATGCCTGTCACTCAAAAGTACCGGAAGGGAGTTTAGGTGCAAAGAAAGCATTTTCCCCCAAAAGGAAACAGGGCAATTGAAATCGCCTCCTTTTCAAAGCATTGAAGTCAAAACTGTTACCAGGTTCCTGGTGTGAAAATTCAGGTCCCAGTACCCCCTTGGTCAGGCTCCAGCATGTCCTGGGGCTATGCAGACAAGTACAAGTCGGAGTCTGGGTCTCCAAAGAAATTAAACCGAAGGAAAAGTGCAGCCATCAAGGCTGATTTCCCACTTGTTATTTGCCGACTTACTATTTCTGCAGGGAATATATAATTAATTCCCTTCTAGTCCCCGCATTGAATGCACCTTGGGCCAGGTCTGCACAGCCAAACCAAGGCTAATTACCTAATTCAGGCAGAAGGAAGTAGTTTCCCCCCACTCAAAAAAAGTATGGCAGTAGACTTGGCCTAAGGGCTAGAATAGAGAGTAAATTAACTTGTTTACATTATAATTACCAGGTTGTTTTTTTTTTAAGTGAAAGTTAAACCAGAGGGGGATGGAATGAAAGTCTTCTACTATTGGGTGGATATCTGAAGGAGTCCCTCTGAGCTCAGCCTGAGAGTGAGGTAAGTGCCAAACTTTGAGGAAGAGAAGAAACTCAAGACAAAGCCTTACGCCATCTTGAAGGCTCCCTTTTCTTGCTTCTTAGGGAAATAAGAAGGATGGCCATTGAAACTGAGGAATTTGGAAATTGAAGGAATGCCCATCCATTGAGGAACAGCTAAATAAGTTATGACAGATGACTGTGATGGAATACTATTGAGCATTAAGAAATGATGAGTGGGTTAATGAAAAAAAAGGCATGAGAATATTATATGCAACAAAAGAAATAGTTTGAAGAACAACTATGAATGTCCATCTCTAGAAAAAAAAACTGATAAACAGGAACATACACGATATAGTTTTATATATAGTTGTATGTTTATTAATATAGATTTATCTATAAGTGATGCCTTCTCTACTATGGCAAGGGGAAAGAGAAATTCACGGGAAATTCAATGTAACAAACGAATGAATTTAAACTGAAAAAAAAAATCATAGTCTGATCCTTTCCCACTTTATGGATTAGGAAATTGAGGTTCAGAAACTTATCCAATTGTTGCACAAGTAATCTATGGCAAAGTCAAGATATGAACTGAGGTCCCATGTCTTTCAAATTCATCATTCTCTCAATGTGCAAATGAGAGAACCAGGAGATCTGATACTAGCTGTTGAACCTGAATCGGTCCTGTCATATATCTATGCTTCAGTTTCTATTGGAGATAATAATACTTGCCCTCCCTATTTCATTGGGTCCACTGTGAGGAAAACACTTTGTAAACCTTAAAGTCCTCCCAGAACTGTGCATTGCAGTCATAGCCCTGACATTTCATTGTTGAATTCATCCTTGTAAAATCCCAAGGATGGTGTTCAGCAAACTCAGCCCTAGAAGCCCAACACATCTCATAATGGAAAGAACACTGGGCTTGAGGGATACAAAATCACCTCAGAGAACATCTAGTCCCATCCCTTCATTTTACAGATGAAGAAATTGAGACCCAGAAAAATTAAGGGACTCATCCACACTGGAAGTAAATGGCATGACTGGAGCTCAAATTCAAGTATCCAAGTCCATTAATCTTTCCATGACACTAGACTTAACAATGTTCATGGAACTGAATTGGTTAAACCAAAAGTTGTCAGTCTGGAACGTGCACCTTTCACCCCCAAAGAATCCCACATGCTCCTCATGGAAAAGAGGGGAATCTGCTATTTCAGGGTCCACTGGGAACTTCAGAAAAATATGAAACAGTGATGTCATATGGTCAATAAATTCCTGAAATTCTTCAACAAGTTTTATTGGCTGGATGTTGCTGTTTACTATTGCAAGAGCACTAAGCTTCCACCACAAGTGGTCTCCACTAAGCACACGGAGAACAGATATACAGTCCTAGGATTCTGTTGACCATCTGTAGGGCTGAAAGAGACATTAGATGTCATCTAGTCCAGTGATATCAAATTCAAATAGAAATGGGGTCCATAAAAACACACATAAGTTCAAACCACATATTGGCTTAGAAAACCATGTTTATATATTTCTTATTAATACATCAACATATTAAAAGCAGAAAGGAATTACATTTTCATTTGGTTCAGTTAGACTGAACTATTATGGGCCAAATGGGCCTCATATTTGAAACCTCTGATCTAGTCCAACCCACTCATTTTTTTCCTTTTTGTTAAAGTAATATTTCATTCCCCCCATTATATGTAAAAGAAATTTCCTTTAACATTCAGAGTTCTAAATTCCCTTCTCCCTCACTCCCTCCCTGAGAAAGTAAGCAATCTGATATAGATCTTATATGTATAATCATGTAAAACATTCCATATTAGTCATTTTGTGGAAGAGATCTCAAATGGAAAGAAAGAAGGAGGAAAATAAAATATAGTATATTTCAGGCTGCATTCAGACTCAAATCAATTCTTCCTCAAATGGCAAATGACATTTTTCATCACGAGTCTTTGGAATTGTCTTGGATCATTTACATTTCTGAGAATAACTAGATCATTCATAGTCGTTCATCAAGAAATATTGCTGTCACTGTGTACTATGTTCTTCTGGGTTTGCTTACTTCACTTTGCATTAGTTCATTTAAGTCTTTCCAGATTTTTCTGGAATCATCCTCTTTGTCATTTCTTCTAGCACAATAGTATTCCATAATTATCATATACCACAACTTGTTCAGCCTTTCTCCAATTGATGGACCCTCCATTTCCAATTCTTTGCTATCACAGAAAGAGCTTCAATAAATATTTTCGTACAAATATGTCCTTTTCCTTTTTTGATCTCTATGTAACTCAGTCATTTTCAAAGTCATTTTCAAAACAGAGGTCCACAAAAATAAAGGGACATGCCAAACATCACCCCAGGAAAAATGGTTAGGCCTGGGTTTTGAAACCAGATCCTCTGACTCTAAAACAAATGATTTGTCTATTTTACCATATTTCCAGCTAATTAGTTTTAACTAATTAGTAATTATAAATTATATTAGTATGTTAATTTTAAATATAAATTATATTAGTATGTTAATTATAAATATTTGTAATTATAAATACATTAAATAAATATAAATAAATTATAAGTTAATTATAAATATAAATATTGTCAACATCATCCTTAATTTCAGATAAAGTAATCAAAATCTAAAAAAGGTAAAGTTATTTGGTAATTTGGTAACAGAACTTTGTATTTTGCATTTCTTTGTCCATATTTCCCCCATCTTGTTAAAAAATCTTTAGTGGCTGCCCTCTGATAATTATATAAATTCCACATACCTGAGTTTGGGATTTAAAGCCCATCCAAATATGGCGTCTGTCAGAGAAGGTGGTATGGTGCATTCAGTGCAGAGTGCTGGATTTGGATTCAGAGAACTTGAATTTGAGTCCTGGACCTGTCATTAAGCAATCTTGGTAAGTCACTTACTCAAACCTGTTTCCTTCTTTGTCAAATGAGAGGTATGAACTAAATGCTTTCATCTTTTAATCTATGATCCTAATTCTCAGAGAAGCAGCATGGCACTGTGAATAGAATACTGAACATGGAGTCAGGTTCAATAATAATATAACCTTTGGGGCCATGTAAAAGTTATTTCTTTCTTCTAAACTTCAGATAGTTCTCTAAGATTATATGTTAACTCAGAGACGGATGGAGTTCTGCTTTTGTCCTTTCTTCATTGATTAAGTGCTTAATTCTCTAGTTTTTACCCTTCTGGTTCCCTTCCCCTATATGCTTCCCCAGCTTTACTATGTCTTTGTGAAATCGATGTCCGAAAATTTAGAGCTGGAAAAAAATGTCAAAGTTCTTCTAGTTCTAGTTCTAGTCTTCACTCTAAATTGATTGCCCTAGGATCACATCATTCTGAAAATATATGTGCTCATTTTACTATTAATGATAATTTACAAGCTATTCCTACTTCAATGCCCATGGCCAAATATGCACAAATCTTACAAATAACATCAATTTAGGAGCTTCAAAAAAAAACAAAGCAAAATCTGCAACCATGAAGCTGGCTTTGTTGCTTCTGTTTTAATACTAAGGCTATGCTTGTTTGTACCAATATTGTCTGTGGCCATTTTCTTTCCTCAAGACTAGGAGGAGGCAAAAGAGTTCAGAAATCACAGAAGGATGTTCAGAGTACCAGGAATCTAACCAAGAATTTTTCGGCATATCTACCTAGCTGGGACTCATGTCTTATCACATCAGCAATTTTTCACCCTGTAGGGCATCAAATATTAGATCTGAGGGATCCTGATTGATCTCTTCTGATCAAAACCTTGGAGTGTCTCTCGATTTTTAGAGCAGCTTTTCCCAAGCTAAAATATCAACCACCCCCCAAATCATGTTTCTCAAGGTTGACTTTCTTTTGGCATAATAGAAAACACATGGCTAGTTGAATGTCTTCCCCAATTTGCCCATTCCCTACCCCATTTTGTGCTTCCAACACTCCTGATGATCTGGGCACGTGTTCTTTTGAAGATGAGGGAGGCGTATCCTGATTTATGCTTTTGCCCTGGCCCTCTCCAGACAGGTTGGAAAAAATTTAGTAACCAGAGAAGCAACAAGGGGTGAAGGAGTTTGGGAAGGGGGGGGGGGAACACTTTGTAAAAGCTAGCAAACTTGACTTTTGCTTCAAATCCTTGCCCTGGGCAATCTATTCATAACAGGGCTTAAATCATGCTACAAGTTTAAATCAGATAGAAAGTGAAAGGTTCTGTAGTCTTCTGAATTAGGAACTGGATTGCATAGTTAAAGACATTTTCTAAGTTAGCAAAACATAAATCAGTGGTAATGAGGCACCTGTGAGCACTAGGCAGGCTTAATGGGTTCCTCATCACCTTTCCACCTTCATTCCACTCCCATTAGTTCTTAGAGCACTGCCCAACACTCCCCACCCACCCCCTTACACCATTCCCACCTGTTTCTATGAAAAACCATCAATTATTTAATTTTTCCATGCCTTTCTTTGATACATACCAAATTTTAATATCTCCAACTGTGTACTGGAGTCAGGCGTTGGGAGGAAGGAGATCAGTGGACAAAAGGATATATGCCCAATGTTTATGTCATATCTAAACTAATTTGTATGATAGTCATTAAAAAGTGTTAGTGCAAAAAATATGAAAACAGAAGACAAGAAAATCTGAATTCAAATCTTGTCTCTGGTATTCACCAGCTATGTAACCATAGTAAAGTCAGGGTAGCTTCTCTGAGCTTTAGTTTTTTTGTTTTGTTTTGTTTTGTTTTACCTGTAAAATGGGCATGACAATACTTACAGTTATTGTTATTATTGACCAGCAGTCATTAGACACAATTGAGATTATATATGCAGAGTGCACAAAACTTGAAGTAGTAACTAAATCCCCACTATTCTTATTAAATATTGAATACTGTGAAGAAAAGAAATCCAAGTTAACAGGCATTTATTAAATGTTGTGTGAGGCACCATACTTAACATGGGGAATGCAAATAGATCAAAGGTTATTCATAAATAAACAAGCATTTACTAGTGCTTATTATGTAACAGGCATTGTACTAAGTGTGGGGAATACAAAGAAAGACAAAACAATCCCTGCCTTTGAGCATCCCATATTCTAAAAGGGACCACAAGTAAATGTATGTGCATGCAAGATTAATTCAGTCTAGATGGGAAGTCACCTCTGAGAGAAAGGCATTAGCAGTTCAAAAAGAGGAGGCTGAAGTGAAGGAGGGAGAGAATGCCAAGTATTTGGGACAGCCAGTACAAAGAAATAGAGATGACAGATGTAGGATGGGAGGAATAGTAAGTAAACCACGTAGTGGAGGGGAACAAGATTCAAGATGACTAGAAAGGAAGGAAAAGGTTAGGTCATGAAGAGCTATAAATGCCAAACACAGGACTTTCTAACTGATCCTGGAGGTAATAGAAAAATGCTGGAGATTAACTCTTAGAAAGATGACATGGTCATCTCTGCTTCAGGAAAAGGATTTTGGTGCCAAATGGAAGACAGATTGGATTAAACACAGGCTTGAGATAGTGACAACAATTCAAAGACCATTACAATAATCCAGGTGGAAGTGATATGGACCTGAACTAAAGTAGTGGCTGTCTTAATAGAGAGAAAGGGACATAGATGATAGAAGAGAAACATATTCAGGATCATGGTAGTCACCAGTATTTAATGGATGTGACATGGAAGAAAAAAAAGCAGAGAAGACTGAGAAGGATCAGTTAGACAACTAGGAGGAAAACAAAGAATTAGTATCACAAAAACCCAAGGGAGAGAGTATCCTAGATAAGATGATCCACAGTATCAGATGATTTAGAGGGTCGAGAAGGAAGGAAAATAAGAAAAGGTTATTAAACTTGGCAGTGAAGAGATCATTAGTAGCTTTGTAGAAGACAGTTTAAGTTAAATGAAGAGTTTAAAAGCTTTGGCTTTAGAAGAGAGTGAGAATAAGTGGAAGCATCAACTATACTTGTCTTTCTCAAGGATCTTAGCTAAGAAGGAGAGAAGAAATATAGGATGCTAGCTGCTGGGGATGATTTGATCACATGAAGATCTTTTTAAAGGTGGATGAGAAATGGGCATTTTTGTAGGCAGATGGGAAGCAGCCAATATATAGGGAGATATTGAAGATAAATAAGAGCACTTCTAGAGGTGGAGACAAGATGGTGGAGTAGAAAAAGCTTTCAGATGAGCTTTTCCAACATTCCTCTCTGAGCAACTTTATTTTTTTTTATTTTATTTAATTGATTTAGAGAACTTTTCCATGGTTACATGGTTTATTGAACAACTTTAAAATAACACCTCAAATTGGATTCTGGAGTAGCAGAGGTAACAAAAGGTCAGAGTGAGATATTCTTCTTTCCCAATAGTGGAGGTTTGTGAAAAAAAAGATTTGTGAAATGGGGAAGGAGGATGGCCCAGAGCCCACTTGGATGAAACAACAGTTGGGGGACTAGGTGGTGGTGACAGAAGCAGCAGCAGCAACAGCATCCTTGGTAGCTCTCAAGCCAGAGATGGTAAGGAGGCCTGTCAACTGGTTAGAAATTATTGAATTATTGGATTTACATTTAAATTATTGGATTACCTGAATGTCATGATCAAAGAAAGAGCATAGACATGATATTTCAAGAAATTATTAAGGAAAACTGCCCAAGTGGCCTACGTCCAGAAAGTGAAAAAGAAATGGAAAGAATTTACCAGTCACCTCCCAAAAGAGTTTCCAAGCTGAAAATTCCCAGGAATATTATAGCCAAATCCCAGAGCTCTCAGGTCAAAGAAAAAATACTTCAGGCAGCCAGAAAGTGTGAGCTTCAAAGACATCAAGCTCTCCAATACAATTCATAATAATAATAATTCAAATACCACAGATAGGATCACAGAACATTTAACAGTTTTTAAGGAGAATAGGGCTTAGAATATGGCATTTAGTAAGGCAAAAGAATTGAGATTACAACTAAAAAATAAGCCCTACTCAAGAAATCTGAATATCATCCTTTCAGGGTAAAAAAAAAAAAGGATATTTAATGAAATAGAGAACTTTCAAATGTTCCTAATGAAAAGACTAGAGATGAATAGAAAATTAGATTTTCAAATACAAGACTTAAAAGAAGCATAAAAAGGTAAATAAGAAAGACAAATCATAACAAATTCAAGATTAAACTCTTTACTTTTCTATATGGGAAGATGAAACATGTATCTTTGAAGAATTTTGTCATGATAGGGCAGTTATAAGGATTCTACATAGAGGATATGAGAAATGGTTAAGCAAGTGAATTCTACCAAACAATAAAGGAACTATTGAGGTTGGTAGTACATAAATCATTTGAAAAATAGGTAAAGAAGGATTATACAAAATTCCTTTTTTGACACAGATATGTTTTTGGTACCTAAACCAAGGAGAGCAAAAACAGAGAAAGAAAAGTATAGACTAATTCCCTTAATGAATATTGATGCAAAACTTTTAAAATAAAATACTGGCAAAGAGATTAAAGCAAAGTATCAAAAAGATCCAATACTACAACCAGGTGGGATTTATACTGGGAATCCAGAGATAGTTCAATATAAGAAAAACCATTAGCATAATTAATCAAATAAATAATAATAACAACAAAAATATGATATCAATAAATGCAAATAAAAGTCTTTGACAAAATATAGCACCAATTCTTATTAAAAACACTAGAGGGGCATCTGGGTAGCTCAGTGGATTGAGAATCAGGCTAGAGACAGGAGGTCCTAGGTTCAAAGCTGGCCTCAGATACTTCCTAGCTGTGTGACCCTGGACAAGTCACTTGACCCCCATTGCCCACCCTTACCACTCTTCCACCTAGGAGCCAATACATAGAAGTTAGGGTTTAAAAAAAAACACACTAGAAAGTATAGGAATCATAGTCTTAAAATAAGAATATCTATTTAAAGAGCAAGCATTATTTGTAATGGGGATAAACTTGAAGACTTCCCAATAAGACCAGAAGCAAAGTTCATTATCACTACTTTTCTTCAATATTGTCCTAAAAATGCCAACTACAGCAATAAGAAAAGAAAAAAATTAAAAGAATAAAAATAGGCAATGAAGGAAAAAACTACCACTGTTCCCAGATAATATTAGAGAATCCTATAGAATCAACTGAAAAACTAGTTGAAACAATTAACAATTTCAGCAAAGTTGCAGAATATATAATCATCAGCACTTACCATATGCTTCTAACAAAATCCAACAGAAAGAGATAAAAAGAGAAATTCTGTTTAAAAAAAAACTGCAGACACTATAAAATATTAGGGAATCTACTTGCCAAGACAAACCCAGGGATAATATGAGCACAATTACAAAGCACTTTTCCCACATATAAAGACAGAGATAAACAATTGGAGAAATATTCATTCCTCATGGATACCCTGAGCCAAAATAACAAATATCCTACAGTAATTTAATTGTTTAGTGCCATGCCAATCAAACTACCAAAAATTATTTTATAGAGCTAAAAAAATAGTAACAAAATTCCTCTGGAAGAACAAAAAGTCAAGAATTTCAAGGGCATCAATGAATCAAAAAGGGTGAAAAGGGAAGGAAGGTGGCCTAAGCATTTCCAGATTTTAAACTATACTATAAAGTGGTAATCTCTAAACGATTTGGTACTGGCTAAGGAATAGAGCTGTGGATCAGTGAAACAGATTAGGTATACAACTCAGAGTAGTAAATGCCTATAGTAATTTAGTGTTTGAAAAGTCCAAAGATCCAAGTTTTGGGGATAAGAACTCAAAATTTGACAAAAATTACTAGGAAAACTGGAAGATACATTGGCAAAAACTAGGCATACACCAAAATCTAATACCCTTTGCCAAGATAAGGTTAAAATGGATAAATGGTTTAGATGATTTAAATGGCTTAAGGTTAAAATGGATAAATGATTTAGATGGTTTGAAATGGATAAATGATTTAGGGTGATTTCATAAGTAAATTAGGGAAGCATGGGAAATGTTCCTTCACATTTATGAATAAGTGAAGAATATGTGACCAAACCAAAGATAGAGAGGCATATCAGAAGTAAAATAGATAATGCTGGTTACATAAAATTAAAAATCTTTTGCACAACAAATTAAAAACACAATGCAACCAAAATTAAAAGAACATCAGAAAACTTGGGAAATTTTCTTCAGCAGGTATCTGATAAAATGTCTTATTTATCAAAAATATAGGAAGCTGAGCCAAATTTATAAAAATAAGAGTAATTCCTAAGTTAATAAATGGTCAAAGCATAAGAACAGGCAGTATTCAGAAGTAGGAATCAAAGCTATTAAAAGTTATATGGAAAAAATGCTCTAAATGACTACTAATTAGAGAAATGTGCATTAAAAGAACTCTGGGGCACCACTTCACACTTACCGTATTGTCTAACATGACAGAAAAGCAAAATAATAAATGCTAGAGGGGATGTGGAAATTTGAGACACCAATGCACTGTTGGTGGAATTGTGAACTAGTCTAACCATTCAGGAAAACAATTTGGAACTATACCTAAATATCTATAAAATTATATATATATGTGACCCTATTATACAATGGTCTTTATCATCAGGTCTATATCCCAAAAAGATAAAAGGGAAAAGGACTTGGCTGTACCAAAATATTTATAGCAACTCTTTGTGGTGGCAGATTTGGAAAATGACTTATTAAATTGTGGGATATTACTTTGATGGATGTAAATATAGAAAATGGCAGGATGGAATTCCTGCAGGATACAGGGTCAAGCCTTACCCAGAATTCCAGGGGACCTCCCCTGGAGAACTCTGGGTGAGGGGATAGTTAAAAAGGAATTAAACAGTTGACTCCAGGGAGTTGAGGTGAGCAGGTTGCTCTGCTTGTGGTTCCTTGTTTGGGGTTTGCCTGGGAGGCCATAGTGGCAAAAGCCATTGTGGTTTCTACTCAGGAGTTTGCCTGGCTAGTGGTGTTAGACCTTCATTGCAATAGCATTTTATTATTCATTTAGTTATTTTGATATTAGAAGTAATTACTATTAGCTTTGAGGGCAAGTTAGCTAAAGGTCTGCCACTCCCTCCTGGGGGGAGGGGCAGTTTCTACCTAACTGATCAGGGCTTCCCAGTTTATCCAAATCCTTGATACCCTTTCCCTGACTTCCCTTCCTTCTTTTATCAATATAAGCTTTATCTTTAGTAGCAGTGCCTGGGTATTATTTTGGGCATACTCACACAGCCATTAAGCTTGGTTCCTGTCAATTGTCAGCCTAAGAAGTCAGATCCTTCTCAGTCCTTAACATCAAGAGATCAAGCTTCTTCTTTGACCCTCAATCAGACCTGTGGGGAATATAAGTTGGAGAAAGGGAACATCATAAAAGATTTAGCTTTGCTGAACCTTGTCAGAAGTCATTGCCCTGCTTCCATATTCAACTGAAAACCAACTGCTTGGGGGGAAGGGTTTGAGAGCAAGGAGTACCTTACCCCCTCCCTACTCACTCAAGCCTGTCTGTAGGGGAGAAGTGTGTCTTGCAGGCACCTGGCCCTGGCCAGACCATCAGCTTCCCAATATCCCTGTTATTACAAACATAACAGCCAGCCTAGGATTTTTATTTCTGAACCTGGTTGGGAAGTGATCAATATGGCCAGTTTCATCAACAGGGCCATTGTTACATTGGGGTGCTCTGGGGTCCTGATATATGGGATTTGGCGGGTTTGTGCCACCTTTTCGTTAATAACAGTTCCCCAATTTTTTAAACAGGTTATAGATATCTGTGATACATACATGTGGCTAACAATATCAGTGGGTGATGCCTTGGCATATGTGCCATCAGGAATAGCCATGACCACAACTTTCTATAGGGCCCTTATGATTTTGAGAAAGGTGTTGGCATTTTCCTTTGGGAGAATTGAAATTGCAAACCCGGTTTTAGAGCAAATGGTGGAACACATGAAGACCTTAATTGAAATCAACAGGCAGATCAGGGAGGGGAAGGACCTAGATGCTAAAACAATAATGCAGCTAGAGATAATTGAGAATGCTGTCACAACAAAAAAGGGAGGTGATATGAAACAACAAGTCAAAGATGAGAACCCTGAACAAGAAGAGGTTGCAGGGGCTGAAGCAGCTCCTGTAACTATCCTTCCAATCAGTGACAGAATTGTAGTACAACCAGATGCAGGCATCATACATGTGAAAGGCTACAAACCTTTTCCAGGGGGTGATTTGGAGATTTTGAAAAGGAGGTTCCCCCAGTTCTATGTCAATCCACATAAATCAATAAAAGAATAGAAATGGGCAGTGAGGCTTTACAACCCAACTTTTGAGGACACGGAATTGCTACTTTCAGAATTGTTCACTCCTAGTGAAAAGGCAAAATTTATTGCCTGAACTAGAAGCAACCCCAATCTTGCCTCGTGGCCAGAACACCATCAGGACTTAGAACTATCCTCACATGCTAATATGACTTATCTCAGAGGGTGCAGGGAGGACATGGCAGAAGCAATGAGACTACATGCAAGAAGATCTAATGCATGGGGGTCCTTTGAAAAATTAAGGCAGGGGGAGGAGGAACACCCAAGTGTTTATCTGGGCAGGCTATTAGAGGCAGGTGAAACTATCCTGGGTTTTAGGGACATGACTGCTGAGGACAACATCCAGCATGTCAGGAGGCAATTTGTTAAGGGCAGTCTGAATCATATCCAGGCATATTTCAAGTTGCTTTGCCCACAATGGGAGACCATGCCCATTGAGGAGTTAAGGAAAACTGTTGTATATGTCCATGAATCTAGAGATAGTGAACCAAAGCAATCAAAGACCTCTGAAAAGGATAGGGAGATTGCAGAGCTGAAGAGGTAACTGAAAGAAGCTTAAAAGGCCAAGGAAATAGAGGAGATTAAAAATATGGATCTGATGCCCAGCAATCAGAGGAGCCACAGCCGACCTAGGCAATCTTCCAGCAGTGCAAACAATTCAGTCAAGCAATGTTTCCTATGCTCAAAACTTGGACACATAGTCCGGGAATGTAGGTTTAAGTCCCAAATAAATTTTGGGAATAGAAGCAATAATAATAACAGGAGAAACACTTACTACAATTCAAGATACAACAACAGCAATAATAGTAACAACAACAGGGACAACAACAGATATAGTGACAAAGTAAAGGCCAGATGTTGTGACCATAACTGTGCTAAATTTAGTAATTCCCCTACTTATCAAAAATGGAGGAATACCTGTCCCAAGGAGCTAGACCTCGTACCTTATGAACCAAGAAAGCAGCCTTAGTTGTTGCAAGAACAGATAAGGGCAGTGACAGTGATGTGGCAGAGGAATGTGGGAAAGACAAAATGGGTGCAAAAGAAATTATGAACTATGGGCTGGTGGATGTAACACAAAGTTACAAAGAAATGACTGAGGAGGAGTTGCAGATGGAGGAGGATATAATAGAAATAAAGGAGAGAATTTATGGGAAGGGAAACAGTGATGTGGGGAACACAAAGAAAACCAGGCACATCTGCACAAGTTCTTGATACAAGCTTGAAAAAAGTAGCATTCATTGATGCTCACTATGAAGGGAAAGAAGTATCGTTCTGTAGTAAGACTGTGGATCATTTACATCAATCTGTAGTACAGCAAGACCAAACAACAAGGACAATGATTTTAGAGAGATGTTCTGATGGGGATCTCTTAGAAACAGACAGTGTCAACAAGGGAGATGGGCTCCTGCAGACCATTGAGAAGGAAAGTGCTAAATTCTCAGACACAGGCACACCTCCTCTCTATCACCAACTAGGGAAGCTAGAAGGGAAAGTGGAAAGTCTGGTTGCTACAATACTAAAGGAACTTTAAAGCTGGGTCCTGGAGCTAGGGAATTTGTACCAAGCCTACTTCAGGGTCAGGTACATAAAGATGTAGCACACTTTCAAGCCTGTGATACTCCAAAGAGAGCTGCCTTTGGAGTAGATTCTGAGTTAATCCATTTAAAGGAATTCAATTCCATAAATGTCAGTAGCCAAGAGAGAAACAAAATGACACCAATAGGAACAGAGTGAATCTACAACATTGACTTTGTTTCCTATGCATAGTACATCTGCAGTTAAGTTTCCTGTTACTGACATGGAGTCTAGGGGACAAATACAAGAAGAAGGCATAGACTCACAGGATTGGGATGTGGTCGTGAGCCAAAAACACATTCCCAATTCTGAAGAATTTCCTTTAATGCAGAGAAATAGCTCTCCTGAATCTAACTTTGCACAAGTCAAGCAAAGCATGTTCAGTGAAGAGACGGACACTCTACCTTACTCATGGTCTGGGAAAACTGAGATACACTTTGAAACTGATAGGCCCATAAATGGTCCAGGGATGCCAATTAAGGCACAGGCAGTCCAAGAAGCCACTTTTGAAGGAGACTTACCATCATTACACTCACAGAATCCTGAGCCAGCATAGACAGAAGTCCTAGAACAAGATCAATGGGATTTGGGGGACTTTGTGATAGAAACACCTTTGGTACCTGTTGATCAGACAGCTAAAGACAGGGAACCCTTGGCTATGGTGAAAAGAGGGGATCAAATCTATCCTGCTCTTATTGACACTGGAGCAACCCGGTCTGTGTTGAAATCTGCATCAGAAAATTGTGCGCTACTGGGGTCTGTGAGAGTAAAAGGGGCCACTGGGCAAATGGAGTTGGTGCCCAAGCTAAGATCTAAATTGGTGAAAATAGGCCCAATGACTTTAGATCATTCCTTTTTGTTGATACCTGGATGCCCATCCAACCTCCTGGGGAAGGATGTTCTCTGTAAATTAGGTGCCACTCTCCAGTGTGATAAGTCAGGCCAAATATTCCTACACTTACCCAAACACTCACTCAAGCACCATCCCTTGCTATTCCTAGGGCAAGTGGAGGGTGATGAGGAGGAACAACATATGGGGAGTATCTTTGAAATACCAGAAGATATCCCAGAGGCAGTTTGGGCTAAGCATTCAACCGATGTGGGAATTTTAAAATCTGCCATCCCTGTTAAGATCGAGGTGAAAGAGGGCACTCTACCTAGGATCCCTCAATATAGGTTGAGCAAAGAGGCCACAGAGGGTATCAGGCCCATTATCCAAAGTCTCCTGGAACAAGGCATTTTGGTCTATACTATATCCGAGTACAACACACCTATTATGCCCATTAAAAAGCCAAAGAAAGATCCAAATGACAAAATACAATGGCGTTTTGTACAGGATCTTAGAGCAGTAAACAACTTTGTTAAGAAGGGACATGCAGTGGTACCTAGCCTGGCAAATATCATCGCTGAAATTCCAAGTAATGCAGCCTGGTTCACGGTCATGGACCTGTGCTGTGCATATTTAACTGTACCCCTGCATGAGTCCAGTCAGAAGATGTTTGCATTTTTCTGGGAGGGCAAGCAACTCTGTTGGACCTGAATTCCACAAGGTTTTTCAGAAAGTACAAATATCTTTTGCCAGATCCTGCAAAGAGATCTTGAGTCAATCATATTCACTGAGAGTAAACTAGTGCATTATGTTGATGACCTTTTGCTAATGTCACCAAATGCTCAAGTGTGTCAAAGGGACAGCAAATATCTATTACAAGAGCTATGCAAAAGGGGACACAAGATTTCCAGGGCCAAGCTACAGTGGGTTTTGCCACGAGTCGAGTACCTCAGCTTCGTGTTGGAGAAGGGTATAAGACAGATTGAATTGCACATATACAGAAGCTGTGCATGCCTAAGACCAAGAAGCAGCTCCGTGCAATTTTAGGAATCATGGGTTACTGTAGGCAGTGGATACCTGGTTATAGTCTGATCTCAAAAACTCTGACAGACTTGACTAGGAACACTGTCTCAGAACCTTTAAAACTGACACGGAAACACAATTATGCAATGGAAAAACTGAAGACAGCTGTGTTATCAAGTCTTGCACTTGGTATCCCTGACCATACAAAAACATTTCACCTGTTTGTGCATGAGGACAAGGGAATAGCCAGTGCTGCATTAATGCAGACTCTTGGGGATCATTTCAGACCAATAGCCTATTATAGCTCCCACTAGATGTTGTGGCTAAGGGGATACCACCATGTATGAGAGCAATTGCAGCTGTTGCCTTAATGGTTAAGAAATCTTCAGATCTGGTTTTGGGATGCAGGATTATGCTGTACTCACCTCATCAAATAGATACCATCTTAAAAAACAGCAACCTGCAAGCATTTGCATCCCAACGCTTATCCCAATATCAAATTGTGTTACTGGGCAATGAGAACCTAACTTTCCATTATTTTAAGGAGATCAACCCAGCCACACTACTGCCAGACTTACTCTTAGAAGGGGAACCCATCCATAGCTGTGCAGATACCTTGGAAATAGATCAGAAAACTAGAGATGACCTGACCGATATCCCTTTGGTCTCTCCAGACCTGACATTGTTTACCGATGGTTCTGCGTTTGTGTTAGATGGGGAAAGGTTTACAGGTGTAGCGGTAGTGACTCAAGATGAGACTTTATGGCTGGGGTCAGCAACGTATGGCTCTCGAGCCATATCTGGCTCTTTTGAGGACCAGATATGGCTCTTTCTGCAAGAGCCATAAAGTCAATTTTTTTTCAAGCACTGTTACAGGAGCGTGCACTGTGAGCACTGTACAGCTCTCACGAAATTACATTTTTAAAAATGTGGTGTTTATGGTTCTCATGGCCAAAAAGGTTGCCGACCCCTGCTTTATGGTATGCAGCTCTACCAAAGTCCATGAGTGCTCAAGGTGCCAAAATCCTGAGTCTCACCAGAGCTCTAGATATTGGCCAGGATAGAAGGTTAAACATTTTTACTGACAGTAAATACGCTTTTAATGTACTCCATTGTACAGGCCAAATCTGGAGATATCGGGGATATATAACTGCTGGTGGGAAGGAAATAGCTTATGGAAGCCTCATAAACCAACTCCTGCAAGCTGTCCAGTTATCCAAAGAAGTGGCAGTGATGCATTGCTGATCACATCAAAAGGGTGTGGATGAAGTCTCATTAGGAAACAGGAGGGCAGATATAACAGCCAAATATGGTGCCTGATTTGGTCCCATCCATGAGCTGAACTTCTCCTTGGTGGATGAAGCAGATCTAAAACAGGCGTACTCCCCGAGGGAAGTGAAGCACTGGGTAGAAAATCTAGGGGCCAAATTAGTGAGAGGTGTATGGTTTTCTAGTGCAGACAAACCCATCCTTCCAAGATCTCTATATAATACCCTATGCAATGCATTGCATGCCAAAGGCCATTATGGGACCCAATCCCTGGTGGATGGCATTCGAAGACACTGGACGGCTCCTGGCATATCCACTTGTGCAATTAGAACATGCCAGAAATGCAAGGTTTGCTTGCAGTACAACCAGGGCATGACCAGAATTAAGGGACTAGGGGCAGACAATTGGCATATACCCCATTTGAGTGCTTGCAGATCGATTATATATCAATGCCCAATTGTCAAGGATACAAATATGCCCTAGTCATCATTGATAGGTTGACTCGATGGCCAGAAGTGTTCCCTGCAAAGAAAAACAACACAGCCTTTGTGGTGAAGACACTTCTGAGAGAGTTAGTTCCGAGATTTTCTGTATCAGCTAGAATTGATTCGGGACCATAGGTCACACTTTTCCCAAAACATCTTGCATGAGGTTTATAAGACCTTGGGGATAAAGAGAAGCTTACATTCAGTCTATCACCCTTCATCCTCAGGGCAAATTGAGGTCTGCAATAAGAGAATTAAAACTCTGATCGGAAAAGTGTGTTCTGAAAGCCATCTGAAATGGGTACAAGCACTCCCCATTGTTCTCTTTTATTTAAGAAGTCAATCCTGTAGTGACACACGATTGTCACTGTATGAACTTCTGTATGGTCACGCTCCATGGCATAGTTCATCCCAGAAGTCAGCTCTCTTATCAAACCTTGGAGCTAAATGTCAGCTATATAGATAAATAAAAGCTTTAAAGAAAAGACTCGATGAATTGCACAAACTTGGCTTGTTAACTCAGAGAGTTCCTTTAGACTTTAGCTTACATCAGCTTAAACCAGGAGATGTGGTCTACATAAGGAACTTTGCAAGAAAATCCATTCTAGACCCTAAATGGGTTCGGCCTTACCAGGTATTATTAACTAGTCCAACATGTGTAAAAGTTGAGAACAGAGACCCCTGGTTCCATATCACACATGTGAAGCCTGTAAAAGAGCATGCTGTACATGAAGAACACCATGATTCACCAACTGAATTAGTTTTCAAATTGCATTGCCCACAATGGGAGACCATGCCCATTGAGAAGTTAAAGAAAACAGCTGTATATGTCCATGAATCTAGAGATAGTGAACCAAAGCAATCAAAGACCTCTGACAAGGATAGGGAGATTGCAGAGCTGAAGAGGCAACTGAAAGAAGCTCAGAAGTCCAAGGAAATAGAGGAGATTAAAATATGGTTCTGATGTCCAGCAATCAGAGGAGCCAGAGCAGACCTAGGCAATCTTCCAGCAGTGCAAACAATTCAGTCAAGCAATGTTTCCTATGCTCAAAACTTGGACATGGAGTACCATTGTGTTATAAGAAATTATGAGGGGGTATGGCTGCAGAAAACATGACAAGGCCTATATGAACTTATGCAAAGGGAAATTAGAGGAAGTCAGAGATCATTGTGCACAATAACAGTAATGTTGTAATGATGATTAACTGTAAAAAATCAATACAATGGTCTAAGACTGTACCCAAAAGATTCATGATAAAAACATTCAACCCACCTTCAGAAAGACAACTGATGGACTCTGAGTGAAAATTAAAATGTAACTTTCTCTCTCTCTCTCCTTTGTTAACATGTCCTCCAGGGCTATTCCCAGCTGAGGATCACAGATTTCTTCTTACCTTCTAAGTTGTCTTAAGCTGGAAAAAAGACTCATTATGATGCTTTATTGGCTCTGCTGCTTCAAAGTTTGATTTGAGGAATTATTTTTAAGTTATTTAGAGGAAAATGTTGAGAGAGTTTGGCTGGGGCCAGTATTCAGCCATCCTTGCCTTCCTACTTCTAGCTTATCTTCTACTAATTTCCCCGCATTGTTTATTATTATTTTTTTTGTTTCAAATATGAGTCTCTACTACATTTGAAAGATTCTTCATTGCATATGCTAAGTTGCCTATTCTGTTTTTGTCTTCATTATTTTAGCTTTGAGAACTCTAAATTCTAATACAATTCCCATTATGATATCCTCTTTTACAAGGTTTATTTCTCTTTGGAACTCTTCTGGAATTTCTTACTTTGTTTCATAATATCTAGTGCATCTATGGAATTCTTTGAGGAATTTGTATTCACTTTTCTTCATGGAATAATATTTCACCGTATTATGGTCTTCTAAAAAATTTTCACTCATTTTCCTTCTGTCTTTATGAGTCTCAGTGTTAGTTTATCTTCTTGTAAAGAGTTGATACTCAGTCTTTCTTTTTTGTACTTTCAGCCTTTTTCTCATTTTTCTAGTAGCTTGTCTCTGACTTCTCACCTTGTTCTTTGGCTTCCTCCTTCTTCCACTGTTATAGCATACACAGGCACATGAGGTTGTGTCTCTAATGAAGAGCAAAACCAGTTGCAATAGAATTAGATCTTATCACGATATCTCATAAAACTCAATTACTATGTATAGTATAGTCCATGATGGCATTGACCCTCTACCTCACCTTTCCTATCCCTTTTAACAGGTTCAAGACTGAATCCCTCACAGGTCCTTCTCTATAATGTCTGAAGGAAAGCCAAGAAGTCTCTTCCCAGGATATAGGGACAGGGAACTGGGGAGAGATTGGGAAGGAGAAAGGAGTAAAGGCTATTATCTAGACCACATTTTACAGTGGCAAAATCTTAGTTTCTTTGGTCAGAGGATGAGGCTTTAAATTGAAGGACTGCTTTCACACACACATATGCACATGTGTTTATGTATGTATGTATGTATGTATGTATACATACATATATATATATATATATATAAAGACACAGAGAGGAATTGAGATTCAGAAAAAAGTAGATACTGTGTGATTTTAGAAGTTTCTTTCTTCCTTCTTGGAACTCTATTTCCCTCTCTTTAGAAGCAATGGCAGACTAGACAATCTCACTGATCCCTTACAGCTCTAAATCCTAGGGTTCCAATTCCATTAAATAAAATTTTGATTGAATAATTAACAAGACTTTGCATAAGATAAAAGATAAGCTTCTAAACATTTAGAAGAAACTAAGTAATACAAAATTGATACTTTGGGAATCACTGACTTTTATCTAGGTAAATACAATTCCCCAACAGATAGCAACCCTCTTCTTTTCTATCTCCAATTTCCTAATCCCTTGTATATAGTACAAGGGAAATGTCATGTAGAGAAAATTAATGTCCCGAAGGTCAATTTTCTTTTGATGAACCTCTTACAACTTTACCAGAGTTGACTTCAGATAGTAGACAAGTCCATTGTTGGTTCTATTCTCAAAGCCCTTTCCCTCTCTTCCCCTTAATGGAACCTAGCATAAGCTTTGACCTGTTAATACATACTTAGAGAACCCATGACCACCTCTACAATGGTAAGGCATTGGAGGAAGACCTTAGATGAGTAATAGAAATCACTTCTTGATCTCTTAGATTAGATCCAGAATGGTGAGCATGGAACAATGGAAAAGTGCTCTACTTGGAGTCAGAGAACCTGAATTCAAATCCCAGGTCTGCTCCCTGTGCGACGTTGGGCAAACTCACTTAGCCTCAGTGGACTTCTGTTTATTTTACCTAAAAAATGAAGATGTCAGAGTAGAATATTACCAAGGTCTCTTCTAGCTCTAAGTCTATTATTTTAATAATAGATACACTATTTAATAATAGATACATTAATAATAGATACAATGATGATACATATATCTACATATACACACATAATATGTATATGTTAAATTAACTTATTTTTAGTCATCTTCAAAAGAGTGGCAGAAAAAAATACTTTTAGGCAAATAACATCCTCATCCCCTCCTAAAGCCAGTATCTCCAAAGGGATGAGAATATTTCACTCCAGTGGAAGAATGAAGAATGGTTTTTGTTTGTTTGTGTCCTTTCTATTTGCCATATTGTTTTGGTTTGAAGTTCTCAATGGTTAGAACTCAGACATTTTCTTCTTTTCCATTCTAGCTTTACAGCGGTCTGGCAAGGATTCTCGTTTAATTTTAATGTTTGGAGAAAATGATCTTCCTGTTTCATATTCAAAGATAAAAATACCTCCCAGCTGAAGTGATTGTGAATGCCAGCCCAGGTTCCCTTTCAGGAATTTCCTCCCTGAACTTGGCCTTCAACTTCCGAACTAACAGTTGTTTTTCTGCTTTTCTTAAATCAAAATATTTACCAACAGGGTTTGGTTTTACAACATCCTATCTCATTCTCAGGCCTGCTGGGATATTTACATCAGCCTGGCTGACACTGAGCAGGGGAGCAGCCAAGAGAAAGCCTGTCTGTTCAAAGAGGGTGGCTGAGAGGGAGGGAGGGAGAGGGTAAAGCAAGGAAACCTGTTTTGGTTATTTGACATGCACATCAGAATTTCAAAACAGGCCACAAGGCCAAATAACCAAACAGAGAGGAAATGTGTATCAGATGAAATGCTGACGCTTTGAGCTGATTTAGAATGTTCTCCCCTGTGGCAGGAGCCCGTCTGCTCTAAGATCCATACAGAGACTGGTGTGCTGTTGACATTCAAAGGAGAAGGAACAGCGAATGACTAGAGAATCATAGAATCTTACTGGTGGAAGATATTGTTTAATCCAACCTTGAACTGGAGGCAGGAATCCCCTTTAAAACAAAGTGTCCCTGAGGAGAGGTCAGCAGGCATCTCAGGGAACACTTCCTACGACAGGAAGGCCACTGCCTCATCTGGAAACTTGTTTCCAAATAATTTTAAGAACTTTTAGATCATTTACACTGAGCTGAAATCTTCCTTCCTATAACATCCATTCATTTGGTCCTAGTTCTCCCCTCTGGAGCTACACAGAATGCATTAAATTCTTCTTTTATGTGTCAGACTGTTCTATACTTGGCTTTGTAGAATCTTAGTTGGAAGAGACCTCACAGATTATCAGCTAGTCCAACCTGATTTTAAGCAGAAATCCTCTCAACAAACATAAGTCCTCATCCAATGCCTACTTACAGACCTTCAAAAATAAGAAATGAACTCTGTGTGTGATCATCCCTGTAATTTGATTGGTAATAGCTCTCTATACCATATAATTTTAGAGAGATACCCAGGGCACCAAAGGTTAAATTAATTATACAACTAGTATATATGTCAAGGCAAGACTTAAACCCAGTTCTGACCAAGACCAAGGCTAATTGTTTGCTCTACCACTTTATCCCTTTATTCACCATTCACTCCACTGGCTCAGTTCAGCAAACATTTATTAAATTCAGACCACTATCTCCCAAAGTAGCCCATTCCACTGGAAGATAACTTTTAACTATAAAAAAGTGTGCCATTTTATTGAGCTAAAACCTACATCTCTTCTCCCACCATCCTTACTGCCTTCCTTTATGCATGTACCAGCTTGTCAATAACTTTCCTAAAACATCACAACTGGAAATAAGAAACTACTCCATATTTGGCCTAACAAAGGAAGAGGACAGAGGAATTATCATTACCATTATTCAATCAACAAACACCTATTATGTATGCTGTACTTTAGAACTTATACTGAGCAGTAATCCTCTCTCTGCCGAGTCTTCTTTTACCTTTAGTTTCTTCAAAAATCTTCAAAGAAGATGGCTTAAATCCTATTAACCATCCCGGCCTTATTCCCATAGATATAAATACATGACAGAGCAAAGGTTCACCAATTTAATCCCGCTACTAAACAAACTCCAGTAGCTCCCTATTACCTCTAGGATCAAACATGAAGCCCTCTGTTTGGCATTTAGAGCTCTTATAACTTGTTCCTTGCTTATATTCCTAACATTTTTATACTTTACTAGCTAAACAATTTATGATATATGAATATAATGGAATATTATTGTGACATGAGAAATAATAAGGTGAACCATATTGGAAGCAATTGAGAAGGCATTTAAGAACTGATGCTGAATGAAGTGAACAGAATAGAATAATTTATATGACAACAACATTGTAGAGAAAAACAAATATAAAAGACTTGAGAACTAATATCATTGTAGTCATAAATCTTGAATCCAGAAGACTAAAGATGAAAGACACCATCTACCTCTTGCCAGAGAAGAGAGAGATAATGAGCAAATCTTGTACATATAAGATACATACAATGAAAATGGAAGGTAATCTTAAAGGGAAGGCATTAGCAGGTGGGTGACTAGGTAGATGGTAGATAAAGTTAGGCTTAGATATTCTTTGTGCTCTAGTGGCTCCTCCTTACTTCTAGGATCTCTTGGAGAAGGAAAGAAGGAAGGAAGAAAGGAAGGAAGAGGGGAGAGAGAAATGAAAGAAAGAAAGAAAGGAAGGAAGGAAGAAAGGAAGGAAGGAAGGAAGGAAGGAAGGAAGGAAGGAAGGAAGGGAAGAAGGAAGGAAGGAGGGAAAGAGAAAGAGGGAGGGAAAGAAGGAAGGAGGGAAGAAAAGGAAGGGAGAAAGAAGCAAAGACAAGAAGGAAGGAAAGAAAAAAGAAAGAAAAGGGAGGGCAGAAGGAAGAAGGGAGGAAAAAGGATATAGGGAAGGAAAGAGGGTGCAAATGAGGGAGGAAGAGAGGAAAAGAAGAAGAATAAGAGGATCTGGCATGGGTGAAAGACTGAACAGAGCAGAGCTAAGTTGGGGAATTCAAGAACAGGAAGAGAACCAACAATGATCTTATTCAGTGATAAGGTCCTCTGTGTGGCATTTTGACCGCTTGACAACCTGATCCTTTCCTACCTTTTTAACTTTAACTTATATCCCCTATGAACTTTACAATCCAGCCACAATGAACTGCTTGCAGTTCCTTGCACAGGATACATCATTTCCTGACTTAGGCCTGTTGTAATTAATTAGGTGCTTAGTAGCACTATATCCCACCTGTTTTATGCTGAAGGTAGAATTGGGGATGGAGCAGGGGTCCAGGGAAGATGATTATAATGCTTAGCAGGAATTTGCCCCCCTCCCACTCCCATCCCTACACACACATACAAAGGGAAGTAAGTGGAGAAAGTGTTGGAGATAAAAGAAGAGTTGGCACACACCTTGGGCATTATCCAAGGTTAAGAACTGGATTCCTTAGTCAAGTAAACTAGTTAAAGCACTTATGTGGTGAAGGACCCCATGGGAGGAGCAACCTCTGTGGAGAGGGCAGTTTGGACTAATTGTGCTGTTCCTTCTTTCACTCTGAGGAACTGTCTAGTCCCTACTCCTCAGTCACAGTCTATCTCCCAAGAATAGCTGTTTTCTCCTTTGTAGTTCATATACAATACCTTCTCTCAAGAAGCTTCCACAGTTATCTCATTTTAGGTGATCACTTTGTGCCTCGCATGGTGCTAAGTGCTGGGGTTACAAAGAGAAGTTAAGGGATTTGTTCAAGCTTAAACCTTGGTTCTCTGACTCCAAATCTACCTTTCTTTTCACTGTTCAACACTTCATTCAATACAAGTTAATAAACATTAAGTGTTTTCTATGTTCTTGGTGCTGGGTATTTAAAGACAAAGTAAAAATAGGAGTTTATGTTCTAGTTACAATTCTACAAAATATGTTAAAATACTGTAAAGTCTTTTATTTAAGAAGTTGTTCACTCTGAAGCAATGTTCTTTTGTATAGTTAAAGGTTTGGATGTTACATAACCTTTGCAGAAAAAAAAAGAAAAAAGGGAAAAAGGAAGGAAGGAAGGAAAGAAGGAAGGAAAGAAGGAAGGAAGGAAGGAAGGAAAGAAGGAAGGAAGGAAGGAAGGAAGGAAGGAAGTCAGTCAGAATTTTGACAACACATACCACATGTCCTTAAACTGTTACTTACTCAGTCCAACCTGTGACTGTTTTGAGCCTTAAGAAGGTCAATTGTAGGTTGTCTCCCTCTCACCTTCCCATCCTGCATGAATTCTTTTTATTTAAACCTAACTATGCTTCAGAATAATTTATTTATTTACGTTCCACAAAATGAACAATTTCAAGTATGCCCATGTGAGGATTCAGAACATTTCTTTCACCTCCAGCATCCCAGTCTATGAATGACCATCTTGGAAACTGTGAGGGAATTTAGTCAAAGAAATCTCCTGTCATAACTCAGGCTCCCATTCCCACCCCACCAATGCCTCCCTTTGCCTTCCCATCAGAGAAGTTAAAGGAACCATGGCCTTTTGTTTCATGGGATAGATTAAAAATTGCATGGAGGGAGTGAGGACTTTCTCATGCTGTAACATGCTGAAAGTGTTGAGAGAGAGTGGTTATGTAACACCATATTTTTTAATACAACTGACAGTCTGTCTTGAGATTTAAGTGTTTTTTGACAGTTTTTATGCACCTGTTAATTCAAAGCTCTTAACATATGCCAGTTAAAAAGAGCCAGGCACTAAAACATTGAACTTTAGAGGCTAAAATATAGCTCAGCTGTAAACCCAGGCAGGCAGGCAGGCAGGCAGACAGACAAGCAAACAGGCAAGATGATGGGAATGATTCCTTTACCTAAGATAGAAATCAGTTGTAATCTCCTATCTCAGTCCTTAGCACATTTTCCTTGATGGGTTGTGGAAATTTTCCAACTGATCTCTTAGGGAATAGTTATCAGAATCTCATTGATAGAGAAGTAAAAACCATATTAGCCAAGTTTACAATGGATTTATTAACTATTTGGTCCCTCTCTCATCCACTTCTCTTTTTAGCTCCCACTTCTGCATACTGTAGAGGAGCCACTATTAAAGCAAGTTGAATATTCTGATTTTCCCTATAGAAATTATACTTTATAAAAGACAGAAGTTATCTACAATTGTCGCTAATATTGACGTGGTGATATTTAGGTAGAATGTAATGAAGTGATGCTTTAATAGTGACAAAGGAATTTAGAAATTTCTTGCCTGAGGATTAGAGGAAA
Source organism: Gracilinanus agilis (assembly GCF_016433145.1). NCBI lineage: Eukaryota > Metazoa > Chordata > Mammalia > Didelphimorphia > Didelphidae > Gracilinanus > Gracilinanus agilis. Next base: position 64,413,105 of record NC_058133.1, read on the forward strand.
TTGTGTTTCAGAGTTGGATGCCACTAGTAGCTTTGGCTTAATGGTAAGGAAAAAAAGTATATATGTAAACTCTCACTGTACTTCCCTTCTGACTCTACCACATGGTACACCACTCTTTTTCAGTACTCTAGGCATACTTCTTCTCTTGTTTTTTTCTGTCTGTATATTTTCTGGTGGCCAAATGAGAACAAATATTGTTCCACCTGGATCTATCTCCCACCCCAATCTTGTAAACGGTTCATTCATTCTCTCTCTGTGTCTCTACCTCTGTCTTTGTCTCTCCTCTCCTCTCCTCTTCTCTCTCTCTCTCTCTCTCTCTCTCTCTGTCTCTCTCTCTGTGTCTCTCTCTCTGTCTCTGTCTCTCTCTCCCTCTCTCTCTCTCTCTGTCTCTCTCTCTCTCTCTCTCTCTCTCTCTCTTCCAATCTGTCTCTCTATATCTCCCTTTACCATAAACAGTTTTTCTCAGTACACAGTCTATCTCTTCCCTTTTCTCTCTGGCTCCCAACCAGATTCAACTTCAACTTTTCCCTTTTCTATGTCTTTACTAGATTTGTATCAGTTAGAACATGTGATTTCCCATAAAGTAAGACATCTCAATAAGGCTCTAGGAAAGGCATTAATTTACAGTCTGATACAAGTTCTTATGCATGAGACGAGAGCTTGGGTATGTGCCTTTATGGTTATTCTTAAGCATTATACTCTGAATTTAGAGAAGCCAAATTTTGAAAGACTTACATGTTTGTAATCCATTAAAATTTTCCTTGAAAATCCATGTGCATGTTAGTCTTCAATAATGTAGTCCCACCCCATCTCCAAAGTATTTATAATAGCCCAGGAGAAAACTGTGTCTGCATTATTGAAGGAGATTCAGCCAGGTTATCATTCTATTAGCTATTTGCTAAAAGATCCTGAAAATAGTTGACTGCAAAGGTAGTCAATTGAGCACTGAAATCCTTCCAATTTTCAAAACAAATGATGGACAATGTGAAAGTAGTGCTTATAACTAGTATAGCAATTTAATGCATTAATTATATTCCTCCAAAACCCCAAACAAAACAAAACAAAAATCAACCAACAGGACTATGGAAGACTCAAAGGAAGTTGGAGATGACATCTTAGTAACAGAAGAAAACAATGGCTTAAAGATTTTTAAGAGATTTGTCTTCATTAAATCTTGCCATCATGGCATTTTTGAAAAATGTATATGTCTAACCTTTGTGATTCTAGATTCCTAAAGCCTGAAAATTTACCAGCCTGGGATATAGGGAGAAAAGAGTCAATCCATTTCAAACTTCACATGTATTTTTTTAACCTAAGATAACATTCTAATGAAAACTAACTTTTCCATGCATTTTTTCAACTGTGAGGAAAAATTTGTAAAAAATAATTCCTCATCCCATGATCAATGATTAGGGGGAAATTGGAATTGCAATAGCTAGTTAACCCAGTTCCATGGATAATTTGAGCGTGTTAAGTCTTCTTTTACAAGCCAGAGAAAGCAGCAATATGTGCTCATAAATAAGCACAACATTAAAAATTCTTAATCATGGGCAAACATTTCAGACATCCATTACCACCCAAGCCATCAGTGCATTAGGTCTAATAAGTCAAGCATTTGCAGACTTCAGGCCTGAGGGCTGTTGGACTATCCAAAGTTGTGTGAAATCAAAGTTGGTTGGCAATATGCCCAGGTTTCTGCTTGAAATAACTCCTCTCCCTTGTTTGCACTGGATTGAATGAAGCTAATCAGGCTTCCCCCCAACTTCCCAAAAGGGATATTAACAAACAAGTAGAAATATGGTGGGCCCATATAGCCAGGATTGGGCATTTGGATAATCCAGTGGATGCACAACTATGAATTCAACACGTGAAAAAAATTAGAATTACATTAGGAGAGGATAGGTAGGTTTTTTGGATGTACTTCTCAAACCATGGTGATAGGAGAGAATGGACTCATCTTTTTCAGGAAGGGGCAATTATGAAATATTCTTCCAGAAATAAAAATGAAACCACACACAGAAGAATACAGACAGTCTCCCCAACAGACGCCAAGCCCTGCTCTTCAGCCATGTGAATTTTTCTCTCGTGCATTGTCAGCCTAACTCTGATCCATTTTATTCTTTCCTCATTTTACGTCTCAGTCTGGTCTGGTTTCATTTAGTTGCTTCTTGGCATGGCTTCTGTTGGGCCTGAGATTGCTAGGGGTGTATGTGTGTGTGTATTTTTTATTCCTGGTATTTTTCTTTTGGGTTCTGCAGTGGCTCTTCAGAAAATGCCAAACCCAGAACAAACAGAAGATGTGTCACCAGAGCCAACCCTGTCCAAATCTATCAAAGATGTAAGTTATGTGCAAAAAACAGGCTCAAATGAGCGTGGCTGATAAATGACACATCATGTGTTCAAAATGCACATCACCAGCAGTCCATGTCAAGTGGGGAACCTTCATCATTTACCCAAATTATCTAAATCAAAAGAAACAAACAATATTATCACCCACTGGGGGGAGGCATTTCTTATTTAAATGATTCCCTTCTATTCATTTGAGACAGCAGTTAGTGGTTCAGGAGATAGAGCACTGGGCCAGGAGTTAGAAAGAACTGAGTTCAAATCTGGTCTAAGATATTTAGCTGTGTGATCCAGAGCATGTCACCTAACCTCTGTTTGCCCCAGTTTTCTCAAATGCAAAATGGAGATAAGAATAGCACCTACCTTGAAGTAGAGTTGTTTTAAGGATGAAATAAAATAATATTTGTGAAAAGCCCTTAGCGCAGTACCTGCTGGTACATAGTAGGTGCTACATAAATGATTATTTTCTTCCCCCACTCCACTACCCATTTGCTTTCAAAACTTCAATTTATGAGAGATAGGTGACAGTTATTAAATTCAATTTACTCCCATTGCAAAGTTAACTTATTGGAACTATTTTAGTATCTTTTTTCACATGGTATTAAAGAATGTTCACAGGTTCATAGGATTAAAGGAGTTAGAAGCAGAAGAGATCTCAGGGTTACCTAGTCCAACAACTTCATTATACAGAACAATCAGGCTAAATTTCCCCAAGGTTATACAGGGTGTAAGTTGTGGATCGGAGATTCAATTCTAGGCTCTCTGACTCTGACTCTAATGTTCTATGGCTACTTCTTGTCAAAACATCCAGTTTGAAGGTAAAAATTCAGAGTAGTCATTTTCTACTATGCATAACAAAAAGCCTCATGGCATTTAAAAGAACACTCGATTCTAGCAAAACCAACTGTGAAAGCAGCTAGTGAGAGTTTTCTTTTTTAAACATAGGTCATGTATGAATTTTTATTCTGTAGTCACGGTTTTACATGTCTTTGTTTAATGAGCAATAGCCACTTTTGTGAATATTTGTCAAAATAGACATGTATTGTGTTGTTTGTGCATAAATACATTTATATATGTATATAAGTGTGCATATGTTTGTAAATTATATATAGACACACAGGTATGTGGATGTATACAGCATGGGTAGATTGGCTGTGAGGACTCATCCTGGAAGCCTGGATCTAATCTAAGAGACTAAGTAGAAATTTGGAAGCTTATTTTTTGACCATGCTTGACTAAGGAGCTGGTACTGTGTGATGATAAAAAGTCTTATGATTGACTGTGGAACCATAACTAATGATTCAAGTGCTGCCAAGCCCCAAATCCTAATGTGTACAAAAAAGGTAACATGTCCTTTCATGGAGACTTTCTCTCTGTCTCTGTCTCTCTGTCTCTGTCTCTCTGTCTGTCTCTGTCTCTCTGTCTCTGTCTCTGTCTGTCTGCCTGTCTGTCTCTGTGTGTGTGTGTGTGTCTCTCTCTCTCTCTCTCTCTCTCTCTCTCTCTCTCTCTCTCTCTCTCT
>NC_058133.1:64417275-64480769 GCF_016433145.1 Gracilinanus agilis
CTCTCTCTCTCTCTCTCTCTCTCTCTCTCTCTCTCTCTCTCTCTCTTTCTCTCTCTCCCTCTCCTTTGAGTTGCCTCCCCAGAGCCTGGCACAAGACAGACTATTTCATTTCTCCACCCAGCCAGTGACGGCTATGAGAACATAGCTACATCTGTCTCTCTTGGTGTTTGCTTCCTTGAATAAATGACAAAGCAGCATTCTTAAAATGGATGCGCCCAGCATGTTGCAAGGTCTGGAGGGACAGCAAGATTGGCACCTTCCTCTCCCCAGGAACCTGAACACAAATTGAGAGAGAGAATACCAGTAGCAGCAGGGTAGCTTGTCCAAGCAGTGGATGGATCTTTCTAGCAGAGACACCGAATCATTTGAAGATCCTGTCTTTTTGAGCACAACAACTCATCCACCACAGATACCATACATCACAGTAAACTTCACAAGGACTCTACAAAAAGAAAAAAAAAGTCCTTATAACACCAAGAATAAAGGATGATTTTTGCTACATGTGTTCTACACGTGTGCCTCACTACTTTTATAGTTTAAGTTTGAGCCCACCATCCTCATGGATCTTGTGTATTCAAGAGGAAAATGAATCCTGCTTTGAGGGAAATGTTTTATATCAAAAATTCTTTCTCTACCTTCTTAGGAAATCCCTTTTCTGAAAACCTATGTAATGATTGTAAAAAATATAGACTGAGATTAAAAGGAGAAGAAATGTTTTAATTAAGGCCATTTTGGTAAAATAAAAAAATGGCCACACGCCTGCTAAGATCTAATTCAAATACCCCGCCAGACCTTTCTCCCCATAGACCACATGCCTGATTTCTCCCGTGCCAAAGAGGGCAGCTCACCAAAGAGGCAGGAAACCAAAGAGAGAGCAGTCTCAAGCCTGACCTACCAATTTAAGCTATGTTTTAGGTTCGTTCATGTCAAGACTGGAAACCTGTTGAATAATGGAAAATGTAGTTTCAAAGCCCCCTAAATGTCCACAGGAAGTTTGTCATATATCTAAATATTTTAAGGCTCAAATGAGCCCCAAATACCTTTCAATGGAACCCCCAAAATTCCAAATAACACCCCTAGAATCAATTAGTTGATTATTAATGGAGAGTACATTAATGGGGGTTCAGGTGCAATAGAACTAGAACCATAATGTCTCAGATTTATCCCTAAAATGCTGAGAAAGTAGTAGTAGTCAGATGCTGTCTGAGGACCCTGATCTCTGAGGATAGGAGAAAGAGAACAGAGGAGTGTTCATATATATATTTATTTTACATATATACATGTAAGCACATGTATGTTGATGATAAAATTGTGTCAACAGCAGTATACATGTAGGTGTGTATATATGTATGTACACAAGGCAGTTAGATGGCTTAATACAGTGATGGGCAAACTTTTTAACGAGGGGGCCAAAGGAAAGGGAATGCTCATCTGTCAGTCTGTTTCTAAGGCAACTCTTTTGAAGTTTCATTGTATTGTATCCTACTCATTGTATTCATCAGATTTAGAAATAATGCCATGCAGCCCAATAGAACATTTTGCCACCCCCCCCCATCTAACCCATTGGCCATAGTTTGCCCATCACTGGCTTAATAGATAGAGTGTTGGACCTGGAGTCCATGTACCAGGAATAATGTTACCTTTAATATATAATTGTTTTGCAACAATAGACAAGTCATTTGGTATCTCAGCGTCCCCCAAGCATCGCTATTTAATAATTTAATAATAATGCTGAGGATTCAAAAAAAAGAAGAAAAAAGCAGTGCCTGGGAGACACTGAGATATCAAATGACTTGTCCATAGTCACAAAACTGTTATATATTAGAGGCAAGATTTGAATCTAGGTCTTGCTGCCTCCAAGGCTAGTTCTGTATAAAATACATATAAAATATGCCATGATGTTTCATATTGGAAATGTCACTGGTGCTATGATTTCTATCCTCCTTCCAAATAACCTCCAAGAAACCCATCTGATACCAGAATGCATTCATAGATATTCTCCAGGCTAGGTACTTAAAAAAAAAAAAAAAGACAAGATTTCCCTTAAATGGGCATTTAATAAGCAATAGAAACCTGACCATCTTTTCCTGTCTGCTTTCCTCTCATTGCACAAATACTCTGTTCTTTAATAGCCTAAAGCAGATTCACTGTATTTCTGAATGACTTCAGAAGAGACTTTTGCCCTCTTCATCAAAGGCAGTGCCCAAAGATAAAGGCAAGCACAGAGCTAGCTGTTGACTTCCCTCCTTATGAGTAGGCAAGAGGCAATGAACAGGATTGGGAGGAGAATGAAAATCTTAGGATTATGTGCCTGCTTTAACCACCCTTAGAATGGGCTTGAGCAAACACAAATGAAAGGTTAATACACTCAAGCACAAATCATGATGTGTAAATCAAGCAAATTAGAATGAATTGATCCAACTCACAAGACAACTACGAACCTTTCTCTTTGGAATGTGCAGTCTGGTTTCATTATCACTTTGGTTATTGTCCCACCTGAAGGACTCGGGGAGCCCAGATCACTTTTGGAAATATTTGGTGTGAACAAATGTTATCCCCCTCCACAAGACTCAGGAAAATACTCCATGACTGTGGCTGCATAATTCCAAACATGCAGATGAAAACTGAAAGCGTTAGGGCAATATCCCAATGAATTCCCACACTCGGCTCTTTAGCTTCTTGGAGGAAAAACCTCCAGCTGTTTGATTGCATTTTTCAATTTTTACTCTGATCCTTGAGCGTATTTTCAAACATAGCCTGGAACATAATATTCTAGCCTCTGGCATTGTGTAGATATTAACAATATCTCCTCAATTTGCTTTTTCCCCGAGTTTTCCTACGTTTTCCTCCCCCATCAATATAAAGAATGTTTAAGAAATCACATACTTTTAAAGGGAAATACAACCCCAAAAAATGACAGAAAAAGAGGGAGATATTTAGCTAAAACAAAGCTACACATGTATCTCTATTATATATACACCCAAGTACACCTAAGTGTAGTATAAGAAGGCAAAGAAGGCAAACAGAGTTGGGCTGTTTTCCCTTTTACTGAAATGACCAACCATTTGATATTGGGGAGACATGAGTCAAACACATGTCGAAATACAACATTCCATAAGCTCCTGATTTCTTTTTGGAAATCTATTGACCATTTTCCATCTATTATTTGAAACATTGTCTGTTTTTAGTAAATGTACATTTCAGGAGCACTATTCAAGTCCCAAACACCCACCAAACCTTTTCATATAGGAAATCAAATTGGTTCTTAAGGTAACTGTTATTTTCTTTGTGTTTTTGTAGTACTCTTCACACTCTAGGCAAAACAATGACCAATTTAGCTAGAAAACAAAACTGATGCTAATTTAATAGAGAAAAAATATTTAAGCAAATGAATTGTAATAAGTAGAAATCAATGCACCCTAAAGTAATGTTCTCTTTTCTTTTGTTCATAAGAATTAATATTTTGAATTTTGGTTATGGGTATATTTGCTAAATGACTTAATTTATATTAATGACAAAAGGAGTGAAGATGAACATTTGAAATAAAAAGAAATCAGTGAAATTGCTTTACTCAAAACAAATATTAATGTATTGACTTTCTAACACAAAGAGAAAAGAAAATATTTCGAACTCCTGTTTGATAGAAGCTGCCTTCAAGAAACCAATAAGCAGTAACTCTGACCTTTTCTCTGAGCTCTGCATTCCTCAGAAATGTTCCTGGCCAACAGGGCATATTCATAAGCCATAGATCTCTAAAGAAAGGATTTTGTGACATATAGCCTTGTAAATCTCTACACTAGTCCATTTCACAGCAATAACTGAGCCCACCTCTTCTTTTCTGCCTTTAACTGCAAGCTTGGTAGAAGAGAGATACTTAATCTTTGGTATTACCAATTTTTCCATGACGCTGAGGCTCTTAAAGAAAATAATTCTGAAGATTGAAGTGGGTAGTGCTTTCAAGAAGTGTACATGAGATCGATGCATGGAAAAGACAATGTTTCACATGCATGGGCTCCAAGTTGTTGTAACTGCTCATCTGGAGAGCCCTGAATTATATCTAGTACATGGGGAACCACTCAAAACCTATAGCAGGAAATTCTGCAATTAAATAAGAAGGGAAACCACAAAATGCACCCAGTTATTAGAGCATGTCCCAAGGATGAGTGATTTCCACATTTCCACTTTTTAAAAGTTATACTCAGTAATATTGAGTTAACATGAATTATACATGTATCTATATATATGCATAGATACATATATATGGAGTATACATATAAAATACACATTCACATGTTTATTGTATACTTCAAGAGACATTTTAATGAGACAAGGGTGGAAATCCATAAAGGTTTGCGTGTCAACACTGGTTCCATGGCAGAAATATTTTCCTTCCTCTGTTTCATTACTGAAAATATGAAACATGTTAGAAGGCAAAAAACAATTCTCTGTTGAACAAACACATATACGGACACCAAAGGTTTTAGGGATTTTTTCCCCCTCTATCAAGAATAGAAGTGTTCCCACTCTCTAGCTTTAATTCTATCCAGCCCAGTGTAGTGTTACAGATGTTGAGCTTTAGGGTACATACAGTATGACCACAATGATGACTTAGGGGGTGCAGCAAAGAATTCAGAACCATCATATACAATTTATGAGTGGCTTGGAATCTCCTGCATCAGATGTCCTTTAAAAAGTAAAGCTTATTCCTCAGATTTCTTTGAGATTGGATTTTTATTTTGTTTTCTATGAGGGATTTACAAAAAAAAAAAAATGGAGTCCTGAATCAAATGCTCTTCTTTCTCAAGTAAGCACATGTTAAGAATAACTAAAGGGTAAGTGGTGGAACAAATAAGTGATATTCTTTTTCTAATATTTTTTTTTCCTTTTCAGTGCAAAGTTTGAACCAAGAATGAAAGGGTCTGATTAAAAAAAAATTTTTTTAAACATGAATTTGACTCAAAGAGAGAGCAGAGTAAATAAAGTGCCAATTTGCCCTCTAACAAACCCCAGCTCTGCCGGCCTTTCTGCCGCCACAAGAAAGTGTATTTTTCAAGAAAATTGGTTACAGCAGTTAATATGCTTTATAAGAGCAACTCAGAGCGATAAGGCAGTGAGCGAGTATGACTGTGCTCCCTATAGAAGTTACTTTCTCTACCTTTCTATCCTTGCTGCATTTCTCCTTATCCCAACCATATGGAATCCATCTCATTCAAGGACAGAGAATAGAAGAGGGGCAAGATATGTGGAGGAAACTAGGACATTTTACCAGCACACTACAGGAAAGTTTTATTTCCAATTGATTGGTTACAAATCAGATAAATAACGCTTCTAATGAAAGTAACTTTGAACTGCTCGAAATGTTATCTGGAGGAGTCTGGGGTTTATCAGAAGTCAAATGTAGCTCTAATCACATCAACATGCTAATTACAGACAACAATAAAAGCTTTAAGAAATGATTGCATGGGTTTTATTACTATTGACAGTCACAGAGGTATATTTATTTCTGGGTGTAATTGTCAGAAGATTTTCCCCAGAAAGACTTGTTTGTATAATTAAGCGTGTGTGTTATGCAAGCTTATCTCCTGATCAGCTCCTGTGCCCTCTTAGTAGCCTAGAAGAGAGAGAGAGAGAGAGAGAGAGAGAGAGAGAGAGAGAGAGAGAGAGAGAGAGAGAGTTTTTTTAGCAGTTTATTTGGGAGGGGACTCTGATTCAGCCAGAACTTACAAGGAAGAGAAATCTTAGTGGCTATTAAAATTTTTATTATTATTATTTTTAAAGGTAAGTGGAAACTGTCTTTCTCCCGCATGCCCTTCCCACCCATCAATGATGTAAAACCAGAGTAAAAATGGAATGGGATTTATACAGTTTTCTTTGGGGAAAGGAGAAAGGAAGTGGTTTTTTCTGGTTTTAGAAATTATAGGCAATGAGAAAAAAACAACTTGAAAATATATGTTGAGAGAAAGAGACAAAGTGGAAAATAACTACGGAACAACCTTGTTCCCCACTCTACTTTATTATTTGTTGTGGATTTATTCTACATTTCTTTAGATTACCTAAGTTAGAAGTCAATTTGCAATTTTTTTTTTTTGTTAAAAGCTTAACAGCATTGTTCTAAGCCTTCTCAGCCACAAATACTTTTCCATCCAAATAAACAACAAAGGAAAATTTATGGTTACAGCCCTGAGCATGTTTTTAGGTTAGGAGACCTGAAAAAGACTTTAAAAAAATTTTCCCTCTTATTTTTAATGATGAACTGACTGCACTGTGTCTTGGCCAGGAAGGGAAAAAATAAATGTTTCAAATTGTAAACTATTTTTTGTGCCATAAAGAATCATTCAGTGCTCAAAGGTGGAGGGAAAATCCTAATTAAAAATATCATTATTATATTGAAAGGTGTTGGACTGAATTTAATTCTTTCCATTCCCAAATATTGGCATTAGTTCAATTTCCATTTCATTCAAAGCCATTAAAAATGTGGCAAATCCTTGATCAATTTTTTTCCCCTTAAACAAGGTCAGTTCCAAAGTTGTTGTCACATTTTAATGGGTTCAGACTCAGTTTATGCAACAGACAATCAAATGTTTGCTTTTTAAAGCCCAATAAAAAGTAAGAGCTTTTAACCTTTCAAAAGCATTAATAACATGCTAATGACATCATGGCCAAGACCACATTTGGAGTTTCCCAAAAAACTCCAAATGACCATTTTGAAGAGAAAACAGATTTTTAATCAAATGATCTGTTATTTTAATGGCCACTTACAATAAGGGAGATTTATTGAGAAGCATAAAGTTTGTTTGCATGACTGAAAGCTAAGCTTTTAAAAATTACCTTCCTCCGAGAAGGTTTTTTTTTTTTTCATTTTCAATTCCCCTGCAACATTATACTACCAAATATTTGTGAGTTGTGACTAAAATCTGTAGCATTATTCCACTCTAGAAAAGTTGGGGAAAATGAAAAAAAGAGAAAGAGGAAAAAGTGGTGCCAATTTGTCTGCTCAAGCTCTGATTATTGGATGCTGGGTTTGGGTTTTTTTTTTTCCTTGTAGAGGAGAGGGGTTTGGTGGGAATGTTTCTCCCTTCAGGGGTGAGATATCTGATATCCATCCTGAGACCAGACATAAGGCCAAACTTTCATCCAAAATTGCACAAGGGAAAAGAAATTAAGCCTTTGGATAAAATTCTTGTCTAAATTTGCAGCAGATCTGTAGTTTCCGCTGAGCAATTATAGTTTTTTTTTTTTTTAACATTTCTGATTGTAAAGCACACTGATTTTTTAAAAAACTATTTCTGATAACTTGAGAACTTTGCTCTCCGCCTTCCCCACCCCCCCAATGCCTACCCCCTTTGGGTTTCTGTCCCTCTTTTTTTTTTTCTCCCTCTCCTGTCTCCTGTCTAGAAGTGCTATCCAGTGACCCCTGGTGCTGATTAAAGTTTCTCGGGTGACCCCTGAGTGCATTTTATTACACTAGTTAGTAATAAAACCTGCTTAAACTGCTGGCTTATCCAAACTCCTGCCTCTTCTGTGGAAAGCCCCACAGTCAGTCAGACCTCAGCCAGAGGAAATACAAACAAGCCACCAGAGCAGAGGCAGAGAATGCTTTAAGGCAGCCTGATTCAATAATAAAGAGGTCTACCAGCAGTCACCTTTTCTTCAAAGCTGCCTGGCAGATTTTAGGGAACACACTTAAAATGAAGACAGACAGACACGCAACAGTTTCTCTGTGTAATAGATAAGTAAGCTGATGCACTATTGAAGTGGGGTGGGGGTGGGATGGAGCAGAACACAGCCAGCAAGGATGGACGGAGAGGGAAATTAAGTCAACTCAGTTCCTCTACAACAAGCCTTTATTTTGTGTCCACCACGTGCTGAGAATAAAAAGAAATCCAAAAAGATAAGCAAAAAATGAATTAATAAATAAATAGGTAAATGAACAAATAAATAAGTGAATGAATAATTCCTGCTGTTAAGGAGTTTACAGTCTAATGGGGAAGACATTACACAAACAATTTACAAACAAGATATATAAAAGATAAATTGGGGATAATCAAGTGAAAGAAGGCTCTAGAATTAAGGGAGATCAGAACAAACTTCCTGTAAATGATGTGATTTTAGCTAGGACTTGAAGTAAGAGAAAAGAGGGGACAGAGGTGAGGATAGAGGGAATACCACTGGATAGAAGAGTCCATGAGGGGAGGAGAAAGATTAGCATGCAGGAATACTGGAAAGGTTGGAGAAAGCCAGGTTATGAAGGACTTTGAGGGAAAATAACAGATTTTATTTTTTATTTTTTTGGTGACTTGGAGTTCCTTTATCTTTTCCATCTTGGACAGGAGACTGAAGTATATCACATAGTGGGTGATGTAAGTGAGGATTAATACTCCTGAAAATATACCATGCAATGCAGACAAGCGAATAGAAGTAGGTAATGGAATATTATATGTAGGGCACCATTTATTTATCAGTTTCCCTTGAATAAGACTCAGAGGTGGGAAAGTAAGGACCAGCTATATGGATCCCTAAGAAGACCAAACTCGTGGTTGTAGTCCGGGTTGCATTTCAGGATAAAATAGAGGTAAAGTGGCTTTGTGCATATGTGTATGTTGTTGCCTTCTCTCAATGAGATGTAAGTTCATGAAGCAGAGACTATTTCAGTTTTGTCTGTATGCCCAGAACAGTGTGTGAAATGTAGTAAATGCTTAATAAATATTTATTAAATGAATAAATGAGTGGAATATTTAGGGAAGATCAGGGATATTTGAGAGCATCCACCTAATCTTTTGATTAAAGAATGATCTCACTCTCCCATCAGGCTCCTCAAAAGCAAGCAGCATGTCCTCTTCTTACCCAGTAGGCAATGAATGTACATTCATCAGAGACCAAATGCTGGGCCCAATATTTGTCCTGGTCAGGCATGGCATTTCTTTTATTCTTGTGAATTAGGAAATATTGTGGCTGGTTTGGCAACTGGCAACATAGGACATCAAAAATTCCCATTCAACCTGGATTTGGTCAAATGTACACACATGAAATTCTGGCATACCTCTTAGAAGCATTCAGGGCAAAGTATCCATTAGAATTTTAAGAATGCTGAGTTTCCTTTAGAATTGAGGGAGTTGAATTGTGATATCTGATTGTGATGACTCATCATTACTGATGAAGAGGGAGTGGGGGAGATCTATTTTTATTCTACTGAGTTGGACCCAAGATTTTTAATTCTTTCTACATGTCACATTTAGATTTTCCAAAGAAGAGAAAGAAGAGAAGATGAGAAGAATCCTGATTTTTGTATATATGACAAGCCATATAAAGCACATAAAAGGAATATTATGCTACTGAAGGACTGATTGTCTTTGAGGTGAATGTATACATCATTTCAAGATAAGAAGGAGAAGGATCATAAATCTTAAATTTGAATGGCAACCCTGTTTAATCCTTGATTGGGTTCTGATGGTCTGTTCGACACCCATGCTGCCTGTATTAATCCAAGTGCTAAATCCTAATTACAAACTGCTTTTGGTGTTTCCAGATGACATCAAGATGTTGAGGATTAGAGAGACAATGTCAAACTCACAGTATGAAAATGAATGCAGGACACCTATTTCTTGTAGAACTTCTAATATACTTGTGTGTGGAAAAGGCCATTAGCAAATTTAGCAAATCCTTAGTAAATCCAATAGGACTAACTCTCAAAAGGAAAGAAACTCTTAAGCTTTTTGGGTTGACCATGTGACTTTTCAATAAGACTTCCTTTGCAGACACTGAGTAGTTCTTCAAAGTTATGCAACTGCTTCATGAGTCCATCATTGCCCAGTAGTCAATTCTTCTAGACATTTCTAATCCTTTAAAGCTCTGGTCGACCAAAAAGGGGTCATAGAATATTGGAGAATTCAGAATAGGTATGAAAAGCCTATATTCATAGAGTGAGTGGCACTATTCAAAGTTAAACTGATGGAATCCCTTCTCTATGGTACGTCACAAGCCAAAAACATGCACCTAAATCATGCCAAGCATGGCAGTTCCCTCCATGACTGTAAAAATGCACAACTTCCAAAATATATGTCATCCAAAGGCATTTCAGGGCTATGTTCTCACCCAAGAGTTTAATTTCAACACTACTGATGTGCTGGCCATAAAATTAGATTTTTTAAAATAGATTTTTTAAATTACATTATTGTTATGGTATTTCAACCATAATGATAGTAGGGAATGAGATCTGTCCTCTTCCTATAAAACTGAGAACTATTGATGTCAGGAACCTAATGAATAAGAGACACATTGTATAGTGCTTTACGCATAGTAGGTGTGTGCTGATGTTCCTTGAATGAACAGATTCAATTCAATTTTAGCTGGGTTTTAAAGAATTACTATTTGGTAACTTAGGACTTAGATCATACATGCCCTCCCTAAAAGAAATTAATTATGATAGGCAACAACAGCTGGAGCCAATTTCACACATACCTGCGAGGTATTACCTGGGGCTCCAGAAAGGCCCTGATTCCAAATATAACTCCCACAGGCTCTAAAACCCCACCATTAAAGAGTTATTCTTTTTTATTTTCTTCCCTATAGTCCCCTTTAAAAAGCAAATTTTCCAGAGGCAGGGAAGGGTAGCAATATTGAATTAATTCATTCTAAAGAACTTATGAGTTATCAGATTTACTTTTCCCTTGATGGAAGAGATAGAGCGGCTGAAAATGGGAGATACTTGGTTGGGAGAGAAGAATGGTTCTTATAGGTAAAAAAAGATCAGAGTGGGGAAATGAAGGCAAACTTGATTTATTACAGAATTTTGATTAGAACCAAGTCTGGGTGATGGCAAAAGTTGCATGGAGGGAAGAGGGTTATGGGTTGATTTTTCTTTGCGTTCCAGGCTTAGAAAAGAAACTCTAGTACATAGCCATGCCCTTAATGTCAAGGACAATTATAACTTCTTGTTCCACTTTGCAGGCTATTTCTATTTTCTGTCACTTTAATAGACAAATGTTGGCATTGAAATAACCTTCATATTATTTATTTATTCTCCATTTTCTACAGATCAATCCATGAATTTTGGTAATAATGTATATGAAATATAATTCCCCCCCAAAAAAATGTTGGCAGAAATTTCAGCCACTTCTGCTTTGTGCATTTTGGTCTTTGAACTATTGCTAAGTTTGAAGCCCTTGGAGCTTCAGTTGTGGATTTGGCTAAGGTTGTCTCTTTGAATTTGGGGGTTGGCTGAGGGCTGGTGCTTAAAGAATGCCAAATTTAGGACCTCCTCATACTGTGTGCGTTCAGAGACAAGAATCAAACTTCAGGATCTTTCCATGGCTGGCATTTTAAAGGAAATTGTTTTAAGTATTCTTAAAACTCAGCTCTTCTGGAAGAAGAGTTAAGTTGCAATCAGACTGGCTTATGGATTTGGCAGCCATCTTGTTCACTGAAAGACAAAGCTGCTGACTGAAACAAGTTAAGCTGAAATTATCAATAAACTATTACATTCTTTAAACACCAACAAGGGGGCCAGCTGGGTAGCTCAGTGGATTGAGAGCCAGGCCTAGAGATGGAAGGTCCTAGGTTCAAATCTGACCTCAGACACTTCCCAGCTGTGTGACCCTGGGCAAGTCACTTGACCCCCATTGCCCACCCTTACCACTCTTCTGCCTTGGAGCCAATACACAGAACTGACTCCAAGACGGAAGGTAAGGGTTTAAAAAAAACACAACACCAATAAACCTTTGTCCCTGGCCTTAGAACTTCTGAGAGACATGCATATGTGTGTACACACAAACATAAGCACACATATGAACACTCATACACATATTCATACAAAGAAATATGATTCAGGAAATCCATTCATTTGAGAAGATCAAAAACCCAGTAGGATATTCCTGTAACTCTGGCATGGACCAGTGATGCTCCAGTGTATAAGTTCAAATTAGTAATCAGTGGTAGAAGTCCATAAGCTGAAATCAGTCCACAGATGAAGTGTGTGTACATGAGTTTATGTGTGTGTCTGTGTGTGTCGCACAGTCAGCAACTTAAAGAAAATTTTTCTTTGTTGTTTTTTTCATCTAATCATCCATCCACCTATGAAAGGCAACAACAGTGCATTGTCACTTCCATGAACCTCTTTGATAGATGATTTTTCCCTCTTTCCCAATCCTACAAAACTGATATTTGATTGGCTCCTTCTAACCTCGTTAAACCTCTCTGCCCTCCGACACATGCTTGAGTGTTTGGAAGAGATATTTGATATGGAAGGGAACATGATCCCAGATCTAAGCTCTAGGCTGCTACCAGAATGTGTCATGTGTCTGGCTTTGCATGTAAGCACTCTGCCAAACTAAAACTGCCTCCATTATCTCAGTCTTTTTCAAAAAGAAAAGGAAGAAGACATTGTTTGATCAGATGGTGCTAAAAAGAAATCTCACTAAAAAAACTATTGTTTGGAAAAAATAAGTTGAACTTTGAGTTACAAAGTAAATTAAATAGAT
Organism: Gracilinanus agilis; assembly: GCF_016433145.1. Lineage (NCBI taxonomy): Eukaryota > Metazoa > Chordata > Mammalia > Didelphimorphia > Didelphidae > Gracilinanus > Gracilinanus agilis. The sequence continues at coordinate 64,429,752 of NC_058133.1, forward strand.
AACATCTGGTGGGTTTTCTCTCAATATTACTATTGAATATGTATATATTTATATAATATTAAAATGGTATATATAATTCTATGTAAGCCTTATATAACTATTGATTTTCAAAACAACTATCATCGATATTTTTTGTTTTCACATTGCCTGTTTCCTCCATATTTTTTCACTTCCCCCTTCCACAAAGCCATTTATTGCAATAAAGTATTTTAAGAGAATAAAAAACACAATAAAACCAATCAGTACATTAAAAAAAAAAACTTGACATATGCAATGTTCCATACCTGTGAAATTCCTACCTCTGAAGAAGAGTGAAGTAGAGGTGTCTTCTTGTATCTCTTCTTTGGCATTCTATCTGTTCTTTATAATTTCATAACATTCAACTTTGAGAGTTTTGTAGCTGTTATTTCTATTACATTGTGGTAGTCATTGTGTATATTATTTTCCTGATTACTAACTTCACTTTATATAACTTTCTATTGTTTCCAATATTCCTCATGTTCATTACTTCTTAGATCATAGTAATATTCCATTCGATTCGTGTGCCACAATTTGTTTAGCCATTCCCAAATCTATGATATCTACTTTGTTTCCAGTTCTTTGCTAACCCAAAAAGTGCAATTGTAAATTGTATTGGATTTCAGTGTATTTTTTGTATTGTATTGTATTTTTTTCATATAGAACTTTTACATTTGTTGATGACTTCCATAGAATATAGCCTTCTCATGGGAATATGGGTCAGTGGATTTGGACATTTTAGCTACCTTACTTACATAATTCTTAATTGCTTTCCAGAATGGTTGTACCAGCATAACTTTATTAGCAATGCATTAGTGTTCCTACTTTTTCAACTTTTTTCATCATCTGTGCCAATTAACTGAATAAAAGTTGAAAGTTCAGATTGTTTACGTTTGCATTTCTATTATTTATTAGTAGTAATTTGGATCGTTCTTTCATATGGTTATTAATTCTGTGACATTCTTTTTTCTTTTTAAACCCTTACCTTCTGCCTTAGAATCAATACTCAGTATTAGTTCCAAGGCAGAAGAATAGTAAGGCCTAGGCAATTGGAATTAAGTACCATGCTCAGGGTCACACAGATAAGGAAGAGTCTGAGGTCAGATTTTAACTCAAGACTTCCCGTCTCTTGACTTGGCTCTCTATTCACTAAACCACCTAGCTGGCCTCTGAAACTCTTTTTGAAAATTATTTGTTCATATCCTTTGACCACTTTTCCATTAGGGAATGATATAATAAGTATATCTACTTCCATATCTGATTCCAATAAAGAAATGGATATTTAATTTAGATTTTTCTATAATGTATGTATTATTTGTCTTTGAAATATTTAATCTCCACTGAAATCCTACTCTGAGGCTACATCGTAGGACAAAAGTGACCCTGGTTGTGTAATATGAAACAAATAGCAGAAAAAAAAATACCCTTTGGAGAGTGACAGATACAGAGAGGCAACATTCAAGACAGGAAAGAAGCTTCAGGAAATAAAATCTTTATTACCAGAGCTGGGAGCTGACTATGGATTCAAAAGAGAGTAATTTCTAGCAATTGAGAGCTAGACAACAGAGAGGAACAGATCCAGGGGCCCCAAATGAGTGACTTGCTCATCAGAAACACAGTGGAGAGTGGCATGAGGATGCTATGAAATGAGGAAGGACATTAAGACCTTTCAATACCAGAGGCGCCTTGGCTTCATGTTTTCCATATGTATATGACACAATGTAAGCATATTCTAAGTTTTGTCCATTTGTTCTAAGTACTAATGTTGTATATGTGTGCAGACAGAATACATGCTAAACTTTTAGAGAAAATGATTATAATTACTTTTCCTATTATGCTATCTTAATAAATGCCTTTACTTTGAGCTAATTCTGTCTACTAACTTATAGATAAAGATAAACTCACCAATGGGGACTCATGAGCAATAGTTTTAGGTTTGAATACCCACAGAGTGCCTTGGAAACTCTAAGAATAGGCTTCTCTCCTCCTCCTCAACCCTGAGACTCAATCTGCAAACCTATGACTTGAAAAGATGAGAGAGATATATGACACATTATTTATCTAAGCAGAATTAGAGAAGTGCATCTCACTTTTAGCAAACTAAAAACATATATATGTCTCTATATATTACACATTACACATATGTATAAAATGCATATGTAATAGATATAGATTAGATATAAATATATATTCATATAGATAATATATTTCAATAAATAAAACAAAATCTATTTATTATTTTATATTTATATTTAGAAATATATTTCAATAAATATACACTAAAACTTTTGGAACCTACTGTATATGAACACATACAAAATTACCTACATATATGTGTGTATATGTATATATATAGAGCATATATTATATAGAAACATGCATATATTATGCATGTATGCACATAACTGTGCTTGCTTATGCAAGCTAGAATGTTTCACCTTAGGATGGAAGACTTGCTAAAAGTATATGTACATATGAGAGGTATTTTGAAGTGGGGATAATAGACATCATNTAAAATTTCAAAACAATAAATTATTTCTAAAATAATAAAATCCTGGAATAAAAAGAATGGTTGGAATACAGGGTGCCTAAGAGTGGGTAGAAGACCTAATTAAGGAAATCAAGGTTAAGATAAAGAATAAAATTAGAGTTCTTGAGAAAACCCTTGAAAGATGATAAATAGCTTAGAACAGAAGCTAGAAAACTACCAAATAAGTAAATATCCTGGAAAATAGAATGGAGAAAACAAAACACAAAAACTCAATGATATAGCAAGAAATATTAGAGCAAAGCCAAAAAAAACAAAATAATCAGAAATTGTGAAGTATCTACTATGAAAAACAACTGGCCTGGAAAACAAAATAAGGAGAGAACATTATAAAACAACAACAATGACCACAAAACCAGAGATGTCATACTTCAAGAAATGAGCAAAGAAATCTGTCTGGAACTGCTGAACTGGCAAAGTGAAAATAAATATAATCCACAAATTATTGCCTCAAAGAAACCCAAAATGGAAGACATTCAGAAATGTGCCCACCAGATTCTAGAGTTTCTAGGTTAAAAAAAAATCCAAGCAGTCTGGTAGCTAAATAATATTTTATCTGAAACATTGTAACTTGTGTTTGAGGAATGCATTGGATTTAGTGACCTCTGAGATCTGCTTTATCCCTTACATTCTTTGATTTTGTGTGATGGTAATCACAATTCTCCCACAACCTCCTAAATACTCAGGACTCAAACTAAATATATTTTTTAGTATTCTCTATTTAGTATCTAGCAATTCAGTGCTTATGAATATAATAATACAGTAGTTAGAAAGTATTCATTTAAAAATTCACATGCCTAGAAGAAACAAACAGTGTAACTATGCACCTGCTTTTGTAATAGTGGCAGAAATGAAAGAAAGATGGTGACTAAGATTTTTTCCCTCTTTGATTTCTTTGGATTCCTTCAGGCCCAAAGAAAATAAACATGCACAGCTGTTATATCACTTGATTTCTGCTCCTGAAAGGTATAAGAGTAGTGTAGAAATCTGGGTACCTCCAGACATTCTTTAATAACTAAATGAAGACAATCACAATGGATTGTTCTCCATGGCTCTGGCAGTGTTGCAGAAGGAATGTCATTGCAAAAGCATTCAAAAATCATTAGAAAAACATCCAATCAACTGTACTAGGTGTCTTTCCCTCCTAAGCTGTACTGGAATGTTTTTTTGCCCAAGTTTGTGCAAATGAAATACAGTATATTCTGCCATCTGGCTCCACCCCTGGGTATGACCCAGGTTGTGGTCTGGCAGGGACAGAGAATGAGCAGGGTTGATGATACTCATTACATCCTCCCTGCTTAAGGAGCAGGGGAAGGAGTAGCAAAGGAGTCCCAGTATGAGTGGAATATAAGAATGCAACACCCCAGGCTAATGTCAGGAAACTGAGTCAGATACGTCAAAGGATTTAAGAAAATCTAAAGGTCAAAGGTAGTGTTAAAGGTAGCTACAGGACAAAAATCTGGAATCAACCAGAAATGGACCTGAGGGGGGAACCAAAACGAGGCAAGATCCATGCATGTTTTAGAGAAGAGTTTGGTACAATTTAAGAGGTACAGAGTGTGTTCAGTTTATCACTTTCAAGAGCCTAATATATTCATGAGAGTTTTAAGCCCCAAAATAGAAGGTTGAGTTCCACACTCCAACCTGCCCCCAACTTCCTATCTGGACTATTGCAATAGCTTCCTAATTGACATCCTTGCCCAAGTCTTCCCCTGCTTCAATCCATCCTCCACAGGGTAGTTTTAACCATGTCACTTAGCTTTTCAATAACCTATGATGACTTCTTATCACATTATTATAAAATCCTATTAGTTTTCAAAACTCTTTATAGTCTGTCCCTAACATACATCTCAATCCTTATTTATTCTTTGCTACCCTTTTGTACTTTTTATACTCTCCAGCTCAGCACACTGGACTTTTTGCTGTTCCTCATACATAGCACTCTGTCATCTCCAATTTTCATGCCTTTGCACTGACTGTTCTCAGTGACTGGAATGCATTGCCTCCTCCCCTTGGTCTCTTAGTATTTTCTGTTCCCCTCACTTCGTGTACTATCTTATCCATGAAACTTTTCTTTATCCCTTTAACAGTTAGTGCCATTCCTCTCTACAGGGGAAAAAAATAACCCAATTACCCTTTATTTACTTTGAACACTTGTGTATATTCATGTTGTCTCTCCAGTAGAATGGAAGCACCTTTAAGTTATGTAATATTTAATTTTTGCTTTTGTATTCTCAGTACCTAGCATAGTGTCTGACACATAGAAGATTTTTAATAAATGCTTACTGATTAATTAAAATAACATGGTCTCTAGTCTCCTTGCTATCTTGGTGTCCCTACTTTGGTCCAAACCAATTAGTCAATGTCTTTTCTAAAATCTAGTACTCAGAATTGAACATCATTTTCCTGATATGGTCTGATTAGGGCAGCATTCAGAGGGATTAGCATGTCCTCCATTTTGGACACCATGCTTTTATTAAGGATACCTAGCATTGAAGGACCTTTATTGGCTGCCATGTCATATTGTTGACTCATGGCTTATATTGTTCTTTTAGTCCATTAAAACATTTAGGTCTGGGGGCAGCTGGGTAGCTCAGTGGATTGAGAGCCAGGCCTAGAGACAGGAGGTCCTAGGTTCAAACCCGGCCTCAGCCACTTCCCAGCTGTGTGACCCTGGGCAAGTCACTTGACCCCCATTGCCCTTCTTACCAATCTTCCACCTATGAGACAATACACCGAAGTACAAGGGTTTTAAAAAAAAAACATTTAGGTCTTTTCCATATGAAATGTCATTTAGCCATGATTCTTCTATCCTATACTTATAAATAATAGTAATAATAGTGAAGATGATGATAGTTGATATTTTCTAGTCTGAGGTTTACAAAGCACTTTCTTCACTGTAATCCTCTGAAGTAGGAGCAAAGTATTATTTTCAACATATTACAGATGAAAATTTGAAGCATAGAAATTATTCATTGAACCTCTCTGGTTGTGATATGCACACATACACACACACACACACACACACACACACACACACACACACACACACACACACCCTTTTCTTAGAAGCTGTACCTTCTGATTGGATGATACATGGTTGGGACAGAGAGTATTGTTGAGTCAATAACATCTATGTGGGTTGGCATGGCTATGAAATTCTGTGAGTGGAATATTGCTAGTATGAGTGGCTGGGTAGAAATATTTGGTCTTCAAAGATTATCTGCTTGATAACTATTTCCTTTTTAGCTGGGAGATTGTGTTGAAGATGACTGGAACTGAGTCAGGAGAAACCATCCATTCTATTGGTTATAAGATGGGTGGGAGAGGCTCAGCTCCATCTCTTTCGATACTGCCTTGTTTGGGTCTCATCTAGTGTCTTTTCTCCTATGAACTTCCAGCAAGGGGAAGGGAGGAGCATATTTGCCATGGGTGGACATATGTGTATATGTGTATATGCACATTTATATATACCCCAGTTCTAGGAACTGATCATCTAATTTCACATGAAACTACCCAATAGATATTCTTCATCCTCTTGGGTTTTCCTATGATATGTGACTACTTGAGCCTCATTCTTTTGAAATAATTATAACTTTTCTTTAAGACACTCTGCAGTGTTACAGAACTTGATAAAATCAGCTTATCCCAAACAAGAGCACCTGATGGGTCTGACCATCTATCAGAAAATTTCTTCACTTGAAGGCTGTAACTAGACCCCTTCCGTGATAGTAGATAAGAACTTTTATTGACTATACATTTCCTTGCCTCAGTGGAAATAAGCAATCAGAGGATCACAGAACAAAATTAGTTCTGCTGCCATATCTTCCAAGGATCTTGTATGGTTTTAACATGTGAATGTGAGATACTTTTTGGGAAGAGGGTCTTTAAAAAAGCATTTTGTTTTTTCCCAATCAATTTTTTTTAAGTTGCTATGAACAAACACAATAAGATTGGGTAGTTTCTGCACATTTCAGTCAATTGCATTACTGTAGAGCTGTGAGAGACTACAGATTTTGATTATTATTTTTTTACTATACAGTGAAACAGTTTTCATTGAGTCAACATCTATCTCTCTGCAACCATCTACTCCTGCCCCCTTAAGTCAAGAAGAGTAGATGTAATCTTTTTCCTCTGCTGACAAACCTTCAAATACTTGAAGGCAGCTAACATAGCCTCCTTAATTCTTCTCTCCTCCAAGATAAAAATCCCAAGTTCTTTCAATAAATCCTTGTGGACCATACATATAAATCAGAGAATATTAGAGACTCATATGCTGAAGAAACATGAAAATTATTCATGAAAGTAATTGCACACCATTCAGTTTCATGCATGGCTATAGCACAAATTTGTGTGTGGTCCGGGTGGGTGGCTTAGTTCAAGAATGTCAACAGTGATGATTGGCCTGGTTGCCTCAAGTCATCTCAGAGCTATAAATTCATAAATAAGAAAATAGGTCCGGACTTTTTAATTTGGAAAATCTGGTCATCTGGGGCCTATATCTAAAGATGTGAATGAGGTCACCCAATCCAGCTTCTACCAAAAACATGACTTCTTTCTACCCCATGATAGAATTGGTCCAGAACCTCTACAGGTTATTTGCTAACACCTTCCTCTCACTTTTACTTGCTGTAAGGAACCTTAGAGACACACTTATTTTATTTTATTATTTTTAAATTTTTATTTAGAATATTTTTCCATGATTCCATGATTCATGATTTTTCCCACTCCTCTTCCTTTCCTCTTCCCAGAGCTGACAAGCAATTCCATTGGATTATACATGTATCATTGTTCAAAACCTATTTCTTTGTTATTCATATTTGCAATAGAGTCATCTATTAACATCAAAACCCCAGTCATATCCCCATAGAACCATGTGATCGATCATATGTTTTTCTTCTGCATTTCTGTTCCCACAGTTCTTTCTCTGGTCATGGATAGCATTCTTTCCCCTAAATTCACCTGGATTGTCCTAGGTCATCATTGCATTGCTTCTAGTAAAAAAGTCTATTGCATTTTATTGTGTACCTACTTATTTTATAGATGAGGAAACTGAGGCTTAAAGAAATAAAAGGACTTAGCCAAATTCATATAGTTAATTGAATGGCTGACCTGAAATTAGATTAGGTTGGAGTAGTTGGTGCAGAGAAACAGAAATTTTATTTTTAAGCAAAAACATATTTTGTTGGTTAGACCTTGCAGACACCAGACATGTAGAGCACTAAGCAATAATAGCTTACATCCATGTGTCTGAAACATTTTTTGCAGTATGACTTCACTAGAGTTTGCAGTGACAGAATCCTTCATTTAATTTTTATTTTTAAAGAAAGTTTTATTGATATCTTCTGTTTTTTATATCATCATCATTTCCCCAAGTATTCTTTCCTCTCTTCCTCCCAGAGAGCCTTCCTGTATAACAAATAGTTGCTTTTTTTTTAAGTAAGAGAGAAAAAATCAGTTCATTTGATCAATACATTGAAGAAGTCTGACAACATGGATCACGTGTAACAACTGTGAACCTCAAATCTCCATAAAGGAATGGGTTGGGGAGGGGTATTCTCATATCTCATCATTTGAGCCCTGCTTGACCTCTATAATTTTGTTATATACCTTTTTGGTTTTTTGGCAGATAATTATTCTTTCTATTGACATTGTTGCAGTTAATGTATATTGTTTTCTTGACTCTGCTTACTTTGTTCTGGACCAGTTCATATAGAATTTTCATTTCTTACAGCACAGTAATATTTGATCAATTCATGTACCAGAATTTATTTAGCTGTCCTCCAAATGATGGGCATTTTAAAATAATATTTTATTTTTTTCCAATTACTGGTAAAAACAATACTTTACATTCAGTTTAAAAAAGTTCTGAGTTCCAAATTCTCTCTCTCATTCCTTTCCCACCCCCCTCTCCAAAAAAGCAGGCAATTTCTTGTAGATTTATACATGTACAATCATGTAAAACATGTTGATTAGTATTTTTGAGGTTTAATTTGTAGCCTGCAACTTGCTGAAGGTATTAACTGTCTCAATTAGTATTTTTGCTGATTTGCTAGGAATGTCCATTTAATTCAATTATATCATTAACAAATAGGGATAGTTTTATCTCCTCTTTACCTATCACTATGCCTGCAATTTCTTTCTCTTGTCTTATTGCTGTTGTTAGCATTTCTAGAACTATATCAAATAATAGTAGGGAGAGTGGTCATCCTTATTTCCCTTCCATATTTGCTGGAAAAAGTTCTCTTGTATCTCCACTGTATATGATGCTTGCTTTTGGTTTTGAAGAGATGCCATTTATGATATTAAAAAAAAGGCATTACTATTCTTATGCTTCTATAGGGCTTTTAATCATAAAAGTATCATACTTAATGGCTTTTCAGATCTATTGAGAGAATTGTGGGATTTCAAATAATTTGATTTTTAATGATTAAATATATTGATTGTTTTCCTAATGCTGAAAAATTCTTTCATCCCTGGTATAAATTCCACTTGGTCATGAATTCTTGGATAAATCTCTGTTGTCTGTTTGACAGGAATTTGTTTAAATTTTTTTGAGTTATTGATCATTAATACTTTGGCCTGTAGTTTTCTTTCCTTGTGTTTTATCTTTTCCTAGTTTAGATATTAGGGTTATATTTGTTTTATAAAAGGATTCTGGTAGGATGCTTTCTCAATTTTTGAGGACAATTTATAAAGTATAGGTGTTAACTCTTCTGTAAAAATTTAATAATATTATCCTGTGAATCCATTGGGACCATCTTTTTTTCTTTTGGAAATAGTTCTTTTACTGATAAATCTGTTTCCTTTTCTGATATTGCATTAACATATTTAAGATTTCTATAAAGACTTTTGATATTTTAAATATTTTACATTTTGAAAGATATTCCTCTATTTCTTTTGTGTTCAAATTTTTTAGCATTCAACTGCATGTTATGTTCTGTATTTCTTCCAGTTTTGCTGTGATTACAACTTACCCATTTGCTATTTTTAAAATTTTTATTTTCTTCTCTCTCCTTTTTTTAATCAAATTATCTGTTTGTCAATTTTATTGTATTTTCAAAGAATTAACTTTTAGTTTTATTTATCATTTCTATATTTGGTTCCAATTTATCTATTTCCTCTCTAATTTTAATATCTCCTCTTTTGTGCTTACTTGGGGTTTATTTATTAGTTTTCTAATTTTTAAAATTGTTGTTTCATCATTTTTATTGTTTCTATTATTTGTTCTTTGACTCATTTTTGATTTCATTGTTAAGTATCCATTTGGTTCTGTATCTTTTGTTTGTGGTGCTTAAATCAATTATGATTTTTATCATGTTATGTCTGTGCAGAATTTATTAACTATTTCTACCTTTTTGTATTTGTTTGTAATATTGCTCTGCTCTACTACATAGCTATTTTTTGCTGAAGTTCCATGTTGTGTTGACTGAGAAATATGTATATTCTTTCCTGTCCTATTTAGAATATACCATAAATCTTTTAACTCTAGTTTCTCGGGGCAGCTGGGTAGCTCAGTGGATTGAGAGCCAAGCCTAGAGACAGGAGGTCCTAGGTTCAAATCTGGCCTCAGACACTTCCCAGCTGTGTGACCCTGAGCAAGTCACTTGACCCCCATTGCCTACCCTTACCACTCTTCCACCTATAAGTCAATACACAGAAGTTAAGGGTTTAAAATAAAAAAAAAGTAACTCTAGTTTCTCAAATAATTTGTTCAGATGCATATTTTCCCTCTTATTTTTTGTTGTTGTTACACTGAGACAGAGAGATATTGAAGTCTCCTATCCCTGTTATGTTTCTGTGTCTTTCTTGTAGATTAGTTTGTATGCTTACAGCATTTGGATGTATAAGTTTATTACTGATTATTGGTTTGTCATATATGATTCCTCTCAGCTTAATATACTTTCTTTGTTTATCCTTTTTTAGTTTTTGAATATTTATTTTTGCTTTGTCAATAGCATGATTACTACTCCTGCTTTTTTGGATTCACTTGATGCATTAAGTAACTCTTTGGTTTTTATTTTGTTTGTCATTGTTTTTTAAATGTGTTTCTTATAAGGAACAGATTATAGAGTTTTGTTTTCTTATCTAATATGTCATTCTTTTTAATTTTATTGCATAGTTTAATCATTCATATTAAAATTTATGAATTAGTTTTATATTTTCCCATCTAACTTACTTTTTTTAGATTATATATTTTTTCTTTCTCTGCTATAAACACAATACTATATTCCTTCAGTTACTTTTCCTTATTTTTTTATTTTAATTTTTTTAACATTAACTTTTTTTCAAGGAGGCCCTATTACTTCTGACTCTTTTCCTCTCACTCCTGATCTCCTCTTGTTTGTTACCCCTCTCCCTTTGGAGTTTTCCTCAGTAGTTTCTTTTCCTCCTCTGTTTTCATCTAGTTACATAATTCTTCACTCTTTTTCTCCTTTCAGTTAGTAAAATAGATTCCCCCTTCCTCTCTTCCCCTTCAACTAGTCATCTTCATTAGTTTTTTTTTCTTAATTTCTATTTTTGATCCCCTTTCCAAAAAGGACTTCTTTGACTTTATTATCTATTCTCTTTTTCTTTCTACCCTAGACCTTCGTTCTTCTGATTCATGACTCCTTTGATAATCTGATCTTTCTCTTTTCTCTGTATTTCTCAAGCAACCAGAGCTTCCAAGAAGCAAGATTCCCTTCTCCCTTCAATAATCATTTCTGATTTTCTTTCTAAAAATATTTCAAATGCCCCCTTATTATTGAATATCCATCTTTTTTCATTTATAGTTGAGGTCAGATTTTCAAAGTGGGTCACTCTAAACTGTATCCTGAGCTCTACTGCTCTTTGGAACATATCTTCCCTCTTATGTTTGCTGATGAGTACAAAAGGATCTTGTATTATTCAATTTTATTTTCCTTTATATTTGGAGATTTTTTTACTACTCATAACTTGCAGAACTTGTTTCTGAAATGAATTATTAAATTTAACTACTATGTGGCTTGGAGTTTATAGCCTTAGGGTTTTTTGTTTTTTTTCTTGGAGGTGAACTGTGAATTCTTTCAACTGGTTTTTCACTTTCTGTTTTCACAAGTTCTGGATAGTTTTCTTCTACTACATCCTTCATTATGGTATTAAGATTTTTTTTGTCCTTTTATGTTCTTCTGGAAGACCTGTGATCCTCAGGTTGTCTGTACATCCTGCCTTAAGTTTTGCTTGCACAGTGAGCATATTTTACTTTAATATTGCTGTTTTTTTGTTTCTCTTCTCTATGTTGTCCTTTACATTTTTGTCTGCATTGCCAATCTAATGTTTTCTCTTTTGTTTCTTTAATGAAACTTACTATCACAAATTCTAGGTTTCCTGTTCTATTATTTTTGCTGTGCAGGTCATAAATTCTTCTCTCATATTTCTCATTTCTCTTTCAAAACACTCAGAAACAGAGGGTTGTGATTCCACGTCATCCTCACATTCCACAGATTCCTCTGTCTCATCAGGTGTTGAATCACTTTTCCTTTGTTTTGCTAGATGCCAGAATTTTTTTCTGAGATCTAGAGGCCATCTTGTCTTCTCTTGTTAATGTTTTCCTATTGATTTATCTGCTTGTGTTTAAAGACTCCGAGTTTTCTTCTTCCTGAGAACTTTGGTAATTTTAGGTGCTTCCCTTTCATCCTTTTCTCTATTCACTTCCTGACCCTGTCTTTTCTGATAATAGTTTCTTTGAGTAAGGGATGGGGTTTGATCTCAAAGAGTCTCAGCTTCCTCCCATGCTTAGCAATTTAGGGTTACTATCCTAGATCTCTGCCTCAAGTGACTTTTGGATGGAGAACTGGCCCCAGATGGATTTTATGCTATTTTCCTCAGGTTTAGTGGAATGCTGCACAACTCCACCCCTACAACTCCTAAATACTTTATCACACACTGTTTGGTCTTGGTATCTTGCCCCAACATTTCTCTTCCTCATTTCTCTGAGCTGGCACTGAAAATTCAGAGATTTGTAGCACTAGTGCTGTGGGGTTGTGGCCCCTGACAGGTCTTTGCTTCTGAAAAGCTGCCATCATGCTGATTGTATATTGTAGCTTGGAGCCAGGGAATCCATAGCACTGGAAAGAGATAGAGGACAGGGGTATGGGGGTGGGTTGTTGTAGATCCTTGATTTTGCTAGTGTAACCTGACTGCTCTTTAGTATAGGATGCAGGAGAGGAGTGCTGAGTAAGTTTAGAGTCAGAGACAATCAGTTCTGGGTATTGGGTTTTTTTTTTTTAATCTTATTTTTGATTCTGAGTATCCGATGCCATGGAAAGAGTTGCTTTATCTTTGGTATATAATTTCGATTTTTCAGAGGTTTGAGATGTCATGGAAATCAGAGAAAAATATCTAGCCCTTATAACTTGTTGCTCATTTGACCCAGAAGTATACAATTCTTCATTTTAAACAAAATTTCTATAGCATTTGTAGTAAAATATTCTTAATAGATTTTTTTGAAAACCCTTACTACCAATAGTATCAATAACATAAGGCTATTAAAACATGTATTTTCTAATCTCCCAAAGACCCTCTCTTCAGACTATCTTCTCAAAGACAATCTGCCTCAAGCCAAAGAATTTTGTGGCTTTTATGTCCCCTCCCCTCTTCACCGGGGCTAATCACAGTTTCCAAATTGTCTAGCACTTCCCAGGGGTGCAGTGTCTGTGGGATCAACTTCTCACCTTCTGAAACTCAAGTTCTCACCTTATGAAGGTTAAAAATCTCACCTAAGGGTGTGAATTTTCTAAAATTCATCTTCTGGAGAGGTGAATACCCATCCTGGCTGATTGAGTTTCTGAGGGTATGAATTCACTAAGTGGTTTGAGAGTTCCTCCACCTAGTTCCAGCTTGTGTTGATTCAATCAAAAGGTAGACAAAGGAGAGTTAATCTTCACAATCTAGTGAGGTATTTAAGTTAGTGTTAACTCAGGATAGACAATAGAGTAAAGAATTCTCTTTCACAGTCCCCTTGTGATCCTTTGGGGGAATAGTCTCCCCAATAGATCATTTTAAACTACAATAGTCAGAGATAAGAAGAAAATAAGAGAGATAGAGATGGAGAGAGAGCAAACCAAAGCTTTGTAGGTAAATTGATAATAAGTCAATTAGGGGACAATACCCTGGGGCATACAAGTTTACATTCAAAATACTTTTTTCAAACCCCCCCACAAAGTTCAATCAATTATACTCCAAAGTTTATGCTGGATCTTCTGATGCTGTGAAGATTTCTTCAGGCATCTTCATGGCACTTTCTTCAAACAATTCATCTTCTAGAATCAGAGTTATTGAGCTCTCTTTCCTGAAATGTTCCTTTCTCAAAAGATTTTTTTAGTTTTAGTCAATTATACAATCCCTATGACAATTATACAACTGCTCCCCGCCCCAAGAGGGTGTTGCAATCCCTATGACAATTATAGAGAACCAACACATAATATTGATTCTAAGATGGAAGGTAAGGATTTTCTTTAAATGTGATATTTTTGATGTTATCATATTAATCATAACATCATGTTGTGTTATCTCATCTCATATCACATTATACTGTTTATTATATTTTTGTTCATTTTAAAAATTATTTCCCAATATATTTATCTGGTTAAGGCCATAGCCCTTGGGGGAATTATGGTCTTCATGGAGTTATGTGCTTGACACTTTGGGTTTGATCCTAATCCAACTCCTTTATTTTATAGATAAGTAAACTGAGGTTTAAGCAACTTGTCTAAAGAAATAGAAGTAATAAGTGAAAGAGTTGGGACTTGAACCCAGGTCTTCTGCCTTCATATATGACCAATAAGGAATCAATATTTTGGCCATGAAATTGATTTCTATCAATATCTTATGATTTCCCACATCAGCTGAACAAACACAAAATCATCAGCTAATGGAAACCCCAAAGAAGAATAATTTACTGTGTGTGTACATTCTTGATACCTAAACTTCCCCCTACAACTCTTATTTGGGTGAGTGGGACTCCACGGAACACATTTTGAGAACCACTGGTTAATATAATATAATAGACTAACAATTTTCTAGGTGTGATCTGAGGACCCTTGGATGTTCTCGAGATCTTTCAGGAGGTTCACAAGTTGAAAATTATTTTCACAATACTGCCAAGACATTTTACTTTCCAATATAGGATATAGTGATACATATGGCCCATGTAAACAAAAGGTCTTGGATGGAGGCAGTTCAATAATTTTTAAAGTTCAAAGAGGTGTGCCATAAGAAATGATGAGCCAGTTAATTTAAAAAAATGGAAAAGTCTAATTGAAATTATGAAGAGTGAAAGGAACAGAACCAAGAAAACATTATAACTGAATAACTGAAATATTGTTTGAAGAATAACTTCTGTATGCTCATCTCCAGAGAAAGAACTGATAAATAGAAATAAGCGAGACTTAGTTTTATATGTATGTATGTTTTTTGTCAAATAATACCTTTCCTAGTATGGAGATAGGAGGGAGAGAGATACTTGGAAATGAGAGAGAGAGTAATTTAAGAAATTTAAAATTTAAAAATAAAAGACTGCAAAGGGGATTTGATACCAGAGAATTTGAGATCACTGTAGTAGATTTTCTCTTTTAATCCTAAGAGCAATAGTAGATAGTATTTCTACATGTAATGGAAAAAAATAAATTAAAAAACTTAACAATAGTAGTGAAAGTATTATTTTGCCCATTTGACAGATGAAGTAACTGAGGCTCATAGAGATGGAAAAAGAATTATAGACTCAGTGCTTATCATCCAGTATGTATGCCTAGTGTAATCAGTAAAGGGATTTGCTGAAGCTCACACCTAGTAAGTGGTAAAACTGAAAAACTGAAATCACAGATTAAAGTAGAAGGGAGTCCAAAGGTCATCTTCTTTAAGCACAGTCTTTTTGCAGAGGAATAAAAGATGACAAGAGAAGTTAAATAATTTTCCCCAAATTCATAAAGGAAGTAAGAGACAAAACTGAAATTTGAACTCAGGACTTCTGACACCAAATGCAGCCCTCTTTCTATTTAAATTGAACCCATCTCCAGAAAACTTCTCACTAAACCACAACACAGACATCCTGAAAAAATTTCAAGCCTTGAGAGAGAAATGAATAACTGCCCACCACAAGGTACAAATCAAAACACACAAAGCCATTGTGCTGAATTGAATTTGACCTTTCATCTCAGATGCCATTAAAAGCAATAAAGGCAAGGCAGACTACGGACATCCTCAGCTCAGGTGTTGCTAACCTTGATATTTATATTTTTTATTTGATCTTCTATAAAACACTCTTTGTTCTCTTGTGTGAGTAATGAGTCCAGGTTTTTATTAGGCTCACTGTAGTGGGGTGTAGTAGCTGAAATTCCTCCTAAACCTGTAGGTGTGTAGATTCCTATTTCAACACAGGCCAATATCTCCCATAAGGACATATTTCACCAATAAGGTCCAAGGCAGTGAGGCCTGAGAAAAGAGTGATGATAACAAGCCTCATCTAGCGTCATAAAACAGGAGGCTGCCTCCTAGCAGCCAGCAGCTCTGGAGCGTGCTGCCTGCAATATGTATCACAATGTGTTGATGAAAAGGAATTTCTCCTTCTTGAGGAAGGAAGGAGACCAATTCAAGGAGTTAGTTGATTAAAAAAAGAGAAGAAAAAGAAAGGGTGAGAGACAGACAGAAGGAGAGAAAGATAGAGACTGAAACAGACAGAAATAGAGAGAGTAAGACAGAGAGAGGAGTGGAAGAGGCAAAGGAGAGAGAAAGGAAAAGAGAAAAGGAGGAAGAAAAAGGAAAGAGGGAGAAAGGGAAATAAAGGAGAGAGAAAATGGAGAGAGGTGGGAAAGGAAGAGAGAAGGGATGAGTATAAAAGTAGAAGATGAAGAGAGAAAGAGAAAGAGGAGGGAGAGGGAAGAAGAGAGAAAAGAGACAGAGAAGACAGAAATAAAGAAAATACAAAGAGGTAGAGAGAGAGTAGGGAGAGAGGAAAGAACAAGAGAAAAGGGGGAGAAATAGAGGAAACAGGAAGAAAGAAGAAGACAGGAGAAGAGAGAGGAACGGGGAAGATAAAGAAGAAAACATGAGAAGAGAAAGAGGAAAAGTGTGAGAAAGAAAAGAGAAGAAAGAAGGTGAAAATGATAGAATTCCTGATGGGGGCAAAAGGAAGGAAAGAGTGAAGAAAGGCCACCCAGCAGGGCTCTTCCACAAATTAGGATGACCTTGAACTAATCACTTCTCTGAGGCTGCTTTTCTTCATCTCTGTAGTGAACTAGCCTTAAATATTCTTTCCAGCTCTAACATTCTTTGATTTGACTTATCCACAGCTTTAATGGGCATTGGTAAAAGTCACAACTGGGTCTCCAACATACAGCAGAGAGGACAGGATGATTAGACAAAAAGCAATTTATAAGCCAAAGGACTGGTGTTTGGGAGGAGGTGGTGGCTATATTGCCACAACAAGATCATTCCTGAAGTGTCATATCTTATAAAAGACTGAGTTCCATAGGTAAGTTACATCTGTTACCCAAAGTCATTCTGGGAAGAAAAGGGAGAACCATGCACTCTCCCATTATTCTGTGTTCTTGTCCCCATGACCAGCCTCCTTTTGACTTTAATTGACTCGATAAATGGAGGCTCTTTAGCTTACCACATGTGATGTCACCTCTGGGCCCAGACTATCTATTGGTTGTAAAAAAGGACTTCAGTTGGGTGATTTCTTATTAAATTTCAGATTTAGTATCTACTTGGGTAAAACAGAGGGTTGAATAAAGGAGTTCAATTAGACAAATATTTTTCAAGCACTTACTACATGCAATGCACTTACTAGGTGCTGGGGGAAAAAAATAGGCATAGCCCTCCACACCCTGTTCCAAATCTATTAATTCACAAAACAAAGAGGTTAAACTAGATGGATGCTCTTGAAGATCCTTTCCAGCTTCCAATTCTATGATCTTATGATTTACTGGGGGTAGGAGGAGAGGGAGTAGAAATACAGTTATATTTATCATAAATTATAATAAGTGCATAAGGGACAGCTAGATAGCACAATGAATAAACTACCAGGTCTGGAATCCTAGAGGACCTGGGTTCAAATCTGGCCTCAGATGTTTCCTAATTGTGTGACCATGAGTAGATCAGTTAGCCCCATTCACCTAGCTCTTGCCCTTCTAAGAGTTATTGCTAAGACAGAAAATAAGGGTTTAAAAAAATGCATGGGAGAAGTGTGAGAAATTAGAGGAAAGACAGATCCCTAATAATAATAGTACCATGTTACAAATATTAGGTACTTATATTATTCCATTTTACAAATGAAGAAACTAAAGCAGACAGAAGTTGGGTAACTTGCCCACAGTAGCGTAGCTCCCAAGTATAAGTAGGAGAGTTTGAACTCAAATCCTCCCAACTCCAAGTCCAGCACTCTTTCCACTGATTCACCAAGTCCCTTAGATAGCTTTCATACCTTGTGGGGCAGGGCAGATCTTGAAGGATTTGTTCTTGATATTAGAGGGAGAACACCCAAGTATTTAGTGAAGAGAAGGTTTCTAATAGGCAGAGGCACAGAGGGGAAAGAATATTCCAAGGATGGGGAAGAGTTGACACTAAGACAGATCAGGAAGAAATTGGGCAACGATGAGCACCTTGATTTGCCTGGAATATGGAATACACAAAGAAGAATCGTGGAAATTCTAGGAAGACTAGAAATTGAGGATGGCTCAGGATTGTGGAAGGTTCTGGATGCCAAGATAAGGAATTGGTATTTCACTCATCAAATAATGGAGAGCCACTGAAAACTTCTGAGCAGTGGATTGATGCAATAGTGAAGTAAACAGGGGAAATTACTCTGACTCTTGAATGCACTGTATAAGGATACTCTCAGGGACATAGAAAGCAAGAAGCTTAAGAGCTCTAAGGTTCCTAAATAGAATATAACAGAAGGTAATCTTCTTGAGGTCATGGACTTTTTGGTTTTTTTTGTTTTTGTCTTTGTGTTCTCAGTGCTAGCAGTATCTTATACACAGTAGGTGTTTAATAAATGCTTGTCAAGTTGAAAATTGAATGATCATTTATCCTGGTCTAATTCCTTCATTTTTCCAGATTTAGAACACACATAACAACATTTAATCTCTTTAGTGATATTTATCAGGTCTTTAGCTGTTAACAGTGATGGAACCATAACATTCCCTTTTCTTTAACTTTATTTCTAGGTAACAACAACCAGAGAGAGGACCAAAGAAATGAGAATAGGACACAGACAGGAGAAAGAAAGCTTTTGTAAGAGACAAGTAAAAGAGAGGAGACTAACAAAAAGAAGATATAGGGAGAAAGGGGAAAGTTTCCAGTGTGGGTACCTTTCCTTACATTGTCCCATCTTCCTTTTTAGCTCCTTTTATGTCTTGCCTGTGTCATAAACTTCTTGAGGTCAGGGACTGTCTTTCTTTTTGCTAGTATTTATATTCTCTGTGCTTAGCCCAGTGCCTGTCACATGAATATGACAGCCTCTTTATCATCTATCGATCCATGTCAATATGTCATCTAAATATGTCAGTCTACATCTCTCTCTTCTCTCTAATCTAACTATCTATCTATCTATCTATCTATCTATCTATCTATCTATCTATCTATCTATCTATCTATTATCTACCTCTAACAGGAGTGCGCTGGTAAATATTTAATAAAGATTTTAGGGGGAGGGGGAAATGTATACATGACATGCTTTTAAGTTTAATCTGCATTATTAATACTTTCTCCATCATTTTCTTGAGTTCAAATAATCAATAAAACCATAAACCAAGCCTTGATTGTAGCATTTGCTGATTTTTAAGAGATAAATGCCTACACTGAAAATTTTTTAAATGTCTCTTGAGCTAGCATGAGCTGACTCCATCATACCATGGCATGATCTTTCTAAGGAACAAGATGTTAGGAAGAAGGGAGAAATAATCTGCTATTATTTAGAATACATATATGCCTATCATTCTATTAATTTTTAAAATGGGTTGATGTACATTTCTAAAAACTAGAGATCATCTGGTTTAAATTCCTACTTTTTTAGTGAGACCTAGAGAAATGGAGCAATTTGTCCTAATTTCATAGTGACTGAATTAGTACTAGAATCTTGTTCTCCCAATGTCCAGGTTAAGACTCTTTCCACTAAGTTTTGTTTGCATTCCTATCATATTCATCCCTGGAAACAGGTGGAGAAATTCTGAAAATGAAATGAGAAGTCACATATTAAATTATGAAAAGTATTGTGTTAAAAATTAGCCAAGAAAACCAGAGACAACACATCTTTATACAGACTGGAGTCCATAGATATGAAACATAAAACATCGGATTTTTTTGTCCCTAGATCATGATATATTTAATGATATATTATCATTAAAATTCTTACAATTATACAATAAGATGGATGCTGTTATCATCCCCATTTTACAGATGAGGAAATTTAAACTGAGAATGGTTAAGTGAGTTGCCTGAGTTCATGTAACTAAACTCAGATCTTTCTGACTCAAAGGCGAGCACTCTATCTACCCATAGTAGGTACATCCAAAAATGGGGAAGTAGGTAAAAAATCAGAGAATAGCAGAAAGAAGTTGTTACTGAAACTATAAAAGATAAACCAAAGTTTGAGCAGAATCTGCTTTACACAAGTCGAAAAGTCATTTGTATAATTTAAATTGTTGTTATCATTCATTATTCTGAATGCAGTGGGTAAGTCCTGAATCTATGTAAATACTCTGTAGGTGACTCTGTAAACCAAATATTCTCCAGGACTGCTATTAATAATAATTAATAATAAGTTACATGCGTTGGAAATCTGGATTTTTAAAAATAATGGATTTTCTTGAAGTGGGAGCATAACTACCATGGATAGTGCTGTGAAGGATTAATTTAGCAAAAGATCTTCAAGTTGGTGAAAAATTTCATGAGTTATTTGGCTTGGGAGCAATAACATGAAGCACTAATTTGACATACAAGAGTAAAGGTTCCATGGTGTATTAGAAAGAACACTAGCTTTGGAATGAGAGGAAAATAGCTTTAAAACCTAGTTCTGCCACTTTCTTCCCTTGTAAACTTGGATAAACAATTTAACCTCTCAGGGCCACAGGTCCTCACCTATAAAATTGAGGAGGTTGGCCTAAATGACCTTTAATATTCCTTTTAGCTCTAAACCGATGACCTTTCATGGAGAACTTTAAGATTTTAACAACATATGCTTACACAATCGTTACACAATTCTTCTGAAGACCTCCATACCTTTATGTCCCTTGAGACAGGATTTACAATTGGAGTAACCAAGGCTTTTAGGTCATACATTATATATTACAATCTCATTCCATTCAAGTCCCTTCCAGTTCTTCAGACTGAAGCCTAGTCCACAGGTCTGCAGAAGGAAGAAGAAATAAAAGGAAGAGAAGGAAAGAGAAAACATTTTAAGGAAAAAAGGTCAAAAGGAATCTTGAGTTTCTTTTTTCTTCCTGGGGCAGGGAAGGCTAGTGACTGAGAGGTTTGAGGAAGCAGGTATGAAGAGGTTTGAAAAGAGGTGAATAGTGGCTTAGAATGTGTTGAAGTAATAGGTTCATGACCTTCAAAGTGTTGAAATAACACATTATTTTCAGATTTTTTTTTCCGCATTTCCAACTTCCACCATGTAAATCCTATAGTTATCCATGGTGATGAGAGGCAAAAGAACAGCAGGAAGGGAGGACAACTGGAGGTAATAAGAATAGCAAATGGTTTTAGGTCCAGTGAAGCCTTTCTTCCAAAGTGCTCTCATATGCATATTATTTCAGAAAATTTCAAAGAGAAGGACAAAGACCAGTTCCCCTGATACTTTACTATACCGCTAAGTATTTTAGAGTGGAATTTGATATAAGGCAGGTCTGTGTGAATATTTTTTAAGGCAAAAAGAAAAAAAAAAGGAACAAACAAATGCACACTCACCACTCAGGACCCAGAAAACAAGAAAAGCACATAGCTCCTTCAAGGCTTAGGTTGTCCAGTACTCAATGCAATCACTTTGCTTGCTTCCAGACACCGAATTTAGTTATTCATCAGTTCCCAGCAATTTATTCAGGGGGTGAGAGCAGTGAAGAGGAGAGAGCCCTACTCAGAAGAGGTATTTGTGGAGCATGGAAGGGGGAAAGAGTGAGTGAAAATGTCGGGGGAGCTTGGCTACAGGCTCTCTAGGGGCTATGAGCCAAGTAATACTGGCCAGAGGGGAAAAAAAAATTATAGACATATGCACACGAATTGGCTGAAAGACTAACACCCTTCCCTTAGAAGATGACAACATCTGCCACTGTGCTCTCTCTGGTTTATAAAAATAATTCTGCCCAAAGCATTTTGTAGCCATCCTATAAGACCATGCCCTACTTTAGGGAGTCAAGGAATTAAACTCTCAAGAATAGACCACAGAGAGAGTCTATGAGTAGCAGCAAGCCATCTTGGGACCTAATTCTAATGCTCTTAGTCCTTCCAAGAATTCAATGCATAAAATGGATTTTTCTGACCCCAAGGTTTGCCACCCAAAGCCAATGTGGGGAAGCACTTTAGGAAGAAGCTAAAACCATGATTTCCCTGTCTGAGTCCCTGATCTGGCTGATAAAGTATGGAGATACCTCAGGCTTGAGCACAGTTGTGGGCTGTTATAGACTTTCCTCTGTGGGGGCCTTAAATGTTGTTTATTAGTGGGTTTCTGTAACAAATTCATAGAATAGTACTATAAGAATATAATAACATACTAACATATATTAATATATTACCTCCAATGCTTTTTAAAAATTCAATAAATTATTTCTTCTCTACTCATTGCCTCATCGTACCTCCAATTTCTCATAGACTGTGCCAACCAACAGAGCGCAAGACTTTGACTATAGGATTAGCAATGGACCTGGTGTCCATTGTTGGAGAACTAGATTAATTAATATATGATAATAATAGTGATAATGACAATAAGTCAAATTTATACTGTACTTTAAGGCTTGCAAAGCACTTTCCTCAAAAATCTTGTGAAGTAGGTAGTAAAAGCTAAGTTCAGGGAAGTCTATTCCCAGAGTTTTGGCTGCCACAAAATGAATGTTTTTGGTCACAACTCACAAAGACCCATTACCAAGAAGTAGAGAAAACGTTTTCTCTTTATAGATGCAGAAAGTATCCATACCAACAAAAATCTTTAAAGTAAGGTGAACTTGGAAATTATGTTACTTAATATTCTACCCATTTATCTTTTCATTTTCAATAACCTGGCATGGTGGAATATTAATATCTTGGTCTCCCAGCTAAATAAAATGGGCCTATTACTGGGAGAACACTTCAATTTATTTCGTCAGTTTTTAAATCTTTCTTTATTTCAATGTTTTCTGATCATGATTCAGCTCAAGTACTACTTTACACCTAAGCCTTTTCTTAATCCCCTACATCCCAGTTGCCCTTCTCCATATTACTTTTGTGTGTATTTTGTATACATATACAGAAAGACAAGCCGTATAGATGGACTGGACCAACCTTAGAGCCAAACAGACATGTGTTCAAGTCTCACCTCTGTCATGTTCTGACTGTGTGACCCTAGGAAAGATTTCTCAGTAATCCAGGCTGCTCTGAAGTCTGTCAATCAATCTGTATTTATTAAGTGCTTAATATATGCCAGACACTGTGCTAAGCACTGGGGATACAAAGAAAAGGAAGATAGTTCCTGCCCTTAAAGATTTCACATTTTAATAGGGGAGACAGGATATAAATAATTATATACATCCAAGATATATACTATGTAAGTGGAAAGTAATCTTAGGGAATGACGGTTGAGTTTAAGAGGAAGGGGAAGAAAGGACTCTTATGGAGATTGGATTTGAGTTAAATCTTGAAGGAAGCCAGGGAATCCAGAAAGCAGAGATGAATGCTCCAAATGGTAAACAAGAGTAATTTATATTTGATCTTGAAGGTATAATTGGGAACTACTGAAGTGTATTGAATGAGAGTGGATGACATGTGCTTTCAGAAAATTACTTTAATAATGAAGTGGAGGCTGGGTTAGATTGTCCAGAGATTAAGATGGGGAAACCAACCAATAGACTATTGTAATAGTCAAGTATGGAGATGCTGAAAGTCTAGGCACACCAGATTATGTGTGGAGAGAAGAGGATATATAGATATATGGCAAATGTTGTGAATGTAGAAACAAAGCTTGATAAGATATTGGATATTTGGAGTGTCAGGGAGGAGTTGAGGATGACCCTAAGGTCATCAGCTTGATAACTGGGAGGATAGTGGCGCTTTCAAAGAGGAAAGTTTGCAGAACAAAAATCTTTTCTGGTACAGATAGAGTTCTGTTTTGTTTTGTTTTTTATTACGAAGATATTTTATTTTACCCATTACATGTAATTACAAATTTTCACATAGTCTGTTAAGTTTAAGATGCTAATTGGCCATTTGGTTTGAAATGTCCAAAAGACATGTAATAATTCTAGACTAGAGCTCAGGAGGATGTGTTAACCTGTATTGATTGAAAAAAAGTTTCCTTATCAAGGAATCAAGGAGTTCTCTATACTAATTAAATCATGTTTGTCCACTGTCTAGCTCTATATTTATATTTATTATACCTATCTTTGTGTATATCGATATTGTCTTCCTGTATAGAATATAAGTTTCTTGAAGGCGGGAACTGTCATTTTTTTTCCCCTTTCTCAGAGTTTTACAGTATTTGAACATTGTAGGGGCTTAATAAATACTTGCCAATCAATAAAAAATAGAATAATTCATGGAAAGATAAAATATTTTTCAACCCCTCCCCTCAAGTAGTTATAAGGTCCAGAATTGGATGGGGCCAGGAAAGTTTCTTTTGGTTTTGTCTTCAAACTTCTTGTTTGGATTAACTTAACAATGGAAATTCCCACTTTACCCATATTTTAGCTTATTTAATCATTTAAACTTTGGATCCTCAGTTTCCCAATTTGTAAAATTAAGGAGTTGGATTTGGTGACCTCTCAGGTCACAGATTTATGGTCCTATGTCTAAGCATGAGAAGTAAAGCTTTTCCCTCCCTGCTACCTGTTCTTTCTTTGAGTTCAGTGGTACCTAGGTGTATATTTTAACTTATTTTGGAATCTGTAGATTTATCACATGGTGTTTAACATGTCAGCTGTAGTGACAAAATGTCACTAAATACACCTCCTGGCTCCACCCTCAAGAGCTTTCTCTGGGGGGGAATGTTCACCGTGGGGTCTATTCTGCTGGCCAGATGGGAAAGGGGGCTCTGCCAATTCCTCGTGCCAGGGAAGCCCCCAAGGAGCTTTCCACTGCCAGTCAGCATCAATTACTATGTATCCAGTGCCTGATGGGCACATGGCTCAGAATCAAGCCTCCCACCTTGGCTTGCTGCCCTGGCAAGGATGTCTGCATAGGCTGAGTTTCCTGTCCCAGTATAGTGGGGTGGGATATAATATTGAGCCCTGTTTTAAAGGGGGTAGAAAAAGGGTTCGGAAAATCCACTCCCAGATACTGAGGCCAAGATAAAGAGGGTCCTAACTCTTTATTTTATTCTTCAGGTGTCAGTGCACCCTTTAGGCTTTCAAACTTTTGTTGAGTCATTGAAGTTATCCAAGATTCTTCGTAAAGCCCTGGGGAAGCCTGATATGGGACTAGCGAATTTGTAAAAAGACCGCCTCCACCTTCTCTCCTTTCTATCACCCCACCTTCCTACCTTTTGCTCTCAAAAGGGTTAAGAACCAAAAGAATCATAGTCCTGGGGATTTTCCCTTTACCCCCCTCGTGCGCCCCCATCCTAGGCTTGCCGCCTGCCTGGGATCAGGGTGTGCCGCCAGCGTCGGTTTCTTTCCTCTCCTCCTCTTACATATTTCTGCCAGATGGTCGCTTCTGCCTGTCTCGGACGCTTTCCCCACCTCGCTTCCTTAACCTGGGCAGAGCAAAGTTGGGTCTGCAGTCCCTCCCTCCGCTGCTACCCCCATTCCCTCGCGGCAGCCGGTCGTGGCGCCTGGATGGCGACGCTGTTCAGGAGGGCCGCCTAGAACAGCTCTTCCCAGGCCCGCCCGCTCGGGTTTCCCAAGGCTGCTTCTTTGCGCGCCCAGCCCTGTGATGGGGTTGGCGCGCCTCTGGCCAGCGGCCGAGGCGGGGTTGCGCTGCGCTGGTCTGGGCCGGGCTGGGCTGAGCCGAACAACAGCTGGACATGCCTTGCACCCCTTCCACTCACCATCCTTTTATTAATAAAACCGCATCAGGAAATTTTTTTAAAAGGAAATCACTGTCATTTTATTAATGAAACCGTATCATGAGATTTTCCTTTTTTTAAAAAGGAAATCATCCTTGTAGTCCTAATTGCAAGAACTTTCCAGCCAAATTATACATCTGTGGCATTAAAAACACACACACACACAACAAAAAACCCCAACAGCCCGATATGTTTATAATCTATAAGCCACGAATAAAGCACTTATGAAGAGGAGGAAGGGAATGATGAAAAGAAGAAAGACGGCTGCGAAGGAAAAACCAGGAGCTGTTCTTGAAATATCTTGCAGAATAAAAGGGGGCAGGGAATTCCCTACATTGTTCTTCTTAGTAACTGTGTTCTAGTCCTTCATCTCAACTCTCCAGCACACAGGCATCAGAAAAAGACCCCAGAATTTAGGACCCCAGAACCAGACTTAGTCCAGGACCTCTGGCAACTAAAGGAAGGAGACAGCACCTTAGATAGGGTCCTAATCCTTAGATCCTTTCCCCCACCAGCATAGTGAAATCTGGCTGAGCCTCCTGCCCTTGGAAGAGACCTCTTAAAACAAGCTCAGGGGAGTCTGATTCCCCCGGATTTCTGACGCCAACCCTGTCCTCCCTTCTGCTGCAGGGTGGATACTCAGGTTCTTCCCTTGAAGACTTACTGAATCACAGAGTTGGGAAGGGATTCCAGAGGTCAGGAAGGCCAACCCATATGTGAACAAGAATTCTCTTTACATCCCAGACAAGGAGTCATCAAGCCTCTGCTTGAAGACCTCCCTGGAGGTCTTTTGGAGGTCACAGGGCTTCTACCATCTAGCTTCTAGCTCACTGGACTTCAGAGGGGGTCGATTTGGCAACACCCCCAGCTGCTTCTATAGAAAGAAAAGCAGAGGGAGATGGTATTCACATGTTTTTCTTGTCTGATGGTTAGGGAGGCATAGGGCATGACCTCTAGGCAGGGAGTAGAGAAGGGAGAGGAAGGACAGGACAGTGGCCAGTGACCAAACTCACTTCCCTTCTCTGCTTCTGGCATCAGAATGGTGTAATGAATGGGCCAAAGTTAATAAACCTATATTGCAATGGTCCTTAGTCTTAGAGAAGAGACTTTATTTGGGTTCTTGATGCCAAGCACTGAGACAGTAGGCTGAGATTCATCTTGATTGACTCTAGGTATCTTTCCTACAGAGGTATTTTTAAGAGGACACCCCTTCTCACACCTCAAGTGAACTGGGTAAAGAATCATAGCTAGTCCATAAATCCAGGTATCATAATCTTTCTTCTCATTCCTGTTTCCTTCTGCTTTCCCAATAGCAGAATTATTTTTTGTTGTTCCCTTTTTCCTCCTTCATACCTCCTGCTTTTTCTTTTTCTAATGGATTCTCTTTCCTGCAAAAACTACTTTTGCAATAAGCTTTACAGCTCTGGCTAAATCTTTTTGTTTTCCCCAAATAAAAGTGGAGTGCTGGAATATACTTTCACCTCCCCTCCCCTTGACTTATTGCCATCTGACCTAGAGAAACTCTTCTTCAAGTTCTCCCCAAAGTTGATTGTTCAAGCCTAGAGGTAGATCTGGCTTCTAGGCCCAAGACAAATTTCCATGTCTATAAACTGGGACTATTGAAGATGCCACTCTCCTAGGACACAGTGGTCTCTTCATAAAACCCAGTTGTTTAGAGTGGGTCCTAGAATTTTGACTTTTATGCTCTTTCTCTTCCTCAAAGTCATCACTATATTTACTGAAACTTATCCCTTCTTCCTCTGGTCCCCATATCTTCAGGAGGCAAATAGTATGTCCAAGAGATATTTCGTTCCTTCCCACTCCTCTTTCCTTGCGCCAAGCTTCCGCCAATGTTAAGCCAGACCTCTTAGATTCACCCCAGAAAAGTAAAGCAAAGATGTTTAAAAGAGGTGGGAGGGCAGAAGAGAGACAGAATGAAAGTTCTTAAAACTGCAATGATCTAGATGTGGGAGCATAAACCCATTCTTCTGTGGCTTGTAAAAGGAAACTAAGAAAGCCTTTTGCATAAGCACATTCATCAAGACTGATCAGTGAAAATTCAACCATTCCCAACACATAGAGACACTGAAACATCCAGGCAAGTCATGGGTGCATACACAGTTACACTCTTTGTAAAGTGATTATGGGTGGATCTCCAAAGTGATATAAATGGGGTAGTATCACAAAAATTTCTACTTATCCCCATCCCAATTTACATCCGACTGGGTATATGTACATTCAACCATAGCCAAACAACCAGTCTGCACACGCATAGATCTAGGCATGTGGACAGATGTTTGACTTGTCAAAGACCCTCAGATGAAAAGGACAGAGGGAGCCTTGCACTGGCACTGATCTGGGCTCAGTCTGCCATAGAGGGTGTGGGGGAAGGAGGAGGGGGTTGGTGGACTAATGATGAAAAAGTCTCCTCCAACCCAGCTCCTTAATTAAATGCATGGAAAGAACCAAGGCAAGCACATCTGGTTTCAATCTGAAGCCCTTTGATGGCATCAAATGTTCTTTTCCCAGATCAGGGGGCTGGAAGTTCTGGGCTAACTATGGCAGTTTGGAGCCCAGACTCCTGCCATTTACACACACGAACCCTTCTCTCCTGTGAGCCTCTCACTTAGAAAAAAATCTAGCAAGCCAAGGGGGGGTGGCATATTTTTTTTAGAAGAGAACACAAAACACCACAAATAAACACTTAATATTTTACCTGCCTGTCATATAGTAATTCATTTCTAATGAGACTATTAAAGCTATTACCAAATTCCAACAGGTCATGAAAAATTTGCTCAGCACTTCTTCCTTCTCCTTACTTTGGTTTTGCTGCTCTGAGGACAAAAATATAAATGTATATTTAGATATAGATTCTCTCTGTCTCTCTCTGTGTCTCTGTCTCTGTCTCTGTTTCTGTCTCTCCCTTATTTCTTCAAATCTGAAGGGGGGAAAAAGGAGCAGAATTCTCTGTTTACACCAATCCATCTTATTCCAGTTCCAAGTTCTGTGGAATAACCTTTATCTCTGTTATTACTCATGGGTACCTCTAGTACTTAGTATTTCTACTTATTGACTTGGGATGCATCTTAGCTGGATGCAAGGAAGTAACAAAATTGAATGTGGTAAAGAGCATCTTATTTTAATTGACTTCCTCAGGAAAATGAATAACAATTATCAGGTCAGAGAGGTACAGACATCTAAAGCTTTAGGTACAAAGTATAGTTATACACACAAGGCAGGAGATGCTTACTTTATTTGTTATTGTTATTTTATTATATTATTTAATAGCTGTCAATACACAACCACATCCAGTCTCTCTCTCTCTCTCTCTCTCTCTCTCTCTCTCTCTCTCTCCCCCCCTACTATATCTTTCTCCACTCACGACGCCCCCTCCTCAAGCAAAACTGTTAGAACAGCAGGAATCGTTAAAAAGAGAGAGAAAGAAGAAGAGAATTTGATTGCAGTGGATCTGGATTTTTTCCAAAAAGTTTCTCCGCAACTGTTATCAAAACATGCAAATGAGATTTTCCAACAGGATCTTAAACAAATCAGGAGGAGTTAATGCCGTAGCAAAATAATCAGCGCGTTTGAAGTGACTGTGGGTTTCAGTTTGTCTTTTCTCCCCGTGATACTATTTGCAGGGGAATGATAATTAGACCTTTACTTACGAAATCCGAAGGGGCTCGCTCGCGCCCCCTCCCTCCCTTCCTCCCTCCTTCCACTTTCCCTCCCTCCCTCCAATTCTCTCTCTCTCTCTCTCTCTCTCTCTCTCTCTCTCTCTCTCTCTCTTGTTGGCAAANCTCTCTCTCTCTCTCTCTCTCTCTCTCTCTCTCTCTCTCTCTCTCTCATGTTGGCAAAGAGGGTTTTCTTAATCAGACTGTTATTTTGGTCCGGGGGAAGGAGGAAGAGGGAGATTGTGATGGAGAAAGGGGTCTGTAAAACGTCAGAAACAGCACAAAGACTTTGCCACGTAATTACAGGCTCCTATTAAGTCGAGATCTGCCCTCCCAGGGGTCTCCAATTTTCATGTATTCCCTACAAAGCCTCCTCTGCATGCCAGTTTGTGCCTTTTGAAGTGCCAGAGAGCTTCTTGCTCCAACTGAGAAGGAAAAAGGAGCTCAAAAAGAAGAGGGGGAGAGAGAGAAGGGAAAGGAAAAAAAAAAAATCACCACCCTCCCTTGGACTCTTGAAACCCTCATTTTTTTTTTTTATTCCTTTACGAAGAGTAAAGTGAGCGTCCTGCTCTCCAATACATCTGCAAGACATCACCCTCTCCTCCTGAAACCTTAGTCACTCCTGAGAATCAACAGGAGTGCAGAGAGGGGGGAACACGTTTTCTTGAAGATGTTTTAAAGCTGGAACAAGCCTTCTTCTGTTGGTGCTTGAACTCTTGCCTGGGAATAACTTCTTAACGTAAAAAAAAAAAAATCAAAACCACTTTGATTTTTCTCTTCTTCCACCCCCCCCCCTCCAAACTTCTCGCTCTTCTTCTCTTTGCGGAACT
This sequence comes from Gracilinanus agilis, assembly GCF_016433145.1. Taxonomy (NCBI): domain Eukaryota; kingdom Metazoa; phylum Chordata; class Mammalia; order Didelphimorphia; family Didelphidae; genus Gracilinanus; species Gracilinanus agilis. The sequence goes on from NC_058133.1 coordinate 64,460,031, forward strand.
CCCTCCTCATCCCCGCTGGCTTTCCCTTCCCTTGCTTCCCTTTATTAATAACAATAACAACAACATTGCTGCTGTTGTTGTTGTTTTTGTGAAAGCTTTGGGGGAACTGGAACCGTTTTTTTTTTTTTTTCTCTTTTCCCGAATGTAGAGTGACTTAAAAAAAAATTTTTTTTTTAATTGTGTGGAATATCTCTTTGGAATCCTCCGGGCTTCTTGGCTGCAGGAACCAGGGAAGGCTGAGGGAGGTAGCCAGTGGAGAAGGTTCTGCTCTTCAGAAGGGGTCCCCGCCTTCTCTACTTCTCTCTCTCTCTCTCTCTCTCTCTCTCTCTCTCTCTCTCTCTCTCTCTCTCCCCCTTTCCCTCTCTCCTCCCCCCTTCTCTTTTCCCCACTCTGTCTTTCTCCCCCTTGCGCCTACAACGTTTGGTGCTGATCCGAGCGGGAAGAGGGGGGTGGGTGGGATTGGAGGGGGAAGACCATGACCTCCAGCTATGGGCACGTTCTGGAGCGGCAGCCGGCCTTGGGTGGCCGCTTGGACAGTCCCGGGAACCTCGACAACCTTCAAGCGAAAAAGAACTTCTCGGTGAGTCACCTGCTCGATCTAGAGGAGGCCGGTGACATGGTGGCCGCCCAGGCGGATGAAAGCGTTGGAGAGGCTGGACGGAGTCTGCTGGAGTCTCCCGGACTGACCAGTGGCAGCGACACTCCACAGCAAGACAGTAAGTGGGGGTTCCTTAACCTCCGGGGTTTGGGGGACGGGAATGGGCTTTGGGGAGCTCTATGAAGTCGATAGGCAGGCAGGAGATGGGAAGGGAGAAAGGATAGCGGTTAAGGGAGCGAGGCAGGGGAGACCGGTACTTTGGGGACGAACAAGGGACCTGGACTGTAGGTCAGCAGTCAGGGACGGGAGCAAAGAGGAGAGAAGGGGATTTTGTGCCAGTGAGCAGTTTCTATTTCCAGAGCGTCCTTGGCTAGAGGGAGTGCAGGCTTGACTTAGAAGCTCTTGTCAGTCTCCTGCCTGACTACTAAGACCTGGGGACCAGCATTTGGGCTCTCTTGCTTTCTTGAGCTAATGGGATTTAATAGGTTGTCTCCTCCTACTTTTCTTATCAGTACATAGAACCCCATAAACTGGAAGGAGGAGGGAATTGGGTGATAGTGAACGCGTCTGGGCTGTTTCGATAGTAGAGGGTTGGAAACTACAGGAGGTGTGTGTGGGGTGGGGGCTGGGGGAGCAGATAGGAAAACCGAAGCCGAGATGAAAGCAGGCAGGCGAAGTGAGGAACTAAGGGGAGAGAAAGGTTCCCATGTCCGGTTTGCCTGCCTGTGGTCGCGGAGCAGGCTGCATGCTGGAAGAGAAAGTAAGAGGGCCGGGTATCCTCCGAATTCAGCACGGGGAGAGGCGTCGGGAGGGCGCTGGGGGCAAGGGTTTGTCTGCGGATGCGCCAGTCTCAGCGGAGCCCCAGGGCTCGGAGAAGGAGCTGGATTCCGCCTTTCTGGGATTCGAGATTTCGGAGGGAGCATCTTCCCACCCCCAAACCCTGCTTAATGACTCCGCCAGCCCACGGCGAACCAAACCCGACCCAACCAAAGCCTGAGCTCACTTGAGAACATTTAGAGATGCGAAAAGAAAAGTGTCCCTTTGTACAGAAAGGAAAACTGAGGCTCCCTACCTCCTCCATCTCACAAAACCTATCACAATCCCTATCATCCTCCTGCCCACAAAAGTCACAAAACCTCTCGGGGTTTATCAGCACTCTAGATTAGTATCCCGGGGTAGGGAAGTTCAAGGCAGTGTCCCTAACACAGTCAGTGGAAACTTCGGGTTTCTCTCCCAGCTAGTCCGCCACGTAAGGCACATTTCTCCTTCCCATACTACCACAAATAGACTTCTTCACCTATAAATCTTGCTTCTGATCTATTTTAAAAAATTAAAAAATATATGTATATATGTATACGTATGCACATATATGTGTGTATATATATATACATATATATGTGTATATATATATATATATATATATATATATCGCACCAATCGAGCCCAAATTTCCGGTATAACGCTAGTTAATCAATCACAACCCGATGAGCATTTGTTTGTTCATTGGGCCCTCAGGTCTCAACAAATCTATCCCGGGCAGGTATGGTCATACTCCAGCTTTACACTGGGAGAGGTCTGAGGGAATTTCTGCATCTTCTCTTTAGTTGGAGAAAATGCCTGCCCCTAAGAAACTCTGTGTTTTTTAACTTGACTGGGAGTCCCTTTTGAAGGGGGAAAAAAAATACTTTCAGAAGAGAAATTTGATTGATTTTTTCTGTATCTAGGTAGATTTTTTGCTATTGAATTAGAAAACATAAGGTAGGGGTGTGTGTGTGTGTGTGTGTGTGTGTGTGTAGGGAAACACTTCCCTCTCTCATGTTTCTTTAAAAGAGATTGCTGTACATAGATGTGCCTTGAAACAAGAGATGAGAAATCTGGGCGTTTACCTATATTATTTATTGCTCTGGAAGACACCATCTCAAGACAGCCTGAACATACTTCCATTGGTATGCCAAGTAGTCTCCTCTCCCCACCCCAAAGAGCTGAAAAATTGGTGCTGGAGGTCCATCCAACTCTGAATTCTCTCACCTTTCTGAGTACTTGACCAGGTGGGGTGAGAGAGTCTAATAACTCAAAATCTTCCCTCCCTTGCTTGGTAAAACTGTCCGATAACTAGGAAGGCCTAGTAATTACCCGCCTGTCCCAATTGTCAACTTACGAAATGGTAGGTGGGGAGTGAGGTGCTGGGCAGTGGAGATCTTCAGTGCCATGCTTTTCCTCTTTGGAAAACACTTGAAGTTCATGTGCAGAAAGGCATCTTATAAATTGCCTGTAATTTATTATTAATGCAAACGTTTGATAATCTTCAAGAGTATTCCGAATTGCCCATAATATAAAATCGCACCCTGAGGATGTTGCTGCATAGGATAATCACACAGCTGGATTGGAATGAATCCCCGGATTTCTTTCATCCCCAAGAACATGATAACCAAAAAGAAAAAGCAGGCCGAAAACTTTATGATTCCTATCAGGCCAATTAATTTTCTGTAAAGCCTAAAAATCTTCCTAAGCACAGAATACTATAAGGTTATAGCAACGTGGCAGTCTAGGCCCTTTGTTTATAAAATCACTTTATATGCTCTAAGAGGAGAGCTGGGAAATACTTAATTTCCTGGTGCTGTATAGCTAGGAAGTAGAGAAATGTTTCCCTGGGGGAAGAAAAGATGAGTTAGTTGAGTGAAGGAACAAACACCTCTGATGCGACAGGGAAAAGGTCCGTCAGGGCTGGAGAGTGACTGGCTAGAAAAGGGAGGTGAGGAGGCTGGAGGTGGGAGGGAGAGGTAACATTCCGAAGAAGAAAGGATCCTTGGATTCCAGATCTGATAATCACCATTTAAAAAACAAAACAAAGCTCGTAGCCTCTAGGATCTTCGGTAAATTCGTTGTTGGAGTGCATTACGTGGTGTTTTTATCGCATAAAGGAGCAAGGATATGAACAATCCAAATGCAATCGTGCCCCAGTTTTCACAATTTATATCCCAAGAGGAAGAAGTATCAGGGCTCGAATTGTCAAGATGTCTGGCTCAGGAGGTAACAAGGGACACCTAGAACGCAGCAAGATCCAGGTGGGCATGAGAGAGAGAGAGAGAGAGAGAGAGAGAGAGAGAGAGAGAGAGAGAGAGAGAGAGAGAGAGAGAGAGAGAGCCTTCCTGGAGTCAAGTTGATAATGGAGAGAGGAGAAAAAGTTAGTGAAGGATGTTTGACAGCTCCCCTTCTCCAGACAGGTCAATACTTTTTTTTAGTATTGACAGAGCCTCTTAGTTGGAACTAGGAAATGCGGAGCAGAATGAAGAGGGTAGGAGTAGGGAGAGAGAAGGAAGTTAGTGGTGGGGGACGTCGTTAACAGACACAATTATTATTGGGAAATCTTAGGGACAGGAGCACGAGCGTGTTTGCACGCACAAACACAAAGTAGATGCTAACAAGAGATATGGATGTGATATTTTGACAAGCAGGATTGTTGTTTTTAGAGTCCCTGTGTTTTCACAACCCCGCTTCCCTCCCAGTGTCTCCAGTGATCAAAACATGCCTATCAGCTTATCAGATAGCTCTCGAGGTACCAAAAAGCCGAAGGCTAAGGGCCCATCTGAGCTAGTTCCGCTCTCAGATCAGAAACTGTTAATGAAGATTCCCAAGACAAATTGTGAGTTTCTTATAGAGCCAGGACTCCTGGTGCTGTGACAGACTTCAGGACTTGGGGCGAAGTGATAAATTACCTTAAGACAAAGAATGAATGCCCACAGGGCTCAGCTCACTAGGTTTCTTTGAAGCCGATTCTAACTTCTTCCCTTAGAGGAAGTTTATGATAGTTAGGAAGAAAGATCCTCGCGTGTTAAAGACATCCAAAAACCCCCATTTTTGGAGGTCCAGCTGTTTTGATGTTTTCCCACTATCTTTACCCCGAATTTCTCATTGGCGTGAAATCAGTAAAACATTCTTCCTTTACGCGGGTGGTCAAAAGGTAGCCTTTAGGCAATATGAACACACACACATCCACCTTTTCTCTAAGTCAGTTCCCCAAGCCCTCTGGCTTCATCGCACCTAAAGTCCTAAGCCCTTCAGGCAAAGGCTTAGATTCTCTTCTTCCAAATCCTAAAGTCATTAAAAAGGGAAACAATTCTTTTTTTCGATTATCCTTAAAGCAATTCGATTTTCCTTGTTCAGTCATATTTATTTCTTCTTCCCTAAGGAGTTTTCTCTTTTACTGACGTCGTCTCGGTTCTGTCCGGCTCTTGCTTCCCCCCTAAAGTGTCCAGTATATATAAGTATACTTCTTAGAGAGTATTGCGTGTCCCCAAAGCTCTTAGTTCGAAACCAGGAGGAGTGCGCTAATGGAGGAGAAAGTGTATTTGCGTGTCTGGGGGGAAGGTGGGGAGAGGTTTCTCTTTTTTTGTGGTGGGGGGGAATGGGACCCATAAAATGTGTAGACACACTTCTGGGAGGTGGTGCATCCTGCTGTCATTTCTTAATCTGAACTTCTGCAAACTCTAAAAGAAAAAAAAAAACCAACCAAAAAACGCTTGCCTGCCTTTCACGTTTCCGACCTCTAAATTAGTGAAACCAGATTGTCCTAATAAGACCTTTTGTTGGAAACACATGTAGCTATAAAAAGGTAGACGGAAAGTCAATTAGACACACGCGAGCGCCTGTACACACAAGCGCAAACCGATGTAAAGCGTAGACACAACTGGAATGGGCGCAGCTCAAATTCAGCAGAGCGTTGGGAGTAATCCATTAGTCACAAAGTGGGGAGTTCGGGATGTAGCTAGGTGTGAAGGCTGCGAGTGTGAGCCAGGATCCGAATCCTTCAGTCCAGCCCGGATAGCTAAGGCCGCAGCATCCTCATTGAAAGAAAAGTTCTCTTCTTCGTATCCAGCGCGGGAGAAGTTTGTCCCAAACCCTGCTGGGGGGCAGTTATCGTTCTCTATACTAGACCTCTATTTTGATTCTCATCAGATTGAGCATTCTTGGCTAAAGCCATTCTTACTTTCCAGCGGACCTGGGGATGGGGATTTTCCTCCCCGATTTACTGCTAGCGTTTATTGCCATGAAAGATAAAAGTGTTCAAGAATTAAAATCTGGGATCCGTCTACCAGGATTCAAATGCATGGGGAGGGGGCGCCAAATTCACTGAAATATTGCTTATGAATTTTAAAAGAAAGGATATTTACAAAGAAATGGCAAATCGCTAAATAAAGTAATAATCATCACAACCACCACTATCATCAGAGTCCTCATCACCAACATTTCCTCAATTATCTTTTCCCTAAATTGAATTACCAAAGGTTGCAATTACTGACTGGAAAGGTGAATGGCAGACCCAGTGGAGTAGTGCCCACCTTTCTCTCCAAAGGTACCTACTCCTGTTTTTCTGGATGCTTTTCTGGATGCATGCTCTGTCATCCCTATTTTCCATTTTTTTTTTTTTTGAGAGGGGATTGGATTTGTCAATCATCCTAACTCACTTCAGGCAGACAGGTAGATTTCCTGCAAGCATGAATCAATTCCTTCCTGACTAGCCAGCTAAGGAGATCTGGGAATGCCAGTTAGTGGCTCCTGGCAATCAGTCTCCCTCTCCCTCTAGGAGATTTGAAGGAGAGATTCCTACCCACCCCCACCTTAGTATATACCAGAACTTTAAGACACCTTAGAGATCATTTAGGCTCAGTTCCTCATTTTACAAAGAGAAAAAAATTTAAATTTAAAAACAAAAACTTCCCACAGCCTTTCCCTCTTTCCAAAGGCCCCATTTAATCTGTGTTAGTTGTGAATGTCTTAGAGTGACACACATCTTTTCAGAAAAGGGAGAACAAACATAATGGTCACGGATTCACAAATAGTGCCAGGTGTATGCACATCTTTGGAATTTAAAGGCAGGTTGTCACTAGAAGTGCCTACAGTCACCTGATATTTCCAGGAATACAATTCATATTTTATTATATGTGTAAATGAAGTGCAAAGAGAAACAAAGTTCTCAAAAAAAAAAAAAAAAAAAAAAAAACCAAAAAACAGTCTAGTTGCATCGGAATCAGCTCTGCAGACAGGATCCAGGGCTTTCCAAAATCATTCTAGCCAACATTAGGAAGTTTGAAAATACATTTCATCGGCATCATCTTTTTCTGCAAGCAAAGATCCGGGACTTCTTTTTTTAGAGGGTCGGGAGTACAAGGGATAACTGACAAAAGAAGGGAAGCCTATGTATATGTATACACATAGACTTTTTTTTTTTTTTTTAAACCCAGCTGAGGATTCACACTACAAGGAATGTGGGGTTAATTCAATTTCAAAAGGTGCATTTCTTTTACAATTCCTCTCCCTTCCCTTTCAAGGACTGAGGACACCAGCAAAGCACTGAGTGTAGCGCCTGGAAAATATTATACTTTTCACAGAGAACTAAGGGAATTTTTCACCAAATAAAAAGATGGATACATTGACATCTATGTAATGAGATGGCTCTTATGCCAGGGAAGAGTGGAATCCACATTCCCACACAAACCAGAAACTAATCGAATGATTATTCGAGTGTTGGGGGAAATAACGATAGCTGTTAACTAACATTTGTTTGGTATTTTAAGACTTTTAAAGCAAATTGACTAGACCAGTGTGAATTAGAGTTTTTACAAATTGGGAGTACCTGTCTTGACGTTTCTTTGGGGTGTGTATTTTCAGGCTTACCCCACATCTTTTGCTGCCTTTGGGGTGTGTATTTTCAGGCTTACCCCACATCTTTTGCAGGTGTATGTAGATGGGTGGGGTTCAGGTACCCTTAAAAAAATGAGATGAATCTTATAGATTGGCACTCCCAGATCAAAAGATGAATATTACTGGGTCAGCTATACACTTTCCACATTTTCATACTGCCCACCCCATCGAAAGTACAAAATTAGAAGTTTCTGTCTGCCTCTCTTTAGTCACTAGGCATCCAAACATTTATAAAACGACATCAGTGTTGACAATTAGATTGAGAAATCATTGTCACGTCCAAGCATCTTACTTCTACTCACTACTATTAGAATCAGAAAGCCTTGAGAGCTATCATTGTCTTCTGCCTTTCTTTATATCCCTAATGTTTAGAATAGTACCTGGCATATAGTAGGTACTAAATAAATGCTTTTTAACTGACTGATTCTCTTAGCAATTCTATTGCTTCCCCCATGCTTGTCCTCCAATACCTTTGCAATGATATAAACAAGACAAATACTGTTTAAAAATTGTGTGTCCATATGTATGTGAAATCTGTCCTTGTAAAATAATGTCATTATATTCTAGATTATCAGAAGCCTCCAATAATGGTAACATCAACAAAAATATAAGTGTAGTAATATTAGTAAACAATCCCTGTCTACATCAGGACAATAAAGACAAGGTTAGCTGCTGGGATTAGTTTTGAACTGACAGGTAGCTGTTTTCTTTTAAGCGCTAGATCAATAGGAGGGACACTTAGGAGGGAGGACAAGTCTACTGGTTTACTTTTGTTGTAGGATGTTTTTCCCAAAACTATCCACCCCAAGACAAACCAAAAAAACAAAAACAAAAACAAACTTTTTTTTTGCCTACTAAATTCTCTACTAGACTATATTATATTAAGGAAATGAACTATAATAAAAGATTTTTATCATTCTGATAATTCCCTAAAATGAAGATTATTGATGATATTTTTATTTGGAAAGATTGGTGATGCTTATTTTGGATCTGGGGTAGTATGTATATGTGTATGTGTGTGTTTATGTGTATATAGAACATTGTATTTGTAATTGCAGGACCTGGGTTTGAATCCCAGCTTTGTCATTTGATCAAGCCACTTAAATTCTGGTCTTAGTTTTCTCACATGTAAAGTTAAGGAATTGGACTAGATGTCTTTTGGACTAGATGCCTCTAACTGCTCCAAATCTGTGATAGTATAAAACAGAGTCAGAGACATATATGAAAACTTTAAAAGCAAACCTTAACCAACCATTAATTTATAAATTAGTTTCCCTCAAGTAACAGGAATAAATTAAATTACCTGGGATTAGTTTTTGCTTTTTCCTAGAATTGAGAAATATATATTTGAGGTATGTACTTGAATAGAGTATTTTTTAAAGCTTCCTGACTTTAACAATCTAATTAAAATCCAGATTTATGAATTAGATATGTATGGAATATGAGCTATATAATGAGTACACAATAGCCTGGTACCTAGCATGGTGTACTGAATACAGTACACATTTAATAAATGTTAGTAAAATGGCATGGAATATATCACCAGGCCCTTAATAATAAGCCTTTCTGATTTGAGCTTTGGGGGTTATTTTATGCATTGTCTATTACCACCATTTACCCCACAAATAGGGAATGAGTTTTTTAAAAAAGACAAATAAAATATTTTTTTAGCAAGTTCATTGGATCAAAGCTTGGAAAAAAGTTAGGACCTTCCACTTTCAACCCTCACTTCCTCCATTCCAACTCTTGATTATTTTGTAGGATTATTTATGAAAAGTCCTTGATTTTATTTACTTTTAAGAAATAAGCAGATATTGGAGGTGAATATGCAGAAATACCCTTTAAAACCCCAACTTAGGCTGAACGGGGTCTATTCAGAGCTGATTTTGTGTTCCCTTTGATATTAATCCTAAGGAAGGGCTTTAAAAAGCATGATTACACTTTCAGGAAATTTACACTAGTCCTTTATGTGCCCTAAGCCCTTCTGGAGTGTGAAAGACCTGTAACCAAAAATTACCGCTGAACTCTTGCTGGAATTTGGGCTGGTTTACCCAGAGCACATTCAGGAGGTCTGAATTTTCTTTCTCAGCCCAAAAGGGGGCGCATCCTACTTCCCTCAAGTCTCAGGATGGGATCCACTTTCCTTAGGATCTTCTGGAGAGACAAGAGGAAAGCACTTGCTGGCCACTTGGAGGGTGGGGTTGGCCATGGAGCCTCAGTAGTAAAAGTTTAAAAATATAAAAAATATATATAAATATATAATATATAAATATATATAAATATTAAGAATTAGGAAACATTTTAGAAAATGTATATATGGAGAGAGAGAGAGAGAGAGAGAGAGAGAGAGAGAGAGAGAGAGAGAGAGAGAGAGAGAGAGAATTAAGTTAGCCTAATTGAATACTGGTTTACAGTCTGTTTAAGACTAGGGAGATCCATGATGTTTAAAAAAAGAGAGAAAAAGAATGGAGGCCAGATGATGAGACAGAAGAAGAAAGGATGTATTCTAGGTAGGAGTTGGGGTGGACAACTTGTGACCTTTTTGAGTCTCTGCTCTAGTCATAGGAGTTCTGCCACTATAGAATTATCAAAGTCCCCTTTCCCCCAGCCCTTGTTTTTAAGGATAGATGTGACTGATTTGGAGAAATGTTCTTCAGTTTTTACCAGATATCCCAGTCGACAAATAATATGAGGCAAGTACTCTATATAAAATACTGCCTGGAGCCAGTGTCAGTAAAACTCTCTCAAACTATTAAATTTAAAAAAAGAAAACATTCTCTTAAAAATTTAGAAGTAGAGGATAACTCTAGACAATAAAAAAAATTAACCAGATTTTCTTCTGCTTACTTTGAGGGGTGGTGGTGATGATAGAGTATACAACATAAACTGCCTGATCTAATCAGGCTAGTCTCTTTACATTTCCCCTTCATTTCCTTCTTTGAGTCTTTTCTCTTGTTCCCCTTTCTTATAACTTGGAAATTCCTATTTTCTCCCCTCTGCCTATTTAGGCCCTACTCATTTTTTTTTATGCCAAACTCCCAAGTATATGTATACATACATATATGTATGTACATACACACACACACACACACACACACACACACACACACACACATATAATACATTTCCCTGACTAAACTCTAAACTAATCTGATCTTTCTCTGTACTACTTACTACTATATTAGTCAGCAAGATACAGGTTAGTATTTAATTATTTTCTAATAGTTTAAAGTGTATTCTTTTTGTGTCTTAAATTTCCTGAGGTAGACATAATGTCTTTTAAAAACTCACTTTCCTTTGCCCCTCTCCTCTTAATACTTTGCCCCAATTTGGGGCTTATGCATACTTCATCGGTCAATAAAAGACACAATAACAAATTGTTGCTTGGTGAGATGCTCTATTCTTTTTTGATCTCAGACTTTTTTGGTATACAGATCATATAGGAAATATTAAGCCCACCTCAACCCAACTAAACGACCCTACCCGCCTTCACTTTAGAGCAATAAAATCTAAAAAGTTACACTGAAGTCTATGTGGTCATCGCAATTGCTCTTCATTGCTCAATTTTCAGAAGTCCATTATAACACACTAGTTATTTCTCCTCCCTCCCATCCTTCTTTCTTTTTTCTCTTATGCTCACTGGGATTGTTCACATAAGGACAGATGTCCTTGAAGTTTGAACCAGTTTGTAGATCAGTTGAAAGATGACACTTGAAGAGCTATTGCTTAATGGAATCATTTATGCGTGACCTTGTAAAAGAAAGAGAGGAGAGCAATATATAGTTGTAGAAGACTGAAAACTTTCTTATTTTAGAAGAACAATAGCTTCCATTTATATATTGCCTTTTGCTTAAATAAGCACTTTTATCTACGTGACCCTTACTACAAGGGTTAAGTATATTGGGAAACTTCTGATGAGAGGACTCCCTACACTGTGCAGAATGCAACCAATCTATGACTTAGATATTCCTGGGCAAATTTCTTGCAGCCCAGACTTGTTTCTGGGCTAATATGAAACTAGTAAATATCAGAGGTAAGGTTCGAGCACAGTCTTTTCAACTCTAAGTCAATTATTCAATTCCCTAGCTCATATTATCTTATTAATTTATTATTATCCCTGTTTTATAGAAGGGGAAACTGAGTCTTAGGAACTTTAAGGATCCACTCTGTAACTCCACTGACTATACTCCATTAGACCCCTGCATTTGGATTTTCTGATTTTCCCTTCTGATAAAGTTTTTTGAAGTGTACTCCACGTCTCCTTTTGTGAAAACTTCTTCATAGTCTCTGTGGTGTCTCTGATGTGAGAATCTATTCCTCTAACTCACTTGGTGACTTCATCTTTAGGAAGTGAAAGGTGGCTTCATAACATGTGATAACCAGACAACTAATAATATTGGAGCCTCCCGCAAAGAACCTTGCTTAGCTACACTAGTCTTTGGAGGGCAGACAAAGAGTTTCTTGCTGGACCCTTGCCCGAAGCCCTTCCATCATGGCAGAATATATCTGTCCAAATTAGCCTGACCTAGCTTTTAGATCACAGGGTCATTTACATATATGGAATTAATGAGACATGAAAAGAGAACTTCAGTGGAGAACTGTAGATACCAAGAAATGAAAGAAGAAAATAACGTAGGGTGGTGTGGTATTTAAAGTATTGGACTTTAAGTCCAGAAGATCTAGGTTGATTTCCTAATCAGAATTATTACTAATTATACTAATCACTTAGTAGCTCCTCTCTATAAAATCAGGATGAATATATATACATATATATATACATGTATATATATACATGTATATATATCACTTCACAAGATTGTGTTGAAAGGATCAAATGAGAGAACGAATGTTGAATATTTGCAAACACGAAAATATTATGTAAATACCAATCATTAATATTATTATCCTGTTTGCAACACTAGGAAAATGAACATATAGGACTGGGCTTTGTAGTAAGGCAGTAATGTGTCTCCTAAGCAGAGAATAAGAAATTATGTGTAGAACCAGAGGGTGTGGTAACTCATTCGAATGATCTATTTATAAAAGGAAATACTGCTAACTACTTTATAATGGATGTTTCTAACCATCTTAGTTTAAGAAATTTTTTCAAAGGAATTTAAATATATTTAGTACCTTCTTTTAGGCAGCTGATCCATGAAGACATTGCCTAGTTTGGTTTCATGGAGATTAATCAGGAAAAGAATTTTAATTAAGATAAAAAGATATGCGAAGCAAAAAAGCACCAAGTAGCCATCGTTTTGATGAGCCCATCTCTTTCTCCTTTCCAGTTCAGGAAAAATAATTAAAAGAAATAAGATGATGGTCATATTTTTAGCATCAAAAATTCACTAGAGGGGAAAAAAAGTTGCAAAGTACTCCTTATTGCTTGTTTCTAAAGACGGGAAAATAGAACCACCCAGTGAGATCTTTGTCTATAACCAGATGTGTTGTGCAGTAATTCTAAGCCTCAAGATGGGTGGAAGACCATGCTCTGAACCCTCAACACATTTAAGAAAGAAAACATAATTTAGTTCATTAATCAAGAAACTGAAATCTGCAGTTTCGCTAGGCATATTTCAGGAACTGAATCCCTTCTGACAAGGGAATCAAAAAGTCATATAACTGCCCACTTTTGCAATTCCTGTGAATATTTATTTATTCCTTAGGATTTAACAGACTATCTTTTCCTCTTGAGAAAGGCAATATGGCATAAAGGAAAGGCATAAATGGATAGTCAGAGAATGTGAGTTCAACCTCTAGTTCCAATGCTTAGTGCCTGGGAACCTCTGGGCCTCAGTTTTCTCAACTGTAAAATGAGAGGATTGGGTCAGATGATCTGGAACAGCCCTTTTCATTCTATGCTTTCCTTTTTATACTCCCAATTCTCTTACTCTTAGGTATTATCAGTGTCTATTGAATTTCTGGCAAGTTTGGCTTTGAGGAATTCAGAGTTAAAGTAGCCAATCTCCATCAAACTCAGACTATGTTAGGGGCAGCTGGGTAGCTCAGTGGAGTGAGAGTCAGGCCTAGAGACAGGAGGTCCTAGGTTCAAATCCGGCCTCAGCCACTTCCCATCTGTGTGACCTTGGGCAAGTCACTTGAGCCCCATTGCCTACCCTTACCACTCTTCCACTTATGAGACAATATACCGAACTACAAGGGTTTAAAAAAAAAAATTCTAAAAAAAAAAACAAAACTCAGACTATGTTCTAAGGGGCTACCCACCAAAGCTATGGATTGAACTATTCAGTTAATTAATGCAAATTAATGGTTTACTATTTTTTTTCAGATCTATCATCTCTACCTCAATCATCTGATTCAATCGCTAGATTATTTTGACACCATTCAAAGGCTAAGAATGAGAACTTATTAAAGGAAGCTTTTAATTTTAATTTAACTTTTACTATAAACATAAAAACTATGACCAAAAACAAGAATCAAATAAAAATGCAATCTTACATGAATGCTTAGCATTTAACAAAATAGAATAAAACAAATGAACAAACAAGAAAAAATTTAGTGTCCATTACCTAGTCTGTGAAATAGGAGTATGGATTTAGTATTCAAAGAGACTGCAGAGTCTAACCCTCTCGTTTTACAAATGAGGAGATCAAGGTATAGAGAAGTTGGCTAATTGGCACAGGACCTCCCAACTATTAAGTATTTGTCTCAGGTAGGCTTCAAACTCAGGTCTTCCAGACTCCAAGCCCAGAATTCTAGCCTAGTTTCTACTATAGTACTACCACTGAAATATTTGTGTGTATTTGAGAAAATGGAGAGAGAGAGAGAAAGAGAGAGAGAGAGAGACAGACAGACAGACAGACAGACAGACAGAGACAGAGACACAAAGAGACACAGAGAGAGATAAAGCCTGAAAAAAGTCCCTCTTCCTGCCACATGCTGATTAGGTGACCCTGTACAGTGCCTTAGGAAACTCTATTTATAAAAGCTGACAAAGTGTTGATAATATTGATAAAGGAAATTCTTCCACAATCATTTCGTCTACTGATGAAATTACAGGTCTGGGTAATTAAAAGAAAGCTATACTGAATGTGTGTATGACTAGGTGCACGGCAAACAATTTTAGTCAATGTGTTGTTAAATAGATCTCAGTTTGCATCAGTTTATATGTCTTTGATTATTTCATTGTGAGTATGCTTTTCATATTTACTATTTTATAGTGCCATACTATTTCATTATATTAACATGCTATAATTTATTTACATTCATTTATTAAATTTGATTTATTCTTCCATTTTTGGACAGACATTATTTTCCAAGATTTTTCTTCCTGCCTGTTACATTTCAGGTAGTTAGGAATTCATTTTTTATTTTCCCAGCAGGTCATTTTTTCCCTGTATGATTTTTTTAGGATAATTCTCTAGCAAAAGTTCTGATTAGTTTTGTGACTACAGTATCTCCTTTAAAAGCATAACGGTCTAACAGAAAGTACGTGAAAGTAAAGCATCAGGAGACTCACCTGACTTGTTGCTTTTTAATATGTGATCTTAATGCATTTCAATTCAAATAAGTAGTAAGTAGGTCCTGCTATGTACCTATGCACTACTTTAAATTCCTATTAATAAATGCTTACTAAGGCATTGTGCTAGGTATACTTGGGATGAAAAGGAAAAAATTAAAAGAATCACTCCTTTCATCTAGGTGCTTAAATTCTGCTGGGAAAGTATACAAAATATACATAAATAAGTATAATACAAGGTAGTGTACGATGAGAGTCAAAGGGAGAACCAAAGTATCGTAGAAAATTGAGAAGGATGACAACCTCGCTTTCACTTAAGAATAATCAGGAAAGGCTTCTAGGAAAGGCAGAAAGGGTGTCTATCTGTTAAGTTCTTCCACTATCAAAATAGCAGCAATGCCTTGCATTTTTTGTACATTATAGGAATGTCATAAGAAGAAAAAAGATGTGATATATGATAGTGTTAACTATATCCTATGAATGTAGCATAGATTTATTTTATATGCAGTATGTCTCAAAAAGAATTTTGGACTTTAGAGGAATATTTTATATATACATGTTTAAATATGTATATACACATATTATATATATGTATGTATACATATATATTTCACAGACCTATATGGAATGATTTATCCATCTATATTTTGGGAAGTAGTTGGGTGGGTTCTGGATCTGTGATTTCATCCATGTGTGGAAACTTTCCCTGTGGATATAGATTGGCAACTCCTCTGGAATTTATAATCATAGAAAGTTGCCTGGAAACCTGAGAAGGAAGATAATTTGCCTATGGTCACATAGCCAGTATATGTCAGAGACAGACAGATCTTCCTGAATCTGAGGTTATCCTAACATACACATATGACTTCTAAGATCACTTCTAGCTCTAAATCTGTGATCCTATCAATAATCTTCTACCTTTCATTTTTGTCATAATTGTAGTAATTATATTATTATAATTATTATTCTCATCTTGTTCAGTGGAGATCAGATAGAAAGTATTCTTAGTTTTTTTTTTTTATTTGATATAGAGGCAAGAATTCTTTTCTTTGTTCCAAAATAGCAATACACTGCTTTTACATTTTAAATGACACCAGAACATTTTCATTTTCATGAACCCCTCCAATAGACTCTAAACCACCTTAAAAATAGGCACTCTCTTTCTCTTTTCATCTTCAGTGCTTAGCACAGTGCCTGGCACATAGTAGGTACTTAATAAAAATCCTTGAGAACAGAAATCTTTTTTGTTAGAGCCTTTTTTTTTATCTTCAATACTTAGCACAGTGCCTGGCACATAGTAGGTGCTTAATAAAAAATCCTTGAGAATAGAAACCTTTTGGGGGAAGCCTTTCTTTTTTTATCTTCAATGCTTAGCACAGTACCTGGCACATAGTAGGAGCTTAATAAATATTTATTGCCTGATCAATTGACTGATTTTTCCTTATATCATAATAGTGTTCCAGAAGAAGTGGAAGTACTTTTATGTTGAAGTGCACAAATGATCCTTATCCTATACAATCTCAAGTTTGCTTCTTTATTGCCTGCTTGTTCCTCTGAAGACTATCTCAAGTTGTGCTGACTTGATTTAGGTGGTATCCTGGAAACAGGAGACATCTCTAAATTGTGACAGAATTCCATGCGGAAGTCTTGACAGTTACTTTTTATATGTACTTATGTATATGTCTTATTTTATCAGGACTTAGTGAGCAAAGTTATATGCTGACAATATGGGGGAAATATGTGTGTGTATGTGTGTTAAAATCCAATAGGCTTAAACATTTGGATGTTAAAAATTGGTTTTATGTAGAAGACAACTTGGGGTACTGGACAACTTGGGTAGCTTCTAAGTCAGAAGGATGCAAGTTTAGTTCCTGCTTTTTGCACATACAGGCTGTATAACTTAGGCTATCACTTAAAATTTTAGTGCCACTGGCAATTCTCTTTATTCCATGTGCTCTGCTCTGATTGGAGGAATAAAATAAAATACAGTCCCCATCCTCCAAGAGCTTATGTTCTTCTTCCCTCCAGTTCCCAAAGTTCTTTTTTAGACCTTGGAACATTGTTCTATCACTTTTCAAAAATGTAATTCTTTTTTTAAAAAAATTATAAGCTCTCTGGGCATTGTTATCTGTCTTCCTCACACTCTGGACATTTATCGATGAAATATGTATATATTTCAGGCCTTATGTATATATGTTGTTCAGTTGTGTTTTGATCTTATCTGGTTCTTCTTAGGGTTTTCTTGACAAAGATGCTGGAGTGGTTTAACATTTCCTTCTCCAGCTCATTTTTCAGATGAGGAAATTGAGTCAAACAGGTTTTAAATAACTTGCCTAGGATTACACAGCTAGTCGATGTCTGAGGCCAGATTTGAATGCAGATTTTCCTGGCTCCTGGCCTGGCACACTATCTACTGTGCCACCTAGCTGCCCA
The DNA here is from genome assembly GCF_016433145.1 of Gracilinanus agilis. Classification (NCBI taxonomy): domain Eukaryota; kingdom Metazoa; phylum Chordata; class Mammalia; order Didelphimorphia; family Didelphidae; genus Gracilinanus; species Gracilinanus agilis. The sequence goes on from NC_058133.1 coordinate 64,477,244, forward strand.
ATGTGTATGTGTAGGAGATGCTTTGTGACATCTCATAGGATCATAGATATAGCATTGGCAAGAACCTTAGAGTTGCAGGGACCTAGAGAATCATTTAAATTTCAAATTTAAGACCTGCAGAAGAAAAGTGACTTGTCAAAGGTCACTACTTTAAAATAAAAGTTGCTTAGGTTTATATTTTTTTTCTGCTATGCAAAGTGCCTTTTCAATTCATCAATGAATTGACAAACATCCATACCAAAGCTTCTTTTCAGCAAAGGATCGATTTGAAATCTAGTTTCTCCCAGATCAAAGGAGGGATTGATGGATCATGAGAAGGGGAAACTGGAGAACTTTTGAGCCCCATGTGGTGAAGGGTGATGCTTCCCCAAAATGAATCTAATCATGTGTAGTCAGAGCCTCATCTGGCTAACTGAGTCATTTATGAATTGCGACACCTGGACAGAATTTTGTAGTTTCTCTGTTACCACTACGGGGTCCTGGTGAATTTATTCCATCTTTGCATAGACTTCTCATATAGATGTGAGTTTCTTGAAGGCAGAGACGAAGCATAACATTGCCTTTTGATGTCTCCAATGTGCCTAGCCATCTGAGTCACAGGTCTCTAAACTATTATTTCAGATGACTTGACCATTGCCCCTCAGTTTGATGACATTTGCTGATCATGTAGCAATAATTACTCAATAATCACTAATTTTATAGAGCCCTTTGAGATTTTGCAAAGAACTTTAGAAATATTATTTCATTTTATCCATACAACTCCCGGGAAATAAGTGCTATTATAATCCCCATTTTATGATCAGGAACTTGTGGCAATTAGAGGTTTAGTGACTTGCCCAGCATCATACTAGGACAGCTAGGTGGCTCTAGTTGTATAGAATTCTTGTCCTGGACTATCCATATCCAGAGAAAGAACTGTGAGAGTAGAAATGCAGAAGAAAAACATATAATTGATCACATGGTTCCATGGGGATATGATTGGGGATATTGATTTTAAATGCTCTATTGCAAATAGTAATAATATGGAAATAGATCTTGATCAATGATATGTGTAAAACCCAATGTAATTGCTCATTGGCTCTGGGAGGGGGTAGGAAGGAGGGGAGGTAAAGAACATGAATCATGTAACCATGGCAAAATATTCTTAAATGAATAAACTTAAAAAAAATAATTCTTGTCCTGGAGTTAAGAAGATGTGAATTCAAATCTAGTCTCAAACACTTACTAGATGTGTGACCCTGGACAAGTCACTTAATACTGCTTGCTTCAATTTCCTCATCTGTAAAATGAGCTGGAGAAGGAAATGGCAGATCACTCTAGCATCTTTGACACAAAAATCCCAAATGGAGTCATGAAGGATTGGACATGCCTGAATGACTGAAAGATAACCACCAAGATCTTGCAGCTAGTTAAGTGCCTGAGGCCAGATTTAAACTCAGGTGTCTATGAATCTAGTTATACTACTCTATCTTCTGTGCCACCTAGGATTGAGTGAACCTCAAATATTTAGTTATGTGCATCGAATGATGGAAAGACAATTCAAAGCAATGAAGGTGAATATGTACCTGGGGAGAATCTAAATGGAGATGGGGAGAGGGAGGCAAGATATTTTTCTCAAATGTTCCTAGGAGAAAAAGAGGCAGTGAGGTGGCACAGTGTTAGAATAGTAGGGCTGGAGTTAGGAAGATTCATATTCGAGTTCAAATCTTCAGACCTCAGACACTTACTAGCTGTGTGACCCTGGGAAAGTCACTTATCCCTGTTTGCCTCAGTTTAAGTGAGCTGGAGAAGAAAATGACAAACTACTTCAGTATCTTTGCCAAAAAAAACCCAAATGGGGTCAGAAAGAGTTAGACATGACTCAACAACAACAACAAGAACAACAACAATGAGAAAAAGAATAGGAATGACTTCTTCACTCGTGATATGAAAGACTATTCACATGGTTTGGAAAGTGCCTGAAATTGTGTCTCCCCACATTTACGTAGTTTCATTTTCTTTCCATACTAGAGACAGGCTGGACCAGCAACAATTTCACTTTACCCATTTTCAGTCACTAATCCTACAGGGATATTGCCTTTATGGGTCCAATCCAGGTCTTTTTATAAAGTTTACCAAGTTTCAAGAGAATGAAAATTGTTGCATTAGTGCTTGGAGCTGGTCTTGGCAAAAACTAAAGCTTAGCTTTCAACATCCCATTTAAGGTCAGCACCACCCTCTTATCCTAAATGGATTTTCCATTAGGCAGCTGGCTTTCTTTCTAATGAAGTAGATGCAATTCATGCAATAGAGAAAAACAATGATTTTCTAATTGATCATCTCTTTACCTCTCCATGAAGCCACATGCCTTTATAGAAATGTAGATAAGGTGGTTTTGGAAGACTTGGAGGGAGAAAAAAAAAGAGAGCTCTAATGGAAGAATCCTCTATAGGAAGAGATAAATTCTTTTTCTTTTTCCTTCAGAGAACTAAATTTTACAGGGACCACTGGAGAGGTACAGATCTTGAAAGCCCATCTGGGATTTTTTTGGCGACTTGAGCTTTGCTCCCATGGTTTATGACATCACCACGGCCCCCTTGATGGAATTATAGCTTCATAATTCACAGTCGACTGTTGTTTATTTTATGTCTAATCATTTGCGGAACGCAGAACAAGCACACTCAAGGGGGTGATGTGGTTATGCTCCAGCAAAGCTTTCCGTCCCATAATTAAGTACATCACGAGTAATTCAATGAATGTCACAATATTCCTTTTTCACTCCATGCAGAAGCCGCTCTCAGTTGTGTTTGGCTTTGAAAGTGAGCAATGCCTACTCACCTTCTCACTGAGCTTTTCTATTGGGAAAGTTACCAAAGTCTGCTCAGTGGGCCACAGTGGAAAGAAAACACTGGCTTTGAAGTCAGAATATGTGGGTTTGAGACTAGTTCTGCTGTATGACTCATCTCTTCGAGTCTCAGTCTCCTCATCTATAAAATGGGAATAATAATATTTGTACCCCCTACCCTTTATGATTGTTGAGAGGAATATACTTTAGTAAACCTTGACAGGCTATATAATTGAACTATTAAACCTGCAGCTGAGCCTCAGTTTCCTCATCTATAAAATGGGAATAATAATATTTGTACTCCCTACCCTATATGATTGTCAAGAGAAGTATACTTTAGTAAACCTTGAGGGGCTATATAATTGAGCTATTATACCTACAGCTGAGCCTCAGTTTCCTTATCTATAAAGTGGCCTTAGTAAAAGATGTACCACCTACTTCACAGAGCTATAGAAAGGATCAAATGAGTTAATCAATATAGCTTTTTATGTTATAGGTATGAAATAACACATGTAAAGTATTTTATACTATATAAATCTAATTATTATAATTATTATTACTATTAGAGAAAGAAGCTCAGTCATTTATGTAACATTACTTGCCATAATACTGTGTACGTCACTATAATACAGTCTAGATGTTTCTGCTTGTCAAATCAGTATTTTATATTATATCTACTTATATTATTATATATTATATATA
>NC_058133.1:64485571-64498054 GCF_016433145.1 Gracilinanus agilis
TACTACTACTACTACTACTACTACTACTACTACTACTACTACTACTACTACTACTACTACTACCACCACTACTACTACCACCACTAATAACACCACTACCGCCACTACCACCACCACCACCACCACCACCACCACTATTACTACTACTACTACTACTACTACTACTACTACTACTACTACTACTACTACTACTTCTACTACTACCACTACTACTACTACATTAGCATTTATATAGCCCCTGCTTTGGGCCAGGTACTTTGGGCTAAACCCTTTACAAATATTATCTCATTTTATTCTCACATTAACCCTGAGAGGTAGGTACTGTTGTTACTCTCATTTTACAGTTGAATAAACGGAGGCAAATAGATGTTAAGTGATTTCCCCAGGGCCATAGAGCTAAAAAGTACCTGTGACTGGATTTGAATTGAGGACTTTCTGACTCTAAGCCCAGCTCCCTATTCACGATGCCAATTAAAAAAAAAATTCCTTGAAGGTTCAAGTTTCAGGAGGATGTCAAGAATAAAAAGAATCTGAATAATAAAATCACACTGAGACATGATTGATACTCTGTTAACCTTTAGAGAAATCTTTAGTACATAGAGATACCCTTGTTTAAAAACAACATTGTAACTTAATCCAAAGTCTCCAACTGATGAAGTTAAGGCATTTTAATCTGTTAAAGAGACAGATATATGGCAATGGATGGAGAACCAGCCTCAGAGTCAGGATCAGTTCAAGTCAGACTCAAATGAATTCTCCCTGTGCTATCTTGGGCAAGTCACTTAAACCTCAGTGATCCAGGCAATCACTAAGACAATCAGTTGCTGAGCTATTTGTAAACTATTTGCTAAGTCTATTTGTACCAGTGGAGGGAAATTCCTCACCAGGAGTTCCCTATATGGAAGAAATCCCAGATCTACCACCAAAACCAAAAATAAACTAAACTGAAATGAACAATTTCAGGCAGTGGGAAGAAATGCATTTTGGGTCCTTTCTACCCATCTGGATTGGAAACAAATGCCTCCATCAGTCTTGCTAAACTGGCTCTGCTTTTCACACATTCTTCCTTTCTTCCACTTAAGAAATCACAATTCTCTAAAAGTTCGAAGTTTTTCTCACGATGGCTTCTCAAGTTGAAAGGGTGGGGTGAAGGGGGAACACAAGTGACTGTTTGTAAGTCAGATATTTTGAAGTCACACACTGCTCCCAAGTTCTTCGAGAAGAATGGTTTTGTTCTAAGGGTAGGAAAAAACAAACTCCATGTAATTCAAGCAAACAACCCAACTAAACACTGCTGGACGCTGCTATTCAAACACTTTGGCATCTTATGTAAGTGAAAAAGAACTGCGAAGTTAGTTACTCTTTTACCTCTCTTCTAGCACACAAATGGGGAGGAAAAGCCTGAATCTAGGACATGCAGATTTATGCAAATCCTCTTCTCTAAATACTTAGTCCCTTTAAGTAAAGCTGAAGTTAGACAAAAGCCACTCACAGAACAATATTTGCTGAGCACGTGCTGGATCAGTCATTCAATACACATTTATTAAACACCTACTGGTGCCAGCCTTTGAGTGCAGTGTTGGGGATTCAAAGCAAGGCTATCATTGAGCAATTGACAGATATTTACAAAGAATCAATGAAGGGCTTTTGAATTAATGAACTGTGCTAGATGCTTCAAGCAGGATTGAGATCTCTGTCCTTAATGAGTTTACAGTATCTTTGGGGAAACACAACAAACTCGCTATCCATTACTGATGTTTGTACTACAATATATGTGATGTACATATATATTATATACACATAGGATTTTGATAATAGTGCTAAAAGGCATGGGGAAGAATCAGAGTTCCAAGAAGGGGGAGGTAATGAAATCTGGGACAACTGGGGAAAGTTTCATGGAAGCCATGGACGGAGCCTAGCCTGGGTCTTGAAAAGGCCATTGGTTGGAGAAGAGGGGCAAGGACTCTGGAGTTGATGATAATCAGTTTATAAGACTATCAATTGCCGCCCCATTCATTGGCTGATCTTTCAGAGAGCCTGTGGAACTCTTTCCACTGACTAGATTGCATCGTGGATGATGAGAATTGTCAGAGTCTTTGTTATCTGTATTGGTAATCATCATAGGTATTGCTAATGTAAATGTGATTTGTTGCTTATATCCATAATTGAAGGAAATGCTAAATTTCAGTTTGTGAAAAAAAATGATGTATCCTTTTTCCATCCAAGTTCACAGACTCTCTGAAATTCTAATCCCGGAAAAGAATTCCTATGCTAATCAATAAACAAAATATGGATCTCTATAATGAGATCTTTTTTGAAAAAAAAAATTTTAATTCAAAATCAGTAAAAAAAGATTTAACAGATTTTTTAAAAATTCTTTTGAAATTAAAAAAATTTAAATTTCTTTTTTAAAAATTCAAAATCAGTAAGAAAGAAGATTTTTTAAAAATGATAACTAGTGGGGGAAGCTAAGTGATTCAGTGAATTGAGAGCCAGGCCTTTGGTCATGGGAATTTCTGATTTCAAATGTGGCCTCAGATACTTCCTAGAGATGTGACCCTGGGCAAGTCCCTTAGCCCCCATTGCCTAGCCCTTACTTCTCTTCTGCCTTGGAATATATAGTATTGATTCTAATATAGAAGTCAAGGATTTAAAAATATGACAACAATTTTGGAAAATAGATTTCATGTTACTTAGTCTTCACAATAGTTCTTAAGGTCAATTACTTTTTGGCTCAGCAGGAGATGAAACTGGAGCTTAAGGGATTTGCAGAGACACAGAAAGAGACCGAGGTTATGCTTTCCATAATTAATAACATTTTGAAAAAAGAAAAACTCTGATAACCCAAGTCAGTGGATTTTTTTCATTTAGTTATTTCAGTTGCATCTGCCTCTGTGACCTCATTTGAGGTTTCCTTAGCAAAGATCCTGGAATAGTTTGACATTTCCTTCTCTAGCTCATTTTACAGATGAGGAAACTGAGGCATACAGGCTTAAATAACTTGTCCAAGGTTACATGGCTAATAAATGTCTGAGGCCAAACTTGAACTCAGGTCTGTCTTACTGACTCCAAATCTAGGGCTCTCTCTATCCACAGTGCCACTTAGCTGTCTAGTCAGTAGATTCCTCACATTAATAACATGTCGATATCCATATCTCCTCTGCCTTCAACAAGTAGATTAATAGGTACAGATATTCTGGGCCATGTGGTTTATCTAAGGCGACTAAATTCAGTTCCCCAAATCCTAAGTCCTAAGGTTCCATCAAATCCATATGAATTTCCAGATGATGTAGGTTAACACAACCATGAAAATTATTACTGACCATATGTACTAGAGTAAAGAAATAATTAGTATTATTTCTATTATATAATTAATAATAATTATACTAAATGAATGCTGTGGACAAGCAAGCATTTGAAAAAATGACTTTTGAAATAACATTGGAACTTATTGCTTAGGTGGCTGATGTTCATGACTACTATGACCTTTGTTCAAAGTCGACTGATAAAAGGCAGAAGAATGTCTTGAGCTGTTTTGCCAGGAAGTTTTATTAAGGCAGGAGGAGGTGTTGATCTAATAATGTTCCTCTGATTATCTTGATACCTTTTCCATATTCTTCCAAACTAAAAACCTGGCAACTAACATCTTATATAAAAAACCTCCAACTTGAAATTTGACTTGGCAGGTCATTAATAAAAGAAAACTAGATACAAGATGGAATTATTTTTTTATTTTATTCTTTCATTAATTTGTGACAAATATAGCCTAGATGGTGATGATGAAGAAGAAGATGATGATGATGATGGATGTCAGAGCTAAAAATGGACCAATTTATAGACAAGTTGGGTTATTCCCTATCACTTTTTTTTTTTTTTTTTTTTGTCAATTACTGCTGGCATTTCTTACTAAAAAAGCATTGTTATTTTTAGTACTACAGATGGACTAATATCATCCAGAATGGGAAAATGGGAACTGGAATGGATTTCTCTTGGCTTTTTAATTTCTCTTCCAATTCTGAGTAGGATAATCTCTGGGCGTAAATCAATTGATCATCCTAAAGAGGAGGGAACCCTTCCAAACTAAAAAGTGGGAGAGTAGTGGCACTTGCATTGCCTTTGGCAGCAGGATTCATCCCAGATTGGTTCAAGCAGACCTTCAGTCTCCAGGGCTTTCAATTTGGTACCTTCTACCAATACTGAACTCACTTGAAAAAGGAGGAAAATCATTACCAAAAAAACAAATTCAGGTTTATTTTTGGTCAAGTGTAAAAGGCAAGTTTCTGTTTGTGTGCCAGATTGTTCTCCTCCCCTCTTCTTCCCTCCTCTCCCCTCCTCTTTCCTCCTCTCCTCTCCTTTTTTCTCCTCTCCTCTCCTCTCTTCCCCTCTCCTCCCCTCCCCTCTCCTCTCTTCTCTTCTCTCTTTTCCTCCCCTCCCTTTCTCTTCCCTCCCTTTCCCTCTCCTCTGTTCTGTCTCTGTCTCTCTCAGTCTCTCTCTCTCTTCTCATTCTTTCTCCTCTCCTGTACCCCATTCTCTCTCTTTTCTTTTTTCTCTTCTCTCCCTTTCCCTTTTTTCCCCTCAGTTCCTATCCTACTGCGCCCCATTGATGGACTGGAAAAAGTAAAATAGAAGAAGTAACATGACTGTGGGACACTTTAACAAACCTTAGTAACTACAAGAGGGCAGAGAAGAAGGCAGTGGAAGAAGCCAGGACTAGAAAGTCCCAGTAGTTTTATGGTTATGTCTTAACAGCATATGCATATTTCTCCCTTTGTGTATGTCCCTTTTGAAGGTAGAGGTTGCTTTTCCTCCCTTGTCCACATTCTCATGAACAACTTCATCCCATATCTAGATAGTAGATGTTTTGAGACTGAATGTAAAACTAAGAGGAACCAAGTTAAGGAGGTACATCTGCGGGAAAGAATATAGCATATATTCATGGTTTTTGGTCATGGATGGTTTTTGGATTCTTTGCTCCTATAGATTTTCCACATCACCATTTTCCCTTCCCCCTTCTAGTGTGTCTAATCCATAACTAACTAGATTTCTTCTTTGCTAAAGTATCTGTTACATCTATTTTTATATATTTATATGAATATTCCATAGTTGTTGTTTTTAGCCAAACCTGTAACTTCATTAGAGTATGGAGCTCATTCTATCATTGCTGTTCAGCATCTTCTTTGCATCTTGTATACTCAGATCATGGCTTAAAGCACTAAGCAAATGACTTGGCCAGGGTAATGAAGCTATTCTTTGCTAGAGGCAAGATTTGAACGCAGGTTTTCCCTGTCTCTGTTCCAGCTCTCTCTCTCCACTCATTGCCTTTTTGGGATAGTTTTCAAAATGTTATTTTCAGAGTGTTATGGAAATTGTTTATTTTTAAAATGTTATCTTGACTTTAGGGTCAGCATAGTGAGATTTAGGACAATATAAGTTGTTTTTTTTTTTTAAAGCTGAGAAATCAACTTCTCATTCTATATAGGAATGTTTTTAAAGCAGCAAGGAAAGAGGGTTTGACAATGCATTTTGTTAATCTGTGGAAAAAGCCAGTTAGAAAGCTGGTGAATTCGTAAGACTTCAGGTTTAGCTGCCATGTTCTTTCGCTTTAGAATAGAAATCTTAAGTGTTGTCCAGAGATTCCTTTCAGAAGGCCTATAAATACTGCGGACCCTGTCTGGATTTGAACACCTCCTGCTGTGTTTTCTGGCACACAGTTTTCATCAAAAGAAGCAGGAGATTTGCCCTGAAGGAACGAGTCCTTATTACACACTTCAGCAAATACTAAGTCCTTTCTCCGGCATATCACCACTCAGTTGGTGGGTGAATTTTCTCTTGACATTTTGGCAAGCATCTGGAAGCTATTTGGTGTGAAGGTACTTTGGGTAACTTTATAGAATCACCCCCAAAATGAACATATATAGCCTGGGGAGACTTGTAGGGTCAGAGAGCAAAATGACCATAGCCTTCGAATCAGGGCAGGGTGGAATAGCATTGTGGGAAGAGGGTAGAAAAACAGTGGATAGGTTTCTGAGAAAGACTTCAAGGATTTGTTTGTCTGTTTAGTTATTTATATTGAGAAGCAGCATGGGAATCAGTGGTTCAAGAATCGATAATTGGTTTGTTCTGCCACTGGGGATGTGATTCTAAAGAAATTGCTTCAGTTCTTTAGGAGTAATTTCTTCTTTATCTGTTTTACTTAGCTCATAGTGGGTTTGCTAAGGGAAAGATGATGGGTGACTAGGTGGCCCAATGGATAGAATTCCAGGCCTGGAGTTGGAGACACTCATCATCTTCAGTTCGAATCTGGTCTCAGACACTTGTGAACTGTGTGACCCTGGGGAAGTCATACCCGGTTTGTCTTAATTTCCTCATCTCTAAAAATGAGCTGAAGGAGGAAATGGTGAACCACTCCAGTATCTTTGCCTACAAAAACCCAAATGGGGTCACGAAGAGCCAAAAACAACAGAACAAGAAGACAATGGCATATTGGAAGGAGAGGCTCCAGATATGGTGAATTTGCTCCTGTGACAATTCCAAATAAGAAAGACATAGGATTTCTAGCCAGCAGGAACCTTAGAAGACATCTCCAATTCCCTACAAATGAGGAAACTAAATTTCAATGAATGACTTGTATAATATCACACAAGTAAATAGAAAACTGGAGTCAAACCCAAACTTTATGACACCAAATCCAGTGCTCCCTCCCTCCACTACTTTGGCCACTTGTTTTCTCAAAGCAGATTTTTTTTTTGTCATTTAATGTTATATGGACATGATCACAATGCAATAATTTTCCTAAAATCAGAAAGCTTATAATTTTACTAGTGACTTTATTCTCAAGTACATAGCTGATGGTCATGTTGAGTTGGAGCTAAATTGGTCAACAACAACAAAAAAAGGAATCCGTGATCTTTTCTCTTTAAAAAATATGTATATGTGGGGCAGCTAGGTAGCTCAGTGGATTGAGAGCCAGGCCTAGAGACAGGAGGTCCTAGGTTCAAGTCCGGCCTCAGACACTTCCCAGCTGTGTGACCCTGGGCAAGTCACTTGACCCCCATTGCCCACCCTTACCACTCTTCTGCCTTGGAGCCAATACACAGTATTGACTTCAAGATGGAAGATAAGGGTTTAAAAAAAATATGTATATTTTTTTATGTGTGTGTATGTATGTATACCTAAAATGGCATCAGCTATTTTGTAACCAGCAGTTACTTCCTATGATACTGAAGACATTTCTTTGCATGTACATTTGTATGGTTACCTGCATACAAATTTATATGCATGTGTATTTGTGCATATACATACATAGATGCATGTTAATGCCCTTTTTCTGCCCATATATTTTTCTGCACACTAAATGTAATCTTTCTTAGCCCATTATATTTAGTCAGTCCTAGACAAGGACCAGGCTTTGCAAATCATTTAGTTGTCTACTCTGGCCATTTTCTATTGCTCCAGTACTCTATATGTATCCCTTCTCCATTCTCTCTCCCCTCTCCCTCTTCACCTGATCTAGCCAATGTTGCCCTACCTTCTGGAATGGGGATTTCCATTGACTACCTTATGGACCAACTCACCATCCATGTGGCTTCCTAGACTTAGATGCCTTTCTCTGGTCACCTGAACCCTGTCTGTGATGTTTTACACTATTTATTTTTAGGCAAAATCCCAGAGGGAAGGTACTAACTTACTTCTGAATTTGTATTAAAAATAATAAAATATATTTTATTAAAATTATTTATATAAGAAAAATGAATAAAAATAAAATTTGTATAATAAAGTAAAAATAACAAAAATTTTCATAAAATAATAAAAATAATTTTGTGTCTAGCACTTAGCACAGTGTATAACACTAGTACTTAATAAAAGTTTTTTATTTATTCATACATTTTATATTAAAATATTTTATGACAACTGTTGGACTGTGTTCTCTAACTAAATTTGCCTTAACATTACTGAAGCTATGAAATGAAGGGCAGCTAGTAGATAGAGCACCAGGTCTGGAGCTTAAAAGACCTGAGTTCAAATCCAGTTTCAGGCATAAGCTGTGTGATCTTGAGCAAGTCACTTCACCCTGTTTGTCTCAGTTTCCTCATCTATAAAGTGAGCTGGAGAAGAAAATGGCAAACCACTCCAGTATCTTTGCCAAGGAAACCTCAAGTGGAGTCATGAAGACATAAGATAGAACAATAACACAATTTTGAAACTGATAGAAAATCAGAGACAAAAATAGTGGCTTGTAGGCATTTGGGACATTGGACTTTTTTTTTGTCTTTATCCTTTTGGTCTATATTTCCTCATACCACCATCAGGAATTTTATAAAGAGGAGGATGTGATTGAAGACAATGATATACTTTGGGATTGTTTGTAGATTTACTCTTTATTTTTGTAAAATCATGCCAAGGAACTGGAGATTGGACTACTTTGAGCATATTCCTCCCAAGTCCTTATATTTAGATAAAATTTTATGCATTGCTCAGTTGTTTTTTTCTTTCTCTTTCTCTTTTGGACACCAGGTTTAAATATGGAGTGAAGTAAGGGGTCTATGGGGCACAAGAGTTAGGTTAAGTCATAATAGTTCAAGATAAATCATGCAAGAAAAAAATTGAACAATTCTTTGTAATTGAACCATCACTGTCAATTTCAAGAGTAAATGGACTGTACATGTGTGTGTGCATGTTTGTGTGGCAGATATGAGTCAAAAAGGGAGGAAAACTTCTTCAAATATCAGTTATATTCTGGCTAAGAAGAATTAGCTTCCTATTTCTAATTACAAATCAACTTTATAATCACTGAAAGCATGTACCATCATGTATAAAACTCCAATCAACAACTATAAGTAAAAACCTTTACTCTTGCTGGCCATCTTCCATTGAAAGCCAACTGGACCAACCACAAGGGCATGGGCAAGAAACTACAAATGGTACAACTATTGCCCGAATCACTGATTACTTCAAATATCTCTTTCTTGGCCAGGGTTATTGTTCATGTATCTTCCTTTTTAAGGAAGATGTTATACACAGATGTATTCATAGAACCTGTTATTAGGGATATATAATTTGTAGAACAGGTAAAATATATGCAATAAGAACATCTATGCCCATAATTGATATAGATTTGCAAGATATGCTGTATTAATGGAGAATGAATGACCAAAATGCTTATTGAATTTTGAAACACTAATATATTGAGGCAGAATGGATTAAATAGTCATCTACCTGAGCTATGGAAGTTCCAAAACTATAACAGAAGAAACAAATATATGTTTATATATATATATATGTATATATATTCATAATATAAATAATATATATGAATATATAAGAAATGTATATATATATTCATTTCTTCTATTTCCTTTTTGTTAGAGTTTAGAAAGTATGAGAAACTGGAGAAAAAATAATTCCATGATTTGACATGGTTTGGAGCATTTTATTCAGAGAATTGGATATTGGAGAGTTAGAATTAGAAAAGGACCATATCTGAACCCTATAGCTCACATTGAGAATGGGATCCTGTGGACTTTGATGGGTCCAAAGGATGAAGAATGGGGTTTCCACCTTGGTTCTATTTTTTAAAATTTGAAATTTAAGGGATTATTGGGCAGCCAGTGAGAAAGGATCAAGTAGAGGATTGGAAATACTGGAGTTAGAAAGGTGAGAAAGTGATCTGGAGGCAAAAATCTAGAGTGATATACTAGAAAGCCTAACGGATGAGATAGACTCTGGAAAGTTAGCTTAAATAATGAGACAGTGGAAGCATAGTTGGTGTTAAATAATTTCCTTACATGAAATTTAATAGTGATTCCTGTATTCTAGTTAATTCTGTATGCTTTATGCTAAATAAATTCTGGAGGAAGGCTGCTTGCAAAGGTGAAGAACCACATTCCCAAAGGAATAGGCCAAAGGAGAAACATCTCTCTTGTGTTTTGGGGATATGGTGGCAGGATATTTCTATTATTTGGAGAGACCCCATACTCAATTTCATTGCAGCAACATACCTTATGTTTGTATAGAGATTTACAATTTGGCATGAGAGAAGAGAAAAGGTTCTAAATTTGCAGTTATAAAGCCTGAGTTCAAATCCTATCTCTGTCACAAATCTTATGTGTGACCTCGAAGGAATCACTTAATTTCTCTGGGTCTTGATTTTTTTCATCTGTAAAATCAGGGAGTTGTACCAAATAGCTTCTAGGTTATCTTTCATCTCTATATTTATAACCTAAGCTCTTTTGATTCTTAAAATATCTAGATGAGTCATATGGAACATGTATTATTGAATACATTTTACAGATAAGAAAATTGAATCTCAGAGAGATTCATTACTCAAGATAATATAATTCTACAATTGACCAGTGAGTTCAGGGCTACTGATTCAGATCAATGCTTTTTCATATAGACACATATACATATACCTACATATATGCACACATACACATGTATACATACACATGTTTATACATACACTTCAATAATTATATATACATATATGAGTATATGTATATGTGTATGTATATACACTTGTCCCTAAATGATCCTAAACATTGTGGAACATTTATCTGGAGGAGACAATATTCTTAAACTTCCTGTTAATTCATTTCACTATTAAAAAGATATCCCTGGTCACAAAGATCTCCTAACTGAAACTCCCTTTTAAGAATATGGCTTTATTAATATATGTATACATTTATAAGTATACATACATATATTTGTATATGTGTATATACATGTACCTATACTCACATACTTAAAAAAAAGAGATATAGTGTCAACAATTTGGACTGAATTCTCATTTTGAAATGGCCAATCTTCAAAGAGATCCCAAGGAACACAAGGGAAAGGGTTGGTGAGTCAGTTTTAGGCACCTTTCCTAGAGTTACTTTTGAACCAGTCTTCCAAAATGCTTTTATGGGATTCCCTTCCATTAGAATTGAACTGCTGGACCCATTTGGAGGAAAAATCAAGGTCATTGTTCATTTATGGTCACTGAAGGTTCCTTATGGGACAAAGAATTTGGTCCATTATGAAGATTTTCCAGTTATGGAATCCTTTGCCTAATTATAGAAGCATAAATTTAGCTCGTTAGGTTTGGAATGGGAGAAGAGAGACAGACATGGAGACAGATTGCTGTAAGAAGGAATAAAGCCAGGGAAAGCTCCTCTCCTCCCTCTGCATTGCACCAACACATACCCTTTTCTGAAGGTGGGATCCCTGAAAATATAGTCAAAGGACTTTCTACATTTGACCTCTTAGGTTTGCGTGGGAAAAGACTTTAGGAATAGTTCTTTGCAACATTTCTTTACATAGATATTTCATTCAAATCTGTCAGACATTTTTTTTTTCTGTTACACTTTCTTGGTTTTAAACAATCCTAGAACTTCTCCTAATAGCTATGTATGGTAACTGAGACTGCCTAACTAGTGCTATTTCAAACTGACCTTCAAGCTAGTCCCCTTAGGCTTGTCAAGGCATTTTTCCCCCCACACCCCCCTTCCAACCAAAACCATTCTGGGAACTGTTCTGAGCACCACTAGTGTTTGCTGATTGCCTTCCTGAGTCCTCATGGGACAAAAACTCCAGGAAGGACAAATACCATAGAGTTGTTATTATTACTAATCACAGGGATCTACCTTGAAGGAATGGGGTGTGAAGAGATGAAAAAGCAATAATAAATGGCTTGGAAAATATAAAACTTTGCAGAGAAAGCTAATTACTGTGGCTAAAAGTGGCGACAGCCCAACAATGTGATTAGGGAGCTGGGGGTCAGAGAGCAAATGCTAGAAGATGGGTGCACTTGGGGTCACTGTGACCTAAAATTGCTGTGATGTAATTTCCTGCCTTTGCCAATCTCAGGGGTCTTGCTTTCAGGAAACAGGATATTGAAGATGGCAGCACTGCTTGCCCTAAGAGGGAGACCAGGAAAGAATAACAGTTGTCTTACTCTTAGGGCTGAGGTCCCTTTTTTCATTTTCCCTGTTGCCTTCACAAGACAACATCATGAATAATTTTGAAATGCTTATTTAAAGCAGAACCTGGTCAGCCTGCCTCTTAAATTGGTAAATGAAGCATAAGATGACTTCCTGCTAAAAAGCCAAGAGTGTATATAACTAGAGTAATGTTAACTCACACTTACAAAGTGTTGGAGTGTTTACAAATCCCTTTCCTCACAACAACCTTGTGAGGTAGATAATAGAAATGTTATTACCTCCATCTAATCAAATGAGGAACCCAGGTCATGAAAGGTTATTTGCCTTGCCCAAGCTTACACCAATAGCAATATGAGTCTGAGGCAGGATTTGAACCTAGTTTTTTCTGACACCAAAGGCAGCTTGCTATATACCCCTTCCTCCATGCTAGTTGTCTCATGGAAAGGAAGAAGGGGAAGAGATATAGAAGGGGAAGAGAAGGATATAAAGGAGAGGAGGTAGGAGAGGGATAAACGGATAAGGAAAAGAAAAGAAAGAGGAGAAGAGAGAGAGAGAGAGA
>NC_058133.1:64502910-64517433 GCF_016433145.1 Gracilinanus agilis
ATATATATATATATATATATATATATATATATATATCTATATAAAGTATATATATCTATATATATAATAGGTAGGGTATGGGTTTAATATATCATTTTTTTAAGGAAAAGAACCATTAGAAATTCCTTAGGACTTTCTTTTCTGCTAAATTTTTAGGTATTTTTAATTCTGATATTAACTTCACTGATTTTATTTGTTCATCCTTGTTTGTCAGAAGGATGATCTTATAGGTCAGTGATGGAAAAACTTTTAGAGATAAAGTGCCATGGCTCTCCCCACCCCAAGTGCCAGGCAACCCCCCCACCCCATACACACACACTACTTTACCCCACACAGGGGAGGGAGAAACTGCTCACATTGGGCTACTGGGCGGAGAGGTGGGTGAAATGAGGAATATCCTCAGTGAGTGTAGAGAGGGGAAGGGAAGTGGCATGAGTCCTCTGCTCCCCTCCAGCTCTGGCCCCTATGAGTTGCCCACCTTACCCCTGTAAGTTCCCATTGGGCTGCTGGGCAGAGGGGCAGCTTATTTTAAAAAAATTGTCATCAGTCATGGTGGAGAGGGGGAAGGGAGCAGCTCTGCCCAAATCCCTCTGCCTTTCTAGTAATGAACTCTGGGGGGTGGGGGGGGGAGGGTGGCAGCATGCTCACAGAGAGTGCTCTGCGTGCCATCTTTGCCACCCATGTCATAGGTTCTCCATCACTGTTATAGGTTCATATCCTGGCTACATATATTAATGGAAGTACAAGTAGCATGGATAACTGAAATCAGGAATGATGCAAAAATCACAATTTATTTGTTTTGACAGTCCCTCCCCAATTGGTTAAGCCTTTATAATTTTTTTTTTTTTACTGAGAAGTAAAATTATCTACATTGATATCTGGCATCCAGAGATCATCATAAGTGTGATTTATTTGTAAACCTTCTTTTGTAACCAGGATGTCAAAGGTATATTGTTTCATGCTCACAGTGACTCCATGAGGTAGGTAGTACAATTATTATTGTACCCATGTTATAGAAGGTAAAGGGAAGCTTAGCGAGGTTCAGTGAATTGTCCAGGGTTACACGTTTAACAAATATTAGAATTGGTACTTGAAGCCTGGTCGAATTTAGTCCTTTTTCTATTATACCAAGTTATGTGAGTGAGTGGAGAGCCAATGTAAGTCAAGTCAAGTCAACAAGCATTTATTAAGTAGGTACTATGTACTGGGCACTGTGTTGGGTGCTAGAGATAATAAAGAAAATAAAAATAGAAACTCAATCTAGTTAAGAGAGACAACAGGCAAACATCAATGTATAAGCAAAATAAATATAGGTTAAACTGAATATGAGTGCAGAGAAAAGATACTAGCATTAAAAGAAACCAGGGGAACCAGATGGTGGAGGTGAGGGGAAGGAGAAAATTATAGGAATGGGAAATTTTTTTCAGCCTATATAAAGAATGGTGTAAACTAGGATGCTTTCAAAATTAATAGTGCCTTTAGAACTATTTTTAAAAATTTTAGCTGCCCAAGTTTCCCTAGGTCTGTGGTTTTACTTCCCCAATGTGCCTATAAAGACTGTAATTATAATCCGTAGTTCATAGAATGAGATTTAGAGCAGGAAGGGTCCTTAAGGGCATTGAAAGCAAACCCCTCATTTTAAGAAGATAAAATGACACATAGAGAAGCTATAAGGGTCTTCCTTGGGACCAAATGGCTTGTAAGAGTCTGAGGTAAGATTTAAATCCAGCTTTTCCTAAGATCTCCAGATCTATCCCTCTATCCGCTACTCCACATTACCTTTAGTTATATGAATTTAGTGTGAACAAACAACCCTTGAAATTTTGGATGTGACTTTCTATGTCTAATATATACTTATTCTCTAGAGTGTACCAGTTGCCATGAAATGTCTGGGTAACATGTCATCCTGAGAAGAGATGTCAGTGGGATGTGGTAAACTTTTTGAAATCCTTTCTAAGGAAGGCTACCTCTATAACCAAAAGTTATAAATTGTTTTCTGGCTGGAAAAAAAAGGCAAGCAAAGCATTTTGCAGTTCATTGGGGGGTGATTAGGAGAGTGTCTTTATTTATGTGTAAATTATTTTCAAGAGCTGGAGGGAAACAGTTTTGAAAATTTATAAAATTGTAGCCATCCCACCAAAGCAGGTTAAACCAAGAGACTGTAAAATAATGAGTCCTCCTAGGTCCGTTCTGGGTTCCTTTCTCTGAATATAAGCACAGGCTCTGTTAGAGGAAGGAAACAGTAAAGTTCTCACAAACAGAAGGAGAACATTTACCACTCAGTAAATGGTTCTGGGGTTTGCAGCATGAAAGCTCTAATTTTACTCAGTGAGTTCACATTGAACATCAATAAAATGTGATTATTGTTAGATCTAGAATCTGCCTGGCACACTTCTCTGAATTAATGAAGTTAAATAAGACTGTTCTTTGAAAAGGTTATCCCTTCATAGACCCCACTGGACCATTGTGGAGAGAACAAAAGTGTGTACTGACTTCTCCAATCCTAATAATACATGCTGTAGGTAGGACCTTAATGGTAAAGAATATAGTTTCCCCCAATCTATGTGTATTCAGATGAGGTCTAGAGCTGTGATTTCATAGGAGTCAGAAACTACTGGTGTGAATGCTTCCTCCATAAATGCAGATTAATAACTCATCTGTGGTTAAGTGACTTGCCCATGGTCATACAGCTGGCAGTTATCAGACAAGAGATTGGAACTTGGGTCTTCCTGACTCTAAGACTAGCCCTGTGTCCACTATTGCTCATACACAAATATGAAATTTAAAAAAAAAGTCATAAAGATAAAGGAAGAAAAATATTTCTTCTTTCAATCATTCTGTCCAAGTCACTTAGTCATGCCATAATGTCCTAGTATGGCAATGTCATTGCATATTTTGGTTTATAGTAACAAGGAATAACTAAAAAAATGGTAAGTAAAATAATAGTAAAATAAGTAAAAAAAATAGTAAAATAATACCAGTGGCTTAATTTGTATTGCTTTTTATAGTTTCAAAGTATTATCATGTGCATTAGCTCATCTGATCATCACAACAGCCCTTCGAGGTAGATTTGAATAGATATCACTATTTTTATTGTATAGATGTAGCAGCAGGAAAATGAGGCAGGCAGAAATTTAAAAACTTGCTTAAGATTACATGGGGAGTAACTGACTAGAAATTCTAGAAGCAGACCTCATATATTTTGACTCCGTTTCCTATGATTTTCCACTCTTTCACACTGCCTCTCAACTAAGTGGTAAGTGTAAAGTGATGAGTGTTTTGAGTGGTAAGAGTAAATATAATTTCTTCATAATTAAATAGTAATGATGTCATATTTTATAGCATTCCATGGTTTGCAATAGGCACTTCACTCACAACAGACAGAACATATATCATGCCCAAATCAAGAATCTGAGGCTCTGAGAGGTCGTGACTTGCCTGTGGTCACACAACCAGTAAATATCTGAGTAAGGATTTGAACACAGGTCTCCTGACCCCAAATCTAGCAATCCACAAACATCTTGGGAGTTCCAGTACAATATGCCCATTTCATTTAAGAGTGGTCCTCTACTTGAAAAATAATACGAGAAGATTCAAAAGACTAGAATACATCGAATTTGAAGATTAGAGCATTTAGACCTAGAAGGGGCTCAGGATTCTTTGATTTTTAAAGTTTTTGAAGGTCTTTATTTTTTTAATCTTTTATTTTTTCTAATTACATGTAAAAACATTTTTTAACATTCACTTTAAAAAATGTTGAGTTCTAAATTGTGTCCTTCCCTCCTTCCCCTCACACTTCATTGAGAAGGCAAGCAATTTGATACAGGTTGCATATGTGCAGTCATGTAAAACATATTTCAATATTAGTCATGTTGTGAAAGAAAATACAGACCAAAAAAAAAAGTCCAGAAAAAATAAAGTTGTATGCTTTGATCTGCATTCAGACTACATTAGTTTATCCCCCCTCTGGATAGCATTTTCATCATAAGTCTTTGGAATTGTTTTGGATCTTTGTATTGTTGAGAACAGCTAAGTCTCTGACAGCTGATCATTGTATACTATTGCTATTATTATGTACAATGTTCTCCTGGTTTTGCTTTGTATCAGTTCATGTAAGTATTTCCAGGATTTTCTGAAAACATCCTGCTTGTCTTGTCGTATAGCATAATAGCATCCCATCACAAGGCAGCTAGGTAGCACTGTGAATAGAGTGCTGGTCTTGGAGTCAGAAAGACTCATCTTCCTGGGTTCAAATCGGACCTTAGATACTTGCTAGCTAGGTGACCCTTCACAAATCACTTAACTCTGCCTCAGTTTCCTCATTTATAAAATGAACTGGATAAAGAAACCATAAACCACTTCAGTATCTTTGCCAAGAAACTCCAAATGGGGTCAGATATGACTGAAAAATGACTGAACTGAATCCCATCACCATCATTTACCACAACTTGTTCAGCCATTGCCCAGTCGATGTGCATTCTCAATTTTCAATTCTTGGCCACCGCAAAAAGAGCAAGAAAGCTTAAGTTCTTAAATTTCTTAATGTCACAGACCCATCAGTGTCCATGTCTGGTGAAATGTACAGATCACTTCTCCAACTAATTCATTTATTTTTTAATAATGTAGGAAATGCTACAATTCAGTTAGACATTAGTGAAAATCAAGATGTAATCTTTCCCTTCCTTCCAAGTTCATAGCTTCTCTGAAATCTCTCCATGGACTATGGAACTGGAAGTCTGTGGGTCCCAGGTGAAGAAGTCCTATAGAAGTAGGGAGAAATGACCACTGTAACTCTGGAATCAGAGGACCTGTGTTCGATTCCTAGATTTGCTATTTTCTGCTTGTGGGCAGAACCTTAATTATTCCTAATAAAATTATTAATAATTCCTAATCTCTAAAATGGGGAAAGGGTTGGACTTGATGACTCTCAAGGTTCCTTCTGGCTCTATACTTGTGCTGTTTGGATTTAGATAACCCAGACAAGCTTCAGTGAGTCTCTGAATATCTGCTCCTTGCAGACAGGAACGTTTCTTTTTGTTTCCTTTTTTCCAAAATGAAAATAGGTCATTTTGTCCTCCTACCCCTAGAATTTAGCACAAGGTCTTGCATATAGTAGGTACTCAATAAATGTTTATTGGATTAAATTGAATGAAAACCCTTACCCTGTTTGTTAAAGTTTCCCTTAAAGGGAGAGCAAAAATGTTTTCACTTATTAAAATATGCCCCCTGTCCTTCCCCACTCCCCAAACATCTTTAGATCATTCAGCTAAGACTTCAACTGGGGCAGCAGAGAGAGAGCAAGCATGGCTTCGTCGTCTATTTAACTTTTAAAAGCCAAGCCCATAATTTCAAGTTTATCACCAGTGGGTGTTTATAGCATGACTGGAGCCAATGGGAGCCATTCGCTTACCTGTCAGTGATTTGTTTTGACTGGTTATTCTTGAGTAATGGCAATTTCACAAGGATCGGAGGCCCATGCTGAAAGCTTGTGAATTCACCAGCCTCTGAGAGAAGATGGAATGGTCGGGGGCAGGAAATACCAGTACAGTGCAGGGTAAAGAAGAGTAGGGGGTTCGAGGAAGGGTCGAGGTGTCTCTTGAGAAGGGTCCTTGGTCCTTTAATTTCGTAATCCTCTCTTCAGTAAGTTCTGCTGGCTGCCAAGAGGCACTATTATCCTTTTGCTGTGTTGATGGCCCCCTAATCCAGTGTCAGTGTAATTAAGGGTGAAGTCTGTGCTTTTGCAGCTAATGATAAATAGGGCTTTTAAAAGTTGTAATTTCTTGTTTAACTGATGCCAGTTGCAAATACTTTGTGCCGAGGATTAATCCCCCATCCGCTGCTGCCAAATAAAATACAGTGGAAGTCTGGGGCCCATTTTTCAGCTTATTGTTAGTCACAGCTTGCCTGACAGAGTGCATTTTGTGCAGGAGATAAATGCTTAAGCAGTTGGCTGCCAATCTCAATATAGAAAGGGTTTCCCTCTCCCCACCTCCCCCCATACTCTATGTGTTAAACACATTTATATTTCTTCAGCAAACATCTAATAAACTATATTAACAAAAAATTATACACATGCCCAATACCAATTACAAGATAGTAATAGCTGATTCTTAGAGTTAAAGGGATTTTCTTTAAGTTTTCAAATACATATCCTCAGCTATTCTTCCAGCACACTCTAGGATCCCAGTTTTCAGGCAGTTCCTCTGGAGAAGCAGAAAGAAATTTTTCTTCCTGTTACGTTAGGTAAACTTGGGATGATTTGGCAAAACCATTTCCCAAAACCTATTTTTTGGAGCCTGAGTCAAGGGCATTGATTGTAAGTCTGACATAATTCTGGGAAGTAAAGTCATACAAGGGACAGAACAGGCAGATACTTAAATAGGATGGACAAAAATCCCAGGGGAAGTCACTCTCCAGACCCTTGGAATTTATCTGGGATGGTTGTTGTTCAATTGTGCCCAATCTTTGTGACCTCACGGACCATATTGTCGATGGCATCTTCTTTGGCAAAGACACTGGAGTGGTTTGCCATTTCCTTCTCCAGTTTAAGTTAAGTGACTGGCCCAGGGTATCGGAGTAAGCAGCTGAGGCCAAATTTGAATTCAGGACTCTTAACTCCAGGCCCAGTCCTCTATTCACTGAGCTACCTTCTGAGATTATTACACAATTTACTCAACTCCCAGCATATCATTCTCTTCCCATCCTCATCTAGATATTCCTTGCCTGATACAATTTGCAATTACTTTGTCTACATTCTGTATTTACTTATCTGTGTATAGGTTTTTTTTTTTTCTCCCTAGAAGAATATAACCTCCTTGAGAGTAGGGGCTATTTTAATTTTTTTGCTGTTGTTGTTGCATCCCTAACACTTAACCTATTGTCTGGCATGTACTAAGTGTTTAAATGTTTTTGTTGTTTTTGTCATTGAATTGAATTTACATCCTACTGGAAAGTTAAATATCATTCTACTATTTTAAGGTTGCTAGAGGAACTAGTTGCTTAAAGCAATCATTTGATCAAACTTTTTTCTTTTTTCAATTGAATTTTATTTTTTCAATGACATACAAAATCGATTTTTAAAAATTTTTAAATTTTTTTAATTAAAAATTTTTATTTTAATTTAGAATATTTTCCCATGGTTACTTGATCCATATTCTTTCCTCTCCTCTAACCCTCGCCCCGTGGCCAACGCACAATTCCAGTTGATTAAACTTTTTATGAAGCAAATTATTTTTTGGGGGGGAATATTACATCCCTTCCCCCCATGCTTTTATATATTCAAAATTGGGAATAAAAAATTTGTTTAAAACGAAGGGCACCCAGAAGCCATCTCTTGATTCTGAAAGTTGCAGAATTCTGGGAGCAAGGCATTCTCAGTTCATGTGTTCACCAAGAGCTTTTTTAAAGAAATATTTCAGTTTATTTAAATTATTAAGTAGAATATGAAACACATCTGTAGCTAGTGCTACATCAGAGGATAGACAAATGGGTCAGTGTTTGATGAAAAAAGCATCTAAACTTGGAGCCTTACAGAAAAGGGGCTAAGCCCTAATATTAAGCGAATAAAAGTACATGTTTTAAACAAAAATTGAACTATATTCCATTTTCCCTTTTTTGATATTGAGAGTGCAGATATAACAAAAAGTAGCCACATCCTGCCTATTTACAATACTGACTATAATTATTATGCAAACAATAAAACTGTCAGTCTAGGGAAGGGATAGAGAGGATTCTTTTTCAGGGACACCTTGGTCTAGGTGGCTTTGAAGTTCCTTCCAAGTTCCTTCAGAGATTGCGTGATCCTGTGAAGAGTAAAACATACTTGGGATGATTTGGCAAAACCATTTCCCAAAACCTATTTTTTGAGCTTGAGTCATGAATTACTCACACTTGGTGTCCTATTTCACCTTTTCCTGCTTCAATAACTTGAGCTCCTGCATACAGAAAAGCTTTTTGTAACCACTAGAGAGGGATTTAGAGTGCTAACTGCTGCTCCAAGGAAAGAAGAAAGTTATTAGAGCCTTTATAGACTCTGAAGTTCCTTATCCCAACTCCCATTCAAAATGATGAGTCACATCCCTAGAGTTTGAAGCTGGCTAGCTAATCCTTCCCTCTTATTGTTCTAGGGGTGCC
This sequence comes from Gracilinanus agilis, assembly GCF_016433145.1. Lineage (NCBI taxonomy): Eukaryota > Metazoa > Chordata > Mammalia > Didelphimorphia > Didelphidae > Gracilinanus > Gracilinanus agilis. The sequence goes on from NC_058133.1 coordinate 64,511,044, forward strand.
CCTGAGGGGTTGGGAGTATGATTTTAATGCTGCTAACTCAAACTCCCTTTCTAGTGTGCTCCTCCCACTATCTATGGCCAGTTGTCTCTTCAATATCCTCTAACCAAGAGCAGATAATATATCTTCAATATCATTGGAACTATCGATTAACTTTCTTTTGAAGCAGCTTGTGCCACTCTTGGATGATTCTAACCATTTAATTATAGGTTTCTGGACCATGGACAAAGCTTCCTTTCTTCTTAAGTCTTAGAGGAAACAATATGGAATATTGTTTGGAATATTGACTAGGAATCAGGAGACGTTGATCCAGTATTCATATTGCCAGATGTGTAACATTAGGCAATTAAATTAATCTCCTTCCTTGGACCTTTCTTTCTTCATGTGTAAAAATGAGGCAATGGGATTATATGCTTTCTTGAAGCCATTTCTTGCTGTTAAAGCCAATGAGATAATGAATCCAATTCTTAACACCCTTCTCAGAATAAACACGGTCTTGTTTCTATTCAAGGATCTCCTAGTTGTCAGTATCCCTCATCTCTGTAGAGTCTGTACTATGTTGTATGTAGTTCTATGTATAAGAACAACAAATCTGTTTTTTGATAACAAATGGGATAAATGAGAAAGTATCTAAATTAGTCCATTTTTCTTAGTCACCCAAGGGGTACATTAGAAGGAGCACTAGGTCTAGTATCAGGAAATCTTGGATTCAAATCTAGACCTCTGACATTTATTAGCTATGTGATACTGGGTAAGTCACTTATCCGCTGTCTGCCTCAAGTTTCCTCCAGGATAAAAGGGGAATAATAGTAGCATCTATTTCCCAAGATTGGTATGAGGGTCAAGTGAGATAATGTAGTGCTCAGCACAGTGCCTGGTACATACTTGTTGCTTAATAAACGCTTATTTCCTTTCTTTTCTTCCTTTTCTGCTTTTCCTGATGATAAAGCTAACCAGCACCATAGCATGAGTTAATGTCAGGCATTGCATCATAAATATAATCTCATTGAGGTAGGGGTTCTTGTTTGTATTCACTTCCCCAGTCCCTTTGCACATAGTAGACGCTTAATAAATTCTTAGGCAGCTAGGCATTGCAGTGGATAGGGTGCCAGACCCAGAGTGAGGAAGACTCTTCTTTTGTCTCAAATACTCTCTCTGGGTGAGGCACTTAACTCTGTTTGCCTCAGTTTTCTCATTTCAAAATGACCTGGAGAACGAAAACACAAACCACTCCACTACCTTGCCAAGAAAAGCCCCAAGTAGGGTCATGCAGAGTCAGACACAACTAAAAAGTGACTGAACAACAAGAATAAATTCTTATTGAATCATAATGAATTTATATATGTTCAGGTAAATCCATTTTCCATTTTATGGCTCCAGTGTTCTAACCAATGAATATCCAAGATAATAAGAATGACAACAAACAAACAAACAAAACCCTGCAGGCTTTGAATTAGATTTCCCTTAGAATTCTGATTCTATGACTTCTCTCCTGGTCATATAAATTCCTGAATTTTTATTTTGCCTATGCAATGCTCAATATGAAGACAAAACGTGATGGCTCACTCATAAATGGCCAAAGCAGGGCATGTCAAACAATTTGAGGAGGTCAGAAGGCTGAGGCTGAGACAGTCAGTTCAGCATGACATTCTGTTTTGCTCTATGGATGGCTACTAGATTTGTGCAGTTACCCTGTTCTCCTTGTCTTTGTGTACATATAAATTTAAATTCACCAAATGTTCAGGGCAACATCTAAGCGGCTGAGCTGGGGAAGGAAAAGGCAGGCATATAAAGTTGGTGCTCCTTGTCATGTATTCTATCGGTGTTAGCTGAGGCAACCTTCCTCTAGACAAAGCTTGAGAATCATTTCATCCTAGTCCTGGAAGGGACTTGAAGTGATCAGTCAGTCTCTCACTCTTTTCTGAGACAAGATGAAAACAATTGTAACTTTAGAAATTACAATCTTTGATAAATGTTCCTTGGAAAGGATATGCCATAGTTTCTACATCACTAATCCACTCTGGAAGAGTCATTCTTTGAATGGAAATCCACCAACCAAGAACCGTTTTTATGTACCCTACCTCCTTTTCTAGTGGCAGGTATTGATAGGCATCAAGCTCTGCTTTTCCAAAGCCTGCAAATACATCCCATTATTTAATACCAACCAATAACCTTGTGAAGTACATAAGACAAATTTCATTAGTCCCATTTTATACATAAGAACATGGAAGCATTTAGAAATTGATTTAAATTTTTTTAATATCCTCTAACTCAACATTCATTTGTTAAAATACTTACTATGTGAAAGGCATCATACTAGGCATGGAAATAAAGGAAGAAATAGTCTCTGCCCTCAAGGAGCTTACAGCAGGGGATTCATAGCATAAAAAACCAAAATATTTTACACATTATAATAAGGAAAAAATGCATAGGTCAAAGAGGTGCTAGAAGGTCAGCTAAATAGACAGAATCTAACTTGTAGGATGGTAGGAGCTTCAGATTTGGTGTTTGAGACTCTGGGTTTGAATCCCAACCTTGACAGTATCTGAGTGACCACCCTCAAATTACATTCCCTTTCAAGGGCTGTTTCCTTAATTGTAGAATGAAAGAGTTGGACTTTGGTTCCTTCTAGCTCTAAAGTCTACTATTTCTAGGGTACCATCTACTCTGGAAATCCATGACTCAAGGTCATACCATTAGTTAATGACTGATCCAGGGGTAGAAGCCAGAAATCTTACCTTCAAATTGAAAGATACTATATTAAAAAGAGTGCCAAACTCAGAGCTGGCAGAGACCTAGCTGAAATTCTACTTTTTTTTAAAACCCTTAACTTCTGTATATTGGCTCCTAGGTGGAAGAGTGGTGAGGGTGGGCAACGGGGGTCAAGTGATTTGCACAGCTGGGAAGTGTCTGAGGCCAGATTTGAATCTAGGACCTCCCATCTCTAGGTCTGACTCTCAATCCACTGAGCTACCCAGCTGCCCCCTGGAATTCTACTTCTAACATTTATTGTGCTTTTATTTCTTCATTGCTAAAAGGAGAATAATGATCCTTGTAACACCTACTTTAGAGGTTTATTGGGAAGATAAAAAATTATACATGAAAAATGCTTTGCAAACTGTAAAACACTATATAAATGCTTATCATCATTATTCTAGAAGCATAGTGTAAGAAGGAGCCTCTGAAGCTATCTAGTTCAAACCAGATTTGAACAGCAACTCCTCTCTAAAATATCCCATGTATGATCACTGATTTTTTGCTTGAAACCAGACCTTCATTGAGGAGGGACTCATTATCTAATTAAGCAGTCTACTCCACCTTTGAATAATTCTAATTAGTAAGAACTTTTCCCTTTCTGAAAGCCTAAATTGACTTCTTTGAAACCTTGTTTCACTGTATTCTGCGTTTGTCAAACCACATCTGACCACGATATGTTTAATTCAGGGACCAATATTTTAGCCAGACCAGAATTCTGGGCACTATACGTCTCATTGCCATCTGAAATCACATCAGTTTTTTTTTTCTCCTTTTTTTCTGAGGGGACAGCTAGGGCCCACTTTTGATTCCTAACTCTCTGTTCAGTCCATTAAAATCCTCACATATTTTTTTCAGATAAAGTGTTTTCTTACTATACCTCCCCAACATCATATTTAGGAAGTTGATGTTTTAAAACCTAAGTGAAAAGTTTTACATTTACTTCTATTCTCAATGTTCTATCCTGTTAGAGGAGGGAAAGAAAGCTTTCTAAAATCTCAATAAACTGTATTTAAAGTATATTCCTGACCCTATTAAAAAAAAGAAAGAAAAATAAAATGAGATTAGTTTGCTGTGACCTTTGGATAATACCATTCAGACTCTTTTTGATCACTTTTTTTTTTTCTGGATATTCACTAGGCAGCTAGGTGGTGCTATGGATAGGGTCTAAAAGACCCAAGTTCAAATGTGAATTCAGACACGTAATAGCTGTGTGACCTTGGGTAAGCTACCTAGCCTATCTGCTTCAATTTCCTTAATTGCTAAAGGAAGATCATAATAGCACTTACCTGCAAGGTTGTTGTGAAGATCAAAGGAGAAAATATTTATAAAGCTCTTCTCCCCAGTGCCTGGCACATTGTAGTAGATGTTCAATAAATGCTCGTTCCCTTCCTCTTCTTCCCTTTATTAACCACTACTTGAATAATACATTCTAGAATTTGGCAAGTAATTGAAGTCAATTTCAAAACATTAGAGTTTACAGATACTGTTTTCTTTCCTTTCTTGAAAGGGGGAACCTGCCTTGATTTTCAAGAAAGGGAAAGGAATAGAGTATGCAAACTATAGCCCAGTTCATTTGACTAATCAGTATTCTAACTGAGTGCTCTTTCCACAACACTGCATTGCCCTTCTCTAGTTAGGGAGACACAACATGCAGTCATGAAAGAATTAGCACAATACAGAATGAAGCACTAAATTGTACGGTGCCAAAATGCTATTGGATTTTGGAAAAGTGCGGATTAAAGTATAAATAAATGTTTGATGAATGGAAATGCCTTGGTTTCAGAGAGAGAGTCCACTAAATGGTAATACTGAAGGGCTTTCATCAAAACTCTTCCTGTACTCATTTTGGGCAGAAACATTCATTCTCTTTCCTCTTTGCTTCCTTACTCTGTGTATAAAACAGGAACAATAGCAACTTACTCCTTTTTTGTTTCGAAGACACATTTTGAGTATAAATGAGATAACACATGTGAGGTGCTTCATGCTCTTTGGAAGAAAGGAGCCCTATATATTCAAAGGGTTACTGGAATTATTCAGATGTACCAACTCCTCCCAATCCTTAGAGGTTCAGACCACAATCACATGTCTTTCTTAAATGGAATTCTGCTTTCTCAAACTGTCTGATGAATGCAATGGGAAATATAGACTTCCAACCCTTATCCTTAGGGCTAAAAAATCTCTAAGCTGTGGTTAAATTTTGGCCTGGTACCATGAAAAACACATTTCCAATATCCATCACATCCAAAAGTTAAGCGAGGTACGCAAGACAATGGATTTATTGGCCTTTGGTCACTGCATGTGTTCTGTAGAACAGGATGCAAACTTGTCTTTTTAGCTTTCCTATAGGCTTAATAGAACTTGCACTATCAAGGGAATTGAGTGTCTTCCTTTTTCTTGCTTGATATCTCCATGTTCTTGTTGTTCTTGAGTCAGTTGTGTCTGTCTTTTTGTGACCCCATTTGGGGTTTTCTTGGCCAAGATACTAGACTGGTTTGCCATTTCCCTCTCCAGCTCATTTTACAGATAAGGAAACTGAGGCATACAGGGTTAAATAACTTGCCCAGAGTCACTAGAAAAATGAGTCTTCTTGACCCTACTCTATCTATTACACTTAGCTGACCAGTTGATATCTCTGTATCCCACAGCAGATGATCTAAACCACCCACTTGCATCATCACTTTTTAAAGGGACAAAGACTCAAGTGATTTTCCCTAAGAAATCTGTACCTCCAATGTCCTTAAGCCCATAGGGTAGCACAGTGATTCCTTCCCAGGTCTAAGGCAAGACTTTGCTCTGTCTGGGGAACATATTGTTTTTTTTTTTTTTTTTTTTTTGAATATTCTGTTCTTGGAAGGAGCATTGGCCTGGAATCTACCTAACAGGCCCAGATTCTGTTGTTACTGGATGCTCTGTGCCATCATTTTTCCAGCTCTGACAAGATGTTCTTTTTTTCTGGAGGGACACATAAAACTTACCTAGAGGCCTAGGTCTGCAACTGGTTCCAAGAACTATTTGGGTCTGAGTGGGATAGTCTTCATAAAATGCTCCTAGGAAGGGAATGAAAGGAAGATTCTTGCCACTAGAGATTTGCCATTAATGCCCCCAACTAATTTTTCAGCCCCTTTCCCTTCTCCTAGCTGTGTGTGACATTTATTCAGCAATTTATGGCCCTATTGATCAAGTCCTTGGTAATCACAACCAGCCCAACTTGGCAAAAGCCCTGAGCTGGAGCCTGACACTCTCTGGCTTGTTAATGTCTGTTTGTTTAAATGTTAAACATATGAAGTATCTATTGAGGATAAATTTCTTGTTTACAGCTGATTCCAGTTGGCAATGGCATCCTATGAACTATTGTTTGGGAGTTCATATGTACAAAGTTATATGTCAAATTGAGTTACCAGATACTGTCAGCACCAGCCTAGGTAATCATGGCATTTCTCAGCTGCCCAGCTCTCCTGAGAGAGCATAGAAGTAATGAAAGAAATTTTCTTTCTTTTTCTTTCTTCCCTTCTTTCTTTCTTCCCTTCTTCCTTCCTTCCTTCTCTTCCTTCCTTCCTTCCTTCCTTCCTTCCTTCCTTCCTTCCTTCCTTCCTTCCTTCCTTCCTTCCTTCCTTCCTTCCTTCCTTCCTTCCTTCC